>NC_082646.1:48774245-49077275 GCF_028023285.1 Balaenoptera ricei | reverse complement strand
ACTTACAAATGTCCATTGTAAGACACAGGAATTCTTTCACTTGAACTGCTTAAGAAAACAGTCTTGTAGAGAATTGAAAATGGTCCATGCTTGGCCTCTACCCAAAGGCAAATTATTTTAGTACGAAAGTCTAAGGAAAATAATTTAACCACAAGCTATGTGAGTAGGAAAGGAAAAATAACCAAAGGATAAAGAAAAATGCACTCTGGCTCTATCATATATAAAACTTCTTTTTTGGGTGCTAAACTGCAGAACAGATGTGAAACTTGATCTACAAGTTAGGGTCCAAATGACAAAAGGAAAACAAATAATCCAAGATACAAAAAATATTCTGAGATGATATTAGACTTCAGGAGAAGACTAAGGATGGGCATGGCTAAAAGCCAAGGTTCAACACAACTGGACCTAATGTCCAGGACCTGAATTCAAATCCACTGACAAGATGTGGAATCATCAATTTCCTAACAAAAATCACCTAGCTTCAGTTTCCTCACTCCCAAAAGTGTGAGAATAATATCTATATCACAAGATTCTTTAAGAGACAATATAAGAATTAAATGAGCTAACATGTGAAAAATGCCTTGCATAGAGCTCACATATAGGAGACAATGGATAAATATCAGCTAAATCATGCATGCATAGCACTAACATGCATAGCACTAACCTGGTCACACCTTTATGACCTTGTTTCTAATGTCAAGGAATCTGCAGTCTGGTTGGTGAAAAAACTGTTCATACGAAAAAGTGTAGAATAATACTGAAACTGCATTAACAGAGTGTTAATTTGATTCTTAAAAATATGGTACTGGACTTCCCTGGTGGCATAGCGGTTAAGAATCTGCCTGCCAATGCAGGGGACATGGGTTCAATCCCTGGTCCAGGAAGATCCCACATGCCGCAGAGCAACTAAGCCTATGCGGCACAACTACTGAGCCTGCACTCTAGAGCCCGCGAGCCACAACTACTGAGCCCGCACGCCACAACTACTGAGCCCGCACGCCACAACTACTGAGCCCGCATGCCACAACTACTGAAGCTCACGCACATAGAGCCTGTGCTGCACAACAAGAGAAGCCACCACAATGAGCAGCCCCCACACAGCAACGAAGAGTAGCCCCCGCTCACGGCAACTAGAGAAAGCCCAGGCGCAGCAACAAAGACCCAACACAGCCAAAAATAAATAAATAAAAATAAATAAATTTATATGTTAAAAAAATAGTATGCACCATAAAAAAAAAAATATGGTACTAACATCAGCTTCCTTTTCACTGCTGAATTCAACCTTACTTGTCAACATGATACCTTTTGGAAGTGGAGAGAAGGAAGAGTTTGAATTAAATATCATACATTAATTAGGGCAGCACATTTATCCCTTTGGTGGAAGCCTAGTTAGCTGACTAACCCTCTTCTAACTTTGAGATTCACAGTAGTTCATAGCAACAAATCATTTCTCCAGGGAATGAGCTCTTCCATGTAAGTAGATTTTCCAGTGTAATTAATTCTACCTTCTTAAGTTCTAAAAAATTCAATATTTTTCGACAAAAATTAAAAATAAAATTATTTACGTTTTCTGTTTCACACTCCAGACTACAAACACATATCTTCCCTTAATTCTCTAGCACTAAGCACAGTGCCTGGCATCTTCTAGAGGTTCAAGAAACGTATTGCTAAACTGCAGTGTATGACATGTATTCCTACCTTCTTAAGTATGTTTAATGAACATGATCCAACCTTATCTTAATGGCTACCATCATTATTCTAAACACAATAACTGTACATCCTCTCATGTGAGTCAAGTCCTCTGAGGCTATCTGCCTTCATAAAGTGGTTGCAGACATGTGATCTTTAATTTTTCCAGCTTGTTTTAAAGTCTTCCATCTCCTGTCTCATCAAGGTGTACTCTCTAGCTGTTATCGTATTGTCACCTTTCAGGGTCTTCTCTTTTCCAATCTGTTGTGAGCTGGGAAATGATAGAGTCTATTTGTCAGGAACGACATCGAAAAATAAGAGTCGACAAGCTCTCTGCAAGGGACTCTAGGGCTGCCTTCAGAATAAACCACACAAGTTGTGTTCCATGGGCCCTTCTGGTTGCTTGGAGGCTCAGCTTTCATTTAATCATTAAAAAATATGTATCAAGTGCCTTTTTATGTGCCAGTCACTGTTCTAGGGGCAGCATTAAATTAAAAAACTGGCATAAAGGTCTTTACTCTGAAGGATATTCCATTTGGGAGACAGATAAAAAGTAATAAACATTGTAAGTTCGCAAAGAGATATCTTAGCAATAAACGCTAAGAAAAAATATTCAAATGGGATATGGAAGATGTGGAGAGAGACATGGCAGGGAGAGCAGGTCACAGTATTAAAAAGGTTGGTCAAGGTTGGCCTCTGAGAAGGTGAGACTTGAAAAAGGTAAGGGAGTTTGCCGAGCAGCTATTGGGAGGAACCAGGGTCCAGGCAGGGGGTAAAGCAGAGAAAAGCCCGTAAAGCCAGAGAATAGCAAGGAGGTCAGTGTGACCAGAGTGGCATGGGCAAGAAGAAGACCAGGAAGAGAAGAGACTGGGCTGTGGAGGGACAGCAAGTAGGGTCTTGTAGGCCACTGGATTTTCCTGGTGAGGAAGATGAGGCAGAGGCCATCGCTCCATTTTACAATGAACCAACTCAAGGTCAGGGAATTTAAGCATCAATTTAAGGCATCGGTGATCACTCTTAGCCGTTGTCACACTGCTTCCCTTTGGGGGTCTTCTCTTTTCTAATGTGTTAGAATACAGGTCTTCTCTTTCCTAGTATGTCGGGCTTTATGCAAGGGACTTCAGAGCTAGTGTCTGAAGTCAAAGCTTTGGATTAGAAATACACTCCTCTTCCTATCATGCCATACAGTTGCAGGAAGAATGTCAATCACATGTAAGTGAACAACCATTTAAGGAAATTGACACATGATTCATTTGTACATTAATGCTGCTGACTACAAAGGAAGGGGTCACCTTATAGGCACCTCCACCAGGTAGTGCCCTTTGAGGAGTTAGATTCAGCTACTTGTGTACCTTAATATAATACATCTTTCTTCTGGTTAAATATTTTATAATTCAGACATTTTGCTAATTCAGCCAATCTCTGCTCTCCAGGGCCTTAGTCCAATTTCCTGAGGTTTTACATAATGGGCTCCATCTGACCGAAGGCCACTTGTCTGAGTACATTTTCCCATCAGAGTGTGAGGTTTCTCAGGCCTTGTGATTGGTTAAATAATGCAACACAGTCCAAGCTCCTGACTCGGCCTCCTCGGAAGTAAGGTCTGGGTTAGGATCCAGGGCACAGTGGATGCCAAGGGAACTCTTCCAGACCTCACAGAGAAGGGTCCAGAACCAAAATGTTTCTGTTTTGAGTCCAGCTCAAGATATCAAAACCCACCTATTTGTGCCAACTCCCAATTTCTCCATAATCGCTTTGGGAAGACTGTCTGCCTACTTGAAATATTCATTTCCCATCCTGACACAATGTTCTCTGAGGTTAATAAAAGGAGCGAAAACACCATTTTCAACCATTTCAACCCAGTGCCAATGGAAAGAAAAACAATGCTTTTATTGGCACAGAATGCATGGGACTTAAGAACAATAAAGGTCAACTGCATCGTATTTTCAAACTTTATTTCTCCTTAGCCTTGGCTAATTTGTAAGCAAGATTCTCCGATTTCTTAAACAAAAATGCAGAACTTTGAATTATTTACAATTGGCCTGAGAATCTCTCTTGGGTAATCAATAGGCCAGGTGTGGTTTTATCACTTCTGAAAGTTTTTACTTGTTTTTTTTTCTAAAGTACTTTAAAATTCAGGGTTTTCTTTCCTTATTTATTCATTTTTTTAAAAATAAAATAGCAAATTCCCAAACTTTAAACTTGTATTTGCGAATAGGGATGTATTCAAATTCAAGTTGACCTAAAACATGTTTAAGGTCAAGTTAGTCCAACCTCTTAGCATAATTTAATAATGAAGATTTAGAGGGTTTCAGGACAAGCAACATTCAAATCATAATTACAATCTAGATTGGAATAACTGGGAGAGGGAAGATCTGCACGAAACTTAAAAAAAAATCAAAATATTAAAACATTTGTTGAATGAATTTTTATACAAATGAAAATGAATAAAGCAAAAAAAAAATAAGAAATTACTTTTTTCCTTTAAGAAAGCTATGGATTTTAAGAATTTACAAGGGCTTTGCAGATCATCTAGTCTAGAGATAACAAGTAAGTTTTAACTGGAAGCCAACTTCAAGCAATGGTTAGTGGGTGCCTGGGGTGCTGAGATAAATATTGGGAAGTCCCATCTGAGTTCAGCCAGGAGTGTCATGATTGATTAACAATGTCTGCCACGGCCAGGGGAGGATGTGGAAGGTTGCAGGACATATGAAAGGACATGTGTGGAAGGACATATTCCAGATACCTTTCATTGACCCAGTCTAACCTACAACCTTGACAAAAGAGAAATCTAAGACTGCAGAGAAATTAAGTGTCTGCCAACGGTCACAACTGCTAGTTTGTGACAGAGCCAGAATTAAAGCTTAGCAGTTTGGGTTCTCATTTGAGACCCTCCTATCAATGGAAGTCATTAAAAATGCATTACACATTTTCCTGCCTTAGTCAATAATAGATTAAAGGAAGACACTGCCATATCCAGTGATGCCTACAGGGTGGTAGGGGTACACAAGGCTGTGTGCCGCTCACTTGGTGCTTTTCTGAGCTGAGAATGCCTAACAGTGTTTGTTAAAACAAGTGGCTTTCTGGTAGACCTGGTAGATTTCTGATTCAGTCCGGAGTGGGGTCTAGGCAACTGCATTTTTATCAAGAGCTCAGAAGGTCTATACACCACAATCCGAAAAACAATGAGATGGTATGTTTTCCTTCTGCCAATTCTGTTCTACGGTTTTCCATTTCACTCCGTCCTTCCCACCACCTCTTTGGTCTAGTTTATTTCTCCTTCCATCCACATTATTTGATGTTTTCTTGTCTCCTCACTTTTTGGTGCAGCTACTCTTGCTCCTGGCTCCAGCTGCCATCATCAGCCTCTTTTTTACTTGGTAAATTGATCCATCCCAGGATGTCTTCCCAGCTTTGTCTGTGGAGCCTTTCAGCGACTCCCAACCACACCCTCTGGAAGCACAGACTCTGAAGTAGACTCCTGGGATTCAAATCCTGATTCTACCTCTTATTGACAGTGTGACTTTGGGTCCATGACTTCACCTCCCTGTGCCTCAGTTACCAGATCTATAAAATGGAACTAATAATAGCATCTACTTCATGGTATTGTTGTGAGGATTAATTTAAATGAATTAACAAAAAGTAATGCTTAGACCAGGGTCTGGTATATTAAAGTGCTATGTAAGTCTTTGCTATTATTATTATTATTATTATTAACGTCATACTGTTTGAGGCTACCAGACAGTCAAGAGTCAAATAACCAAGGCATTGTTATAGAAATAACAACTTAATCCACAGCTCAGTCAATAGATCATTTCACAGGTACCTCTGAGGGCTCTTCCAGTTCAACAGCAGGCAGTTATCAAGCATTCTGTGTATCCAGATGTATCATGGACATATGTTTCCCTCTGGGGGTTATACATACCTTTTTCTTAATACAGTAGACATCTTTGAAATGCTGCCCAGCTCAAAATTACCCCCTGACCAACACATGCCTGTTCACTCCCCAGCAGCCCTGATGCACAGTGTGATCCTTCCCTCCAGTCACTGACTGGCCACCTGACTCAAGCCGGACCGATCCATTCTTTCTCTCATAACTTAGTATTGAGACTAAGAGATGGCTTTCTGTCTTTGAGGCTGGACGTTTAATATAAACTTGGGAGCTGTGGAGCAGTCATGTTTCCCACAATGAGAAACCGTGAAGTAGAAGAAGTTGGTTTATTAGCAATAAGAGAACAGAGAAGCTAGAGGATTCTGAGGACCTCCCAGCCTCTGGTTCCAGTATTCCCTCAGGCCTGCCTGAATTCCACTGACTGGCTCTGTCTGACACTCCCATAACCTTCAATTCTCTATTTTTCTTAATCTAGACCAGGTTTGTTTCTCTGCTTGTCTTAACTAGCAGAGACCTAGCATCACCTTTCACTAGCAGTGGCTGTAAAATCTGTAGATTCTCAGATGAATCCCTCCAACCCAATAAACATAGACTCAAGTACTGAATAAAAATAATATGCTTACCATACAAAGAGCTTTGAGACCACTCCCCTATTTCCCCCCTCCCAGTGCCCCATCCAACCAGATTACTGCCCTGGACCATGTTTAATATAGAATTTCTGGAGCTGCTACTGTTCATGGGAATATCTGAAACAACCAGTACAGGAAACTAAGATTGCCCACGTAGAAAACTAAGCTGATTATGTTGAGTGATTACATTTTATTGATTGGTTAAAAGGTGAATTGGATAAATGAATGTTTGTAAAATCTACTGCCCTTCTCCCTTTCTCTGTTATTTCCCTCCAATTCCTCTGAGCTTCCATGCTGGCACCAGACAGAGAAAGGGCACATGGGCAGCTCTGGGGGCACACCACTGAGCGCTTCACATACTATTGTGGGGATGTTGGGTTTACTCCAAGTGGACAGTATTGCAAAAGTACAGAGAAAAGAGAAAATGCAGCCTGTGGAGCCCAGCAAGTATGTGAGCTATGTGGGGTAGAGAGAGTTAGAAGATGACACGTCCCCGCCCCCCACCAAAAGAGGGAGTTCCCTGGTGGTCCAGTGGTTAGGATTCTCCACGCTTTCACTGCCAAGGCTGTGGGTTCAATTCCTGGTCAGGAGATTAAAAAAAAAAAAAGATGACATGCTAAGGGGCAAGAATGTTGTCCTGAAGTCATGAACACCATTCAACTTTGTTCAAATTCCTAAAAGAACCACTGTTTTTTCAGTATTTTAAATAAAAATATTTTCTTTAGTATGCTCGTTGTAAAAAAAAAATCCAAATCCTTGAACAGTATATGGAATAAAAAGTACAAGAATCCCCTACCCGCACTGCTAAATGTCTCACCAGACATAACTATAGTTAGTTAACGTGGTATGTATCTGAAAAAGCTTTACTAGAAGACCCAGCTCTCTGGGTTTGGGGACTATATTTACAGAGCACAGTGATTTCTCTCATGCTGCATGACCAGGGAACGGGGAATTACACACACATAATTCACACATTCTGGATAACCCAAAGACCACAAGGAACACTATCATTTGTTCAAAACACAGAGAACAGTGATGAATTTATAGTGCCTCTAGGCCATCATCGTGTATCACCCGCTGGCAAGCACTCATCCACCAGCTCATGACTGGGAAGAATATGGTCTCCAGAGTCAAACAGACCTGGGTTTGAATCCCAGCTCTGACAGTTACCAGTTGGCTTAACTTTTCTGTGACTCCAGTTTCTCATCCATTTATTCATCCATTCAAGAAATATTTATTGAGAGCCTCCTGTGTGCCGGATCTTGTGACAGACACAGGGGATGCAATGGTCATCAGGAAGAGACCCAACGCCTGCCCTCATGAAGCCAGTCTAATTCGGAAGACACACATTGAATCAAGATTCACAAACAAAGCTGAAACCGAGGACAAGTACCATGTAGTTTAGAACCCAGACCCTGGAACAAAACTGTCGAAGTTCAAAGTCTGGTTCTTCTACCTACTGGCTGAGTGTAACCTTGAGTAAGTTATTGCACTTCTCTATGCCTCAGTTTCATTATCTGTAAAGGGGGAATAATATGAGTATCTATCTATACAAGGTTGTTGTGAGGATTAAATCTTGAAACTCTGGTTAAATCTTAGAACTGTGCTGGCACATAGTAAGTGCCATCTATTATCATCATTAACTGTGCTAAGTGCTACAGAGAAAAGACACATAGCACAATAACGATATGATGAAGGGCGCTGAGCACATCATGGAGTTCAGGGAAGTCTTCCTGTGCCAGTTATTAAATTATTAAAAAGAATGTATATATGTATATGTATAATTGAATCACTTTGCTGTACACCTGAAACTAACACAACATTATAAATCAACTATACTCCAAAAAATTTTTTTTTTAAAATTATCACCCTCCAAACCTCCTCCTCTACGGTGTGTGTTGTGATTTGGAGGACTGGCATCTGCAAACCACATTTTTGCTTTGCAACTTGCCTTTACGTTGGGCTCTACCAAGAGGGTCCAATGGAGGGGACTGAAAGCCTGGAGGGGAGAGACAGAACCTACTCCTTCCTGTCTACTTCTGAGTGATTTCTGTGGGCTTTCTGTACCCGTGGGTGGCACCCGTGCGAGGCCAAGGCTTCTTCACCTGGGCAGCAGTGGTTCCTTCCTGTGTGCAGTTTTGCTACCACCCGTGGAACCAGCTTCATCACAACGCACCTCAGAGACGGCAGCACCACCTGCTGGTGCCCCCTCCTCAGAGGTCTGGGTTGCAGGCCCTTGTGTCCCTTCTTTAAGCTTCTAAGTTTTAATAATTCCAACTTGTGTTCCCGCAGTCCCAGAGGGGGTAGCTGCGTCCCACAGTTGCTACCTCTGTGCTGCCAAACAGCAGGGACTGTCAAACTTCTTCTGTAAAGGCCAGATAGTAAATATTTCAAACTTTCTGGGCCACATGCTTTTTTTTTTTTTTTTTAAACAACCCTTTACAAATGTAAAACCCATTCTTAGCTCACTGGTCACACAAAAACGGACCCTGAGCTGGATTTGGTCCATGCGCTGTAGTTTCCAACCCCTCTTCTGTTATCTAGTTCACCCTTTCTGTTAACTAGTTAGTAACTCGGCACTTATTTTATAATATATTATATTATATCCCCTTGGTTCAAATAACTAGTATGGTTTCAGTCTCCTGCCTGGACCCTGACTGTTACACTTCCCTTGGGATCTGAAGGAAGAGGTAAAGGGTGACTGGAGGCTATGGAGTGGAGAGTGGGAGAAGGCGTTCCAGGGCAGGGGAGCACGGCTGTAATTGCCCTGCAGTGGGAGGGAGCAGAGCTCACTCGAGAACTGCCATGGTCAGAGCAGACAGACCACAGGTAGCGTGGGACCAGCCTATGCAAGGCCTTATGGGTCATGTCAAGGTTCCAGTTTTCTATTCCAAAAAGCTCTGGAAAGCCACTGAATGGCTTTAAGCAGATGGGTTACAGTCTCATATTTGTTTCTGAAAATATCTTCTTGGGTAACATAGAGTGTGGCAAGTATCAAATGATCTACCCTTTACAAAACAACTTGTACAAATCAAATAGATGCTCGGCAAATTTCAATTTCTAACTTCTATCCCCTTTCTGTATCATGGCTACAAGGCCTGTTGCTGGTTTTCTGACCAAATTGTGAGCAAATCTGCTTGCGCTTTGTGATCTTCAACTTTGGAAGGACAACTTTTTCAAACTGTGAAAGTTTCTCTGGGGACCTTCCTGGTCGCCCAGTGGGTAAGACTCTGGGCTCCCAACGCAGGGGGCCCGGGTTCGATCCCTGGTCGGGGAACTAGATCCCGCATGCAGGCGGCAACTGAGAGTCCGCATGCCGCAACTGAAGACCTGGCGCAGCCTAAATAAATAAATAAATACATACATACATAAACATTTGAAAAACAAACAAAAAAAGTTTCTCTGCCCATATGCATACAAATATTAAGTGTATTATTTCTTTATTCTTGTCTTGCCCAAGACCACAAATACGAATTTTCAATCAGACACAGTGAAATTACCAAGGTTCTGAGAATCATGTACACAGCCATTCGGCCAGCATATTCTTGGCAGCTTTTCTGCTGACTTGTGAAATCTGCCCTCCTCTCCTCACTCTGAGGGATTTAGTTACCACCCTCAAAATCACAACCCTCAGGACCCAGTGAATCTCCTTCACACTTTTTGGCCAAGGCCAGTCTCACTGGCAGCAGAAGCCTGTGTACCTGCACCAAAGGGAAAGCACAGGAGGCCAACCTTGTGGCAAGAGGTCGACGCACTTGCCAGGCAAGGGCGGCTTCAGTTACATGCTGCATAAGCACATCCCCAATTTCAGACATGAAAGCAGAACGGCTTCTGCAGTGAATCAATGTGAAAATATTACTGTTTCCAGGGATGACCATGCCTCCAGCTAAAGTCCCCCCACACACCATCCTCTGTGTCCAGTCACCACGTGCTGTGCTCTGCAGCCTGGGAGACTGTCAAGAAGAATAACTACAGGTCCTGCCCTCCAGAGCATAGCATTTAATGGGGAAGATGGTAGACCTCTTTTGGGTACTGGCATCTGAAACTCTAAGGGAGCTTACAATCCATTTGGAGAGTTCAGATTTAAGTACATAAAGTAATTACCAGCCAGTACACAAGAGTCAACCCCTTGGCTCCCACAATGATTACCATGGGCGCTCAGCATGATGGTTTGGTTCCCAGCCTTGGCTGAGCACTACTGCCTGTTCCCATGTCCATCCCTCTTCCTGGTACTGCTGGGGTCACTAGAATGCCTTCTGGGTCCTGCCCCTGGTGCAGCAGATATTCAAGCAGCTCCAGCCTCACTTTCTAAGATACCATTTCTGTCTTTCCTAAGCAGTGGTTCTCAATCTTGGTCACACGTTAGAATCACCTGGGGAGGTTTAAAAAATTCTGATGCCTAGGCCACACCCTCAGAGAAATGTTTTCAGAATCTCTGGAGATGGGACCTGTCATTAGTATTTTTTAAAAATTCTCCAAATAATTATAAAATGCACTCAAGGTTGAGAACCAGTGTCCTACAGTGGGTCTGCCCCTGCCCTTGTAGACTATTTGAAAATAGTGCTTATTCCTTCATCCAGAGATCAGTCCTCCCTGGAAGTTTTAATAATGTTTCTCTTCTGGTTGCCTGCCTAGGATCCCAACTCCTTTTCAGGTAATGCGTTAGGTAACCAAGACAGGAGCTGGAAAAACAGACTTTGGATTCATGTAGAACAGTGTTCCAACCCCTCCACTGTGTGGACTTGGACTAAATTATGGGCTCCTGAGCCTCAGTTTCACAGTCTTACTTATGGAAAGCTCTCTATGATGACAGAGGAGAAACTTCACCTGAGAGAAACTTCTAGATCTAGTATTTCTCATTGGCAAGTATGGGATGAAAAATATGAAACAAAGCAGGTGACTGGTCATCATCTGATTAGCCCAAGCATGGAGCCAGTCCACTTTCCTTCCTTGATGTTCTGCATGAACACACCCAAGTAAAAAGTCTCTGTCGAGAGAAGCCAGTAAGCCTCATGCATACCCCTTGCTCCTGCAAGAGCTAACGGGTGATACGGAGAATTCAATGGGCCTGAATGATGATCTGTCTTTTGGGGAAAGAAAACCCAAGCCTGGAAACTGGAGCCCTACTATCTTTCTCACAGGGGTCATGAGAAGGTCTAGCACCATGAGTTCATGTCCCTGAACTTGTATTCCTTTGTCATAACATTTACAGCAGCTGGACTATTCCCAGAGGCATGGCTTTCTCTAATGCAGGGCTTGTACTCATTTATTTGTTTTCTTAAAGAAGGCTTTCACTCTAGAAAATAGTTTTTTAAAACTGAGGGAGATTCTCTAAAGCTGAAAAAAGGTTGACCAAATGTCAAGCTTTGGATAAGACTCCTTCCCTCCCCCCACCCACCGCCCCACAGATAAAGGACACCCGATTTCCTGTTGCCTAAAGGAACCGGTATTCTTAGACTGGTTGCAACTTCCTTCATCAACTGGAGCCTTAGGCACTGTATGAAGATAAACCATTTAAAGTTTTTGTTGGGAGACCTTAAAGATGGCGGAGGAGTAGGACGTGGAGATCACCTTCTTCCCCACAAATACATCAGAAATACATCTATATTAGGAACAGCTCCTACAGAACACCTACTGAATGCTGGCAGAAGACCTCAGACTTCCCAAAAGCCATGTGACTGACAGGGTCTTTGTGTTCCAGCCGTGTGTCAGGCCAGTGCCTCTAAGGTGGGAGATCTGAGTTCAGGACACTGGGCCACCAGAGATCTCCTGGCTCCACATAATATCAAATGGTGAAAGCTCTCCCAGAGATCTCCATCTCAACACTAAGACACAGCTCCACTCAACGACCAGCAAGCTACAGTGCTGGACAGCCTATACCAAACAACTAGCAAGACGGGAACACAACCCCACCCATTAGCAGAGAGGCTGCCTAAAATCATAATAAGATCACAGACACCCCAAAACACACCACCAGACACGGTCCTGCCCACCAGAAAGACAAGATCCAGCCTCATCCACCAGAACACAGGCACCAATCCACGCCACCAGGAAGCCTACACAACCCACTGAACCAACCTTAGCTACTGGGAGCAGACACCAAAAACAACGGGAACTATGAACCTGCAGCCTGTGAAAAGGAGACCCCAAACACAGTAAGTTAAGCAAAATGAGAAGACAGAGAAACACACAGCAGATGAAGGAGCAAGGTAAAAACCTACCAGACCAAATAAATGAAGAGGAAGTAGGTAGTCTATCTAAAAAAGAATTCAGAGTAATGATAATAAAGATGATCCAAAATCTTGGAAATACAATGGAGAAAATAAAAGAAACATTTAACAAGGACCTAGAAGAACTAAAGAGCAAACAAACAATTATGAACAACACCATAAATGAAATTTAAAATTCTCTAGAAGGAATCAAGAGCAGAATAACTGAGGTAGAAGAACTGATAAGTGACCTGGAAGATAAAATACTGGAAATAACTACTGCAGAGCAGAATGAAAAAAAAAGAATGAAAAGAATTGAGGACTTTCTCAGAGACCTCTGGGACAACATTAAACTTACCAACTTTCGAATTATAGGGGTCCCAGAAGAAGAAGAGAAAAAGAAAGGGACTGAGAAAATATTTGAAGCGATTATAGTTGAAAACTTCCCTAATATGGGAAAGGAAATAGTTACTCAAGTCCAGGAAGCACAGAGAGTCCCACAGAGGATAAATCCAAGGAAAAACACACCAAGATACATATTAATCAAACTATCAAAAATTAAATACAATGAAAATATATTAAAAGCAGCAAGGGAAAAGCAACAAATAACATACAAGGGAATCCCCATAAGGTTAACAGCTGATCTGTCAGCAGAAACTCTGCAAGCCAGAAGGGAGTGGCAGGACACATTTAAAGTGATGAAAGGGAAAAACCTACAACCAAGATTACTCTACCCAGCAAGGATCTCATTCAGATTCGACAGAGAAATTAAAACCTTTATAGACAAGCAAAAATTAAGAGAATTCAGCACCACCAAACCAGCTGTACAACAAATGCCACAGGAACTTCTCTAGACAGGATACACAAGAGAATGAAAAGACCTACAATAACAAACTCTAAACAATTAAGAAAATGGTAATAGGAACATACATATCAATAACTACCTTAAATGTAAATGGATTAAATGCTCCAACCAAAAGACATAGACTAGCTGAATGGATACAAAAACAAGACCCATATAAATGCTGTCTACAAGAGACCCACTTCAGACCTAGGGACACATACAGACTGAAAGTGAGGGGATGGAAAAAGATATTCCATGCAAATGGAAATCAAAAGAAAGCTGGAGTAGCAATTCTCATATCAGACAATACAGACTTTAAAATAAAGACTATTACAAGAGACAAAGAACAACACTACATAATGATCAAGGGATCAATCCAAGAAGAAGATATAACAATTGTAAATATTTATGCAGCCAACATAGGAGCACCTCAATACATAAGGCAAATGCTAACGGCATAAAAGGGGAAAGTGACAGTAACACAATCATAGCAGGGGACTTTAACACCCCACTTTCACCAATGGACAGATCATCCAAAATGAAAATAAATAAGGAAACACAAGCTGTAAATGTTACATTAAACAAGATGGACTTAATTGATATTTATAGAACATTCCATCCAAAAACAACAGAATACACTTTCTTCGCACGTGCTCATGGAACATTTGCCAGGATAGATCATATCTTCGGTCACAAATCAAGCCTTGGTAAATTTAAAAAAACTGAAATCGTATCAAGTATCTTTTCAGACCACAACACTATGAGACTAGGTATCAATTACAGGAAAAAATATGTAAAAAATACAGACACATGGAGGCTAAAACACACCACTTAATAACCAAGAGATCACTGAAGAAATCAAAGAGGAAATCAAAAAATAACTAGAAACAAATGACAATGAAAACACAATGACCCAAAACCTATGGGATGCAGCAAAAGCAGTTCTAAGAGGGAAGTTTATAGCAATACAATCCTACCTCAAGAAACAAGAAGCATCTCAAATAAACAACCTAACCTTACACCTAAAGCAATTAGAGAAAGAAGAACAAAAAAACCCCAAAGTTAGCAGTAGGAAAGAAATAATAAAGATCAGATCAGAAATAAATGAAAAAGAAATGAAGGAAACAATAGCAAAGATCAATAAAACTAAAAGCTGGTTCTTTGAGAAGATAAACAACATTGATAAACCATTAGGCAAACTCATCAAGAAAGAAAGGGAGAAGACTCAAATCAATAGAATTAGAAATGAAAAAGGAGAAATAACAAATGACACTGCAGAAACACAAAGGATCATGAGAGATTACTACAAGCAACTATAGGCCAATAAAATGGACAACCTGGAAGAAATGGACAAATTCTTACAAAAGCACAACTTCCTGAGACTGAACCAGGAAGAAATAGAAAATATGAACAGACCAATCACAAGCAGTGAAATTGAAACTGTGATTAAAAATCTCCCAACAAACAAAAGCCCAGGACCAGATGGCTTCACAGGCGAATTCTATCAAACATTTAGAGAAGAGCTAACACCTATCCTTCTCAAACTCTTCCAAAATATAGCAGAGGGAGGAACACTGCCAAACTCGTTCTATGAGGCCACCATCACCCTGATACCAAAACCAGACAAAGATATCACAAAGAAAGAAAACGACAGGCCAATGTCACTGATGAACATACATGCAAAATCCTCAACAAAATACAAGCAAACAGAATCCAACAGTACATTAAAAGGATCATACACCATGATCAAGTGGGGTTTATCTCAGGAAAGCAAGGATTCTTCAATATACGCAAATCAATCAATGTGATACACCATATTAACAAATTGAAGGATAAAAACCATATGATCATCTCAATAGATGCAGAAAAAACTTTCGACAAAATTCAACACCGATTTATGATAAAAACCCTCCAGAAAGTAGGCATAGAGGGACCTTACCTCAACATAATAAGGGCCATATATGACAAACCCACAGCCAATGTCGTTCTCAGTGGTGAAAAACTGAAATCATTTCCTCTAAGATCAGGAGCAAGACAAGGTTGTCCACTCTCACCACTATTATTCAACATAGTTTTGGAAGTTTTAGCCACAGCAATCAGAGAAGAAAAAGAAATAAAAGGAATCCATGTCGGAAAAGAAGAAGTAAAGCGGTCACTGTTTGCAGATGACATGATACTATACATAGAGAGTCCTAAAGACTCTACCAGAAAACTACTAGAGCTAATCAATGAATTTGGTAAAGTAGCAGGATACAAAATTAATGCACAGAAATCTCTTGCATTCCTATACACTAATGATGAAAAATCTGAAAGAGAAATTAAGGAAACACTCCCATTTACCACTGCAACAAAAAGAATAAAATACCTAGGAATAAACCTACCTATGGAGACAAAAGACTTGTATGCAGAAAACTATAAGACACTGATGAAAGAAATTAAAGATGATACCAACAGATGGAGTGATATACCATGTTCTTGGATTGGAAGAATCAACATTGTGAAAATGACTCTACTACCCAAAGCAATCTACAGATTCAATGCAATCCCTATCAAACTACCACTGGCATTTTTCACAGAACTAGAACAAAAAATTTCACAATTTGTAAGGAAACATAAAAGACCCCGAATAGCCAAAGCAATCTTGAGAAAGAAAAACATAGCTGGAGGAATCAGGCTCCTGGACTTCAGACTACACTACAAAGCTACAGTAATCAAGATAGTATGGTACTGGCACAAAAACAGAAATATAGATCAATGGAACAGGATAGAAAGCCCAGAGATCAACCCACACACGTACAGTCACCTTTTCTTTGATAAAGGAGGCAAGAATATACAAAGGAGAAAAGACAGCCTCTTCAGTAAGTCGTGCTAAGAAAATTGGACAGCTACATGTAAAAGAATGAAATTAGAACACTCCTTAACACCATACACAAAAATAAACTCGAAATGGATTAAAGACCTAAATGTAAGGCCAGACACTATAAAACTCTTGGAGGAAAACATAGGCAGAACACTCTATGACATAAATCACAGCAAGATCCTTTTTGATGCACCTCCTGAGAAATGGAAATAAAAACAAAAATAAACAAATGGGACCTAATGAAACTTAAAAGCTTTTGCACAGCAAAGGAAACCATAAACAAGACGAAAAGGCAAACCTCAGAATGGGAGAAAATATTTGCAAACGAAGCAACTGACAAAGGATTAATCTCCAAAATATACAAGCAGCTCATGCAGCTCAATATCAAAAAAACAAACAGCCCAATCCAAAAATGGGCAGAAGACCTAAATAGACATTTCTCCAAAGAAGATATACAGATTGCCAACAAACACATGAAAGGATGCTCAACATCACTAATCATTAGAGAAATTCAAATCACAACTACAATGAGGTATCACCTCACACCAGTCAGAATGGTCATCATCAAAAAGTCTACAAACAATAAATGATGGAGAGGGTGTGGAGAAAAGGGAACCCTCTTGGTGGGAATGTAAATTGATACAGCCATTGTGGAGAACAGTATGGAGGTTCCTTAAAAAACTAAAAATAGAACTACCATACGACCCAGCAATCCCACTACTGGGCATATACCCTGAGAAAACCATAATTCAAAAACAGTCATGTACCAAAATGTTCATTGCAGCACTATTTACAATAGCCAGGACATGGAAGCAACCTAAGTGTCCATCGACAGATGAATGTATAAAGAAGATGTGGCACATATATACAATGGAATATTACTCAGCCATAAAAAGAAACAAAACTGAGTTATTTGTAGTGAGGTGGATGGACCTAGAGTCTGTCACACAGAGTGAAGTAAATCAGAGAGAGAAAAACAAATACCGTACGCTAACACATATATATGGAATCTAAAAAAAAAAAAAAAAGGTTCTGAAGAACCTAGGGGCAGGACAGGAATAAAGATGCAGACATAGAGAATGGACTTGAGGACACGGGGAGGGGGCAAGGTAAGCTGGGAAGAAGTGAGAGAGTGGCATGGACTTATATACACTACCAAATGTAAAATAGATAGCTAGTGGGAAGCAGCCGCATAGTACAGGGTGATTAGCTCGGTGCTTTGTGACCACCTAGAGGGGTGGGATAGGGAGGGTGGGAGGGAGACGCAGAGGGAGGAGACATGGGGATGTATGTATACGTATAGTTGATTCACTTTGTTATAAAGCAGAAACTAACACACCATTGTAAAGCAATTATACTCCAACAAAGATGTTAAAATAAGTAAATAAATAAAGCTTTTGTTTTCCTCTCTGTTAGAAAAAATATTGGCTACCATCTGCACTGTCCTCCAGTCCTAAAGTCAATTCTTACTGTCCTGAGTATCTGCTGTGCCCTGGGTTGTCAGACCTGTCGGACACAGGGCAGAGGTGTCTGAGGTTCTGAGCAAAGCAATCATTCTTACCTAAGAAGGCAGCTTACATAAATTACCCTGCTGGTTGGGCTTCTCACCCACCCACCCACCACTGTCAGGGGCCTCCCTAGCCAGCTTTGATGCGTGAGGGATTGTGATTGAAGCTGGATGTGAATAACAATCTAAATTGGAACTGCTGAGGTTTAATTCTGCTAAAGCTGCAGCACGACAATGAGACAGTATGAAGCATGCAGAAGAGGAAACTGAGTCTGAACAACGCCCACACGGGTGCTTGCCTCAGAGCTGCAGAACCCGGGGAACTTCACGGGGTCCACAAACAATGGCTTGCAATAAAGATCTAAATCCCCTGATGAACCTTTCATTGCTTTGATCTATTTTCTGTACGGGGTTTCCCCATTGAGTTCTTTGAGGAAGATAGTTCAAGGCCGTGCAAATAGCATATGAACAAAAGGTTTGAGCCACACGGATTCACCTCTGTTATTAATAAAGGAAAAAGAACACAGCAGCAGAAGTATGGATGTCTGTCACAAGGCCCTGATGGAGAACGTTTGGTTGAAGTGTTTTAAAAATGCAGCCAGACTTTGCATTTGTAAATGCCTCCCACCCCAGGGGCCTGAGCTGGACACCTGAGTGGGTTTGTCCCCACTGACTCTCCTGTGTCCCCCATAATGCCATGGATGGTGCTCTCCCTGGGTTTCTGTGAAACAGGCCACTGGGACTGTGTTTCTGGCCTTTTCTTTGTTACAGAGTTTACACAGTGACTTGGTGCTTTACACACAAGATTCTAAGCCCAAAAGCAACACTACAATTTTAGGTAAAAAACCATACCTCCCGCAGTATTTACCTCAAACAAGTCCAAGTGCGAAGAAAAATCAACAGGACGTAACAGATTTCATCAAATCAGGCCTTTGGCCTGAATTAAACACACTTGCTGGCATCTTCTCAGAATACCAACCTCCAGCATTTCTCCTCAGAAACTGTTGTTATTTCGTGAATAATCTTGTTAATACGTGTGAGTAATCTGTTGGAGACCTGAGTCAGGATTTTCAAAGGACTGTTCAGGCCCCGGTTGCTGTCTGTCCAGTGCTGCACAAGTTTGCAGGCAAAGGGTTGAGAGGAAGTGACAGTTGATAAGGAGCCCCCGAGGGGCAATGATCTGGGGCCACCCAGAACTTGGAAGGGGGCGGGGCGACGGACTGCAGGCAGTTAGAGGGTGCTGGTGGGTGCCCCCATTCCAAAAGAGAATGGACAAGATAGATGCAGGAGAGGACGGACCGACCGAGTCACGGATGAGCCCAGGTCACTGTGGCCCTGGGAAACAGGATGCTCAAGAACTGATGGTTTGGGCGAAAGATACTACGTACTGAATTACAGGTGCTGGGCAGCCCAAAACGCTTCACAGCCAGTTCGCAAATGGTGGTCCTGGGGCTTGGTTTGGGGGGATAAAGCAACTTGCCGAAGGTCACACAGTCGGTAAAAGACAGACCTGGGATTTGAACGCTGGGATTTCCAATTCCGAAGCCCAGTGTTTTCAATCCCTGTGCTCTCCTTCCTGCCTCCGGAGAGAACAGAGCCCTGTTCTCTGTGCATCAATGTCTTGGTGGGATGTAGCTCATTAAGAAGGACAGACAAATTAGAGACTGAGTCAGAACTTTCCAAAACGAAGGGCAGCCCACATACAAAACTGGCTTTAATTTGTAGGGAATGAAAAAATGTGAAAGAACTAGAGCAAGACTCAGGATAGGAAAATTGGGGGCAATGAGGGGACTATGTTCCCATATCCAAGCGCACATCAGAATCGTCTTCGTAAACTTTAAAAAGGTCCCCAGCCCCATCCCAAACCTACTAAATCAGGCTGTATCATCTACAGAGCTCCTTAGGTGATTCTGAGGCATCTGGAACCACTGGCATAATAAAGACAATCTGAGAGAAGATCTTACAGATAAAAGGCAGTAACAAATAATAGACTCTGCACGTTAGATGCCTACTCTACGCCAGACGCTGTTCTGAGGGCTGGCTCTCATGAATTCATTTAATTTAGTGCAGAAGATTTCAGAAGGAGAAACGGAGGCTCCAAGAAGCTAAGCACCTTGTCCACGGACCCCCCAGGGGCCTGCCTGAGGCCAAGGTCGTGGTGTGAACGGGGGTACCTCCAACAGGGATATGTTTGAGAGACGCTGGGACCATGAGTGGGCAGCCTGGGCAGAGCCTCTTTCCCAGGAGGGCTGCTGCACCAGCCTCGCAGCTCGCGGAGGAGAGAGTAAACAGAGGAGCTGGGAAGTGAAAGCAGACAGCTGGCTGGAGCCTGGCAGAGCAGCCTGTGCTAAGCTGTGCTTCCTGGGACTCGCTCACCTGTACCTGATTCTGCCCACTCCTCCCACCAAGGCCAAGCAGATTCATCCTTTCACTTTAACAAGGTTTCCTGAAAAGAACACAGACTTGGGTATCAGTCCTTAGGGTTCCAGTTCTGACTGCACTGCTAACTCTCCTGCGACATCTGTGTCCGTATCTGCACAGTGAGGAGCTCCCGGTCCCCAGGGTTCTTTCCGGCATCAATTCCCTGTGACAACCAGCTGTCCCACTGCGAAGGGGGTACAGAGGAGATCAGGGGGGCAGAGCTGCTCTCCGGGGCCTCGGGCCGGCACAGGAAGTATGAGTGATGGTGGAGGCAGGTGGTTTCCTTCAGGGCACCCAGGTGCAGTCACAGGAAGCCCCCTTAGGCATCGCTCCTCTATGGAAGCCCCAGGCCCCAGAGCAGGGCTGTACTGAGAGGAAACCCACAAGGAGGTGTGGGCTTTCCAAGTCCCCATCCTTCAACCCTCTCATTCGTGAGTCAGTCACCACAGCTGAACAGCAGCACTTAGTCACTCTCTTCCCAAGCACCACACGAGCCCAGTGCCCAGGGACGCAGAGTCAGGATGTCGAGGGTTCCCACAGAAGAACGCTGTGGGTCTCAGCTCCGCATTCCAGCGATGACCACTGAGTAACCACCAAGTGCTGTGTGGTCTGGCTGAGGGTTTGGTTGCTTATTCTTTGGCCAGAGAAACTCGCCTCTGCAAAGTAGGAGGTGGCTCCAGGGTCCCCAGTCAGCTTGTTGACACAGTACAGATGTGACCCAGGACAACTTGCCATTTAGTCACTTACTGTGCGCCAGGCACTGTTCCGAGAGCTTCACGGTACTAATGCGGTTCGTTCTCATAACAACCACAGGAGGGGTACTCAACCCTATTTTATCGATTAGGAAACTAAGCACAACATGCTTAGACAATCTGCCCAAAGTCACATAGTTAGGGGAGGCAAAGCCAGAATTTAAACCCACATAATGCTAGTTCTAAAGCCCCTATTGTTAAATGGCACATTCCACTTTCTACATTAAAATAACTAGAAAATAAGGGCATGAAGGAGAAATGTAATAAGAGAAATAAAAGGGGACCAGACAGGACACTGAGACTCCATTGCTCTGGGAGAGGTGGACGTGAGGGAGAGGAAGGTATTTGCACAGGTATCTGGGACACAGATCCAGGTTGATCTGAAACCAAGTGTGCATGCTCTTCCCTAGGCCAGAGGGCAACAGAGAACAGTGCTAGAGGGGCCCAGAGGAGGAAGACAGCATGTCCGTCAGATGCATCACGAAAGGTTTCTCAAGAAGAAGCATCTGCCACAGGCCTCAGGGTTTCCTAGGCACAAATGAAGATGGAGGCTGGTGCAGAGAGGTCCTTTCAGGAGGTAGGACAGCTTGAGCAAAGGCAAAGAGGCAGGAAGGCCAAGGCACTTTCAGGAAGAGTGGGGAGTTGTGTTTTCCTGGGTCACAGCATGTGTGAAGGGAAGTAATGGGGGGAGCCAGGCTGGAGAGGTCTGATCACAGGAGACCTTAAACGACAGGCTGAGGAGGTTGAGCTGTCAGGCAATGGGTGGCTGAATCTTTCCACATAGGACAGCGCACGACAGAGCAAAGCCTTCGGAAGCTGTCTTGGTGCAGGGTGTGTGGCCGACAGAAGCAAGTAGTCAGGACGGCGCCGTGACAGACGGCAGCGCACAACGAGACCTGCACAGGGACAGTGGCACCAGGAATCCAAAAGTGAGAGACACACTGGAAAGGCAGAATCAACAGGACCTCAGGACAGGAAACATTTGTATGTATGGCAGCGGGCGGAGGGTTAGGGGGTAGAGATGGAAGAAATCAACAGCGCAGAGGTGCCTACGCTGAGTTTCTGGCAGAACAGGAAGGAGGTGAATTTTCACTTGACACAGTCTAGAATCCTGGAGATGGAGCAGATCCCAGCAATGCGGCAGACAAGACGGGCTGCACGGATGATGGGTGGCCCCCAGTAGAGAGGATTGAGGCCACTGCCCAAAGGGAAGCCAAGGGACAGTGCAGACAGGAGTGGGACATTGTCTACTCTACCAGGACCCGTGCATCTTTCTCCTTGTAAGACTGTGGCTAATGTTTATAGAAGAGTGATTAAGAGCATAGACCCTGGAGCTAGAGAGCTCTGATTTGAATCCCAGCTCCACCATCCACTAGCTGTGTGATCTTGAGCAAGTTACTTAATTCTGTGCCTCAGTTTCAAGTTCCGTAAAATGGGGTTAATAATAGTACCTACCTCCAAAAGTTATTACGAGATATAAAAGAGTCAGTATACGTAAAAGGCTTTGATCAATACTTGGCACACAGCAAGTGCTATGACTCTTGATGTTATAATTAATGTAAGTGTTATCATAAATAGCACTTTCAAGCCATATTCACATTGGCTATCTCACCGGCTTATCACAGTGATGCTGTGAGGTTACATCTCCCCATCCAGATGGGGAACTGGGACTCAGAGCAGTTACATGACTGGCCACCCACAGTGACAGAGCTGAGATGGGAGCAGCTAACTCTGCCATCATGTTGCCTTTGGAGTCCAGAAGAGAAGAACAAAGAAAGAACTCTTTCACCTATTCTCCTTTGACTGATATGTTCCACTAATTCAGTCTCCAAATCCCATCCAAAATACACCCCTCTCCTTCCATTCCAACACACAACCATCCTGGGCATGAAGAAGGGAAGGAAAAGAAAAGCAGGAGGAGGAAGAGAGGGAGGAGACAGGTGGAGGACCAGAGAGAGGGGGCTCAGGGGAGTCTCTACCTGTCAGTCAGAGGTGGAGGCCCGGATGTAAATGCCCCAGATGAACCAAGGAATATGGGGGCCAGAGCCTAGGGCACATGCCTCTACATGTGAGTCACCTGCACCAGTGCCGGGGCTGGCTTCTCCCTACTCTTAACCCCCAGCAGCCTGGGCAGCCATGAGGCTCCACACTTGCCTCCTGATGGTGACCATCGTGTCAGTTAATTGGCAGCATGACCTCTGGGAGGGCAGACTTACCAGTTTTCTCAACTCACAGTCAGATCCTGTGCTTACCTGTCTCTCGGCAGAGCTGTGGCTTTGGATTTGAAATAAATGGTCATGCCTCCAAAAGACAATTATCCAGACGATAAAGGGTGACTAGTGGCATTTTAGTCCCATATCCGAGGCATTGTCTACTGTGAGTGAAAGCTCAAGAAAGAGAGAAGATCACGTTTATGGGCTGGAAAATGGTTCTGGGTTCTGTGTGGTTTTTTATTTGGTTGTTTTTGTTATTGTTGTTGTTCTTGAAAAAAAGGGGGCATAGATAGCAGCTGATTTGTCCATTGTCAGGTTTCTGGGAAACCTTTCGGCAAGTTTCTTTAAACACTATCTGTTGCTTGCTCCCTTAGGACGCACTGAAACTGTGATGGATGATAAGGAACAATAAAAGTTAATTTAGACAGATTCTCCGAGGCAGTTGCTGAGAGGTGAGATTCTATCTTTGCTCCACCCTGGATGTCCCCAGGCACTGTGAGAAAATTAGGAACTGCCCATGGACTTGAGGCATGAGGGTTTTGCAGGTGACCTTAATATGTCCCCCAAACTCAGAGGTCTTAGTGACTGGTCCTACAATCATCTTCCTCTTCCTCATTAACATCATGATGACGACTACTGCAGGTTGCGGCTGTCAAAGGATTGAATGTTTGTGTCCCCCCTAAATTCATATATTGAAGCTCTAACCTCCAGTATGACGGTATTTGGAGGTGGAACCTTTGGGAGGTAATTAGGTTCAGATGAGATCATGAGGGCAGAGTTTTCTCTCTCCACAAGAGCATGCTCCCAGGAAAGGCCATGGGAACACACAGAGAGAAGAAGGCAGCAGTCTGCAAGCCAGGAAGAGGGCTCTCAGCAGAACCTGACCATGCTGGCACCCTAATCTTGGACTCCCAGCCTCCAGAACTGTGAAAAATATATGTCTGTTGTTTAAGCCGCCCAGGCTACGGTATTTTGTTCTGGCAGCCCAAGCTCACTGAGACAAGGGTTTATTGATTACAGAGAACCTGTGTCATTTCCCAGAACAACTCAGAGATGTTGCTACCTCATTTTACAGGTAAAGGAAACTGACTTAGAGGTGGAGGGACCAGCACAACCTGGTTAACTGGTGGAGCCACTATTGGAACTCTGGTCTTTCAACTGGATTATTTCCCTCCCTGGTTCTTTGGGGGCTGTTTTGTTCAACCTAGTCCCCACGTCCTGGGAAGGCTCAGGGCTAAAGTTCCCACAGTGTCAGGCAGTGGTGGCAGAGACCACTTACCAGCCTACCAGGGTCACAGGGAAGAAACCTGGGTCCTTGCAGAAGCCTGAAGCTTCTGAGGGTTGAAGGAACAGGAGGCAGTTCTGCCTGGGGGTTAAGAGCGCTGGAGGGCAGGGTGAGGGAGGTTTGGCCCAAGACTTCGTGGGTTTAATTCCCTGTAAGACCTTAGGAATGACTATTACATCCTGTGTGCCTCAGTTTTACTTACCTATAAAATGGGGCTAATTATGGTATTTACCTTGAGAGATTTACCTAAGGGATTTTTATGAAGCATAAACTGAGATAATGACTATGAAGCGCTTTTAGGAGGCTGCCTGGCAATAGAGTAAACACTCATAAAGAGAGGGATCAAGGTCATGGCCTGGACTGAAGAGCAGTGGCTGAGCATTGCCCAACCACTGCAGCCAGCCCTGGTTCAGGGGGAGCACCATCCAGATGAAAGGCCAGAGCAACAACTCTCCCCGCATCAGGAGGCCCGGGACGACCTGCAGGGCACTGCACAGCCTCCTTTCTTCCTCACTCCCCCAACAGTCCTGGGAGGTTGCAGATGGGGAAACTGAGACTCGAAGAGGATAAAGCTGTCAAGCTGAACACACACAGGTTCGGGAACCAGAGCTGCATGCGTACTCTGGCTTTTCTGTGTGCTGTGAATGGGATCTTGGGCAAGTTACTTAACTTCTCCAATCCCAGTTTCATCATCCTCAACAAAGTGAATAGATAAATGACTACCTCCAAGGGTGTTGTGGGGAATTAAACGGGAAAGGTATGTGAAGGTGTCCCTAAAAATGTTAATTTCTGTTTTTACATTAAGTGCTTTGCTTGTAGTTACACAGAGGCTGGTAATCAGCACAGGAGGGTCTAAAATCTAGGCTTTCTGATGCCGTGAGGCCATAGGAGTGCATCTACGCAGGAAATGAGAAGCTCAAGATCCTGTATGTCAAGGATTTGCTGTTTACCACTGTTCTTGCATCTACATAAGGACTAAAAGAAGTATAAAATGGAGTCCAAATGAGCACTAATGGTATCTGTATCCAGTATCCTTAAGGGGTTTCAAGACTAAAAATGGCTGGGTCTTATCCACAACTAATATCTAGGCATGCACATTCAGTGCATGAACCCATGAACTCATTCAATCAATAAATATTAGGAAGCACCTGCTATGTGTGTGAAGCCCTAAGCCAGGCTCTTGAAACTACAAAAACTGACAGAACGACATTCACAGAAAGATAGACAAGATGAAAAGGCAGAGGGCTATGTACCAGATGAAGGAACAAGATAAAACCCCAGAAAAACAACTAAATGAAATGGAGATAGGCAATCTTCCAGAAAAAGAATTCAGAATAATGATAGTGAAGATGACCCAGGAGCTCAGAAAAAGAATGGAGGCAAAGATCAAGAAGATGCAAGAAATGTTTAACAAAGATCTAGAAGAATTAAAGAACAAACAAACAGAGATGACCAATACAATAACTGAAATAAAAAATACACTAGAAGGAATCAATAGCAGAATAACTGAGGCAGAAGAACGGATAAGTGACCTGGAAGACAGAATGGTAGAATTCACTGCTGCGGAAGAGAATAAAGAAAAAAGAATGAAAAGAAATGAAGACAGGCTAAGAGACCTCTGGGACAACATTAAATGCAACAACATTCGCATTATAGGGGTCCCAGAAAGAGAAGAGAGAGAGAAAGGACCCGAGAAAATATGTGAAGAGATTATAGTCGAAAACTTCCCTAACATGGGAGAGGAAATAACCACCCAGGTCCAGGAAGCGCAGAGAGTTCAATACAGGATAAACCCAAGGAGAAACACGCCAAGACACATAGTAATCAAATTGGCAAAAACTAAAGACAAAGAAAAATTATTGAAAGCATCAAGGGAAAAAGGACAAATAACATACAAGGGAACTCCCATAAGGTTAACAGCTGATTTCTCAGCAGAAACTCTACAAGCCAGAAGGGAGTGGCATGATATATTTAAAGTGATGAAAGGGAACAAACTACAACCAAGATTACTCTACCCAGCAAAGATCTCACTCAGATTTGATGGAGAAATCAAAAGCTTTACAGACAAGCAAAAGCTAAGAGAATTCAGCACCACCAAACCAGCTCTACAAGTGCTAAAGGAACTTCACTAAGTAGGAAACACAAGAGAAGAAAAGGACCTACAAAAGCAAACTCAAAACAATTAAGAAAATGGTAATACGAACATACTTATCAATAATTACCTTAAACATGAATGGATTAAATGCTCCAACCAAAAGACACAGGCTCGCTGAATGGATACAAAAACAAGACCCATATATATGCTGTCTACAAGAGACCCACTTCAGACCTAGGGACACATACAGACTGCAAGTGAGGGGATAGAAAAAGATATTCCATGCAAATGGAAATCAAAAGAAAGCTGGAAGAGCAATACTCATATCAGATAAAATAGACTTTAAAATAAAGAATGTTACAAGAGACAAGGAAGGACACTACGTCATGATCAAGGGATCAATCCGAGAAGAAGATATAACAATTATAAATACATATGCACCCAACATAGGAGCACCTCAGTACATAAGGCAACTGCTAAACCGCTCTAAAAGATGAAATCGACAGTAACACAATAATAGTGGGGGACTTTAATACCTCACTTACGCCAATGGACACATCATCGAAACAGAAAATTAATAAGGAAACACAAGCTTTAAATGACACAACAGAAAAGATAGATTTAATTGATATTTATAGGACATTCCATCCAAAAACAGCAGATTACACTTTCTTCTCAAGTGCGCACGGAACATTCTCCAGGATAGATGATATCTTCGGTCAGAAATCAAGCCTCGGTAAATTTAAGAAAACTGAAATCATATCAAGCATCTTTTCTGACCACAATGCTATGAGATTAGAAATCAATTACAGGGGTAAAAACGTAAAAAACACAAACACATGGAGGTTAAACAATACGTTACTAAATAACCAAGAGATCACTGAAGAAATCAAAGAGGAAATCATAAAATATCTAGAGACAAATGACAATGAAAACACGACAATCCAAAACCTATGGGATGCAGCAAAAGCAGTTCTAAGGGGGAAGTTTATAGCTATACAAGCCTACCTCAGAAAACAAGAAACATCTCAAATAAACAATCTAACCTTACACCTAAAGGAACTAGAGAAAGAAGAACAAACAAAACCCAAAGTTAGCAGAAGGAAAAAAAATCATAAAGATCAGAGCAGAAATAAATGAAATAGAAACAAAGAAAACTGTAGCAAAGATAAATAAAACTAAAAGCTGGTTCTTTGAGAAGATAAACAAAATTGATATACCATTAGCCAGACTCATCAAGAAAAAGAGGGAGAGGACTCAAATCAATAAAATTAGAGGGCTTCCCTGGTGGCGCAGTGGTTGAGAATCTGCCTGCCAATGCAGGGGACATGGGTTCAAGCCCTGGTCTGGGAAGATCCCACATGCCACGGAGCGGCTGGGCCCGTGAACCACAACTGCTGAGCCTGCGCATCTGGAGCCTGTGCTCCGCAACAAGAGAGGCCGCTAGAGTGAGAGGCCCGCGCACCGCGATGAAGAGTGGCCCCCGCTTGCCACAACTGGAGAAAGCCCTCGCACAGAAACGAAGACCCAACAAAGCCAAAAATAAATAAATAAAATTAATTAAAATAAATAAATAAATAAAATTAGAAATGAAAAAGGAGAAGTTACAACGGACACTGCAGAAATACTAAGCATCCTAAGAGACTACTACAAGCAACTCTATGCCAATAAAATGGACAACCTGGAAGAAATTGACAAATTCTTAGAAAGGTATAACCTTCCAAGACTGAACCAGGAAGAAACAGAAAATATGAACAGATCAATCACAAGTAATGAAATTGAAACTGTGATTAAAGATCTTCCAACAAACAAAAGTCCGGGACCAGATGGCTTCACAGGTGAATTCTATCAAACATTTAGAGAAGAGCTAACACCCATCCTTCTCAAACTCTTCCAAAAAATTGCAGAGTAAGGAACACTGTCAAACTCATTCTATGAGGCCACCATCACCCTGATACCAAAACCAGACAAAGATACTACAAAAAAAAGAAAATTACAGACCAATATCACTGATGAATATAGATGCAAAAATCCTCAACAAAATACTAGCAAACAGAATGCAACAACACATTAAAAGGATCATACACCATGATCAAGTGGGATTTATCCCAGGGAAGCAAGGATTCTTCAATATATGCAAATCAATCAATGTGATACACCATATTAACAAATTGAAGAAGAAAAACCATATGATCATGTCAATAGATGCAGAAAAAGCTTTTGACAAAATTCAACACCCATTTATGATAAAAACTCTCCAGAAAGTGGGCATAGAGGGGACCTACTTCAACATAATAAAGGCCATATATGACAAACCCACAGCAAACATCATTCTCAATGGTGAAAAACTGAAAGCATTTCCTCTAAGATCAGGAACAAGACAAGGATGTCCACTCTCACCACTATTATTCAACATAGTTTTGGAAGTCCTAGCCACAGCAATCAGGGAAGAAAAAGAAATAAAAGGAATAGAAATTGGAAAAGAAGATGTAAAACTGTCAGTGTTTGCAGATGACATGATACTATACATAGAGAATCCTAAAGATGCCACCAGAAAACTATTGGAGCTAATCAATGAATTTGGTAAAGTTGCAGGATACAAAATTAATGCACAGAAATCTCTTCCATTCCTATACACCAATGATGAAAAATCTGAAAGAGAAATTAAGGAAACACTCCTATTTACCATTGCAACAAAAAGAATAAAATACCTAGGAATAAATCTACCTAGGGAGACAAAAGACCTGTATGCAGAAAACTATACAACACTGATGAAAGAAATTAAAGATGATACCAACAGATGGAGAGATATACCATGTTCTTGGATTGGAAGAATCAATATTGTGAAAATGACTCTACTACCCAAAGCAATCTACAGATTCAATGCAATCCCTATCAAATTACCAATGGCATTTTTTACAGAACTAGAACAAAAAATCTTAAAATTTGTATGGAGACACAAAAGACCCCAAATAGCCAAAGCATTCTTGAGGGAAAAAAATGGAGCTGGAAGAATCAGACACCCTGACTTCAGACTATACTACAAAGCTACAGTAATCAAGACAATATGGTACTGGCACAAACACAGAAATATAGATCAATGGAACAGGATAGAAAGCCCAGAGATAAACCCACGCACCTATGGTCAACTAATCTATGACAAAGGAGGCAAGGATATACAATGGAGAAAAGACAGTCTCTTCAATAAGTGGTGCTGGGAAAACTGGACAGCTACATGTAAAAGAATGAAATTAGAACACTCCCTAACAACATACACAAAAATAAACTCAAAATGGATTAAAGACCTAAAGGTAAGACTGGACACTATAAAACTCCTAGAGGAAAACATAGGAAGAACACTCTTTGACATAAATCACAGCAAGATCTTTTTTTATCCACCTCCTAGAGTAATGGAAATAAAAACAAAAATAAACAAATGGGACCTAGTGAAACTTAAAAGCTTTTGCACAGCAAAGGAAACCATAAACAAGACGAAAAGACAATCCTCAGAATGGGAGAAAATATTTGCAAATGAATCATAAGGCAAAGGATTAATCTCCCAAATATATAAACAGCTCATGCAGCTCAATATTAAAAAAACAAACAACCCAATCCAAAGATGGGCAGAAGACCTAAATAGACATTTCTCCAAAGAAGACATACAGATGGCCAAGAAGCACATGAAAAGCTGCTCAACATCAGTAATTATTAGAGAAATGCAAATCAAAACTACAATGAGGTATCACCTCACACCAGTTAGAATGGGCATCATCTGAAAATCTACAAACAACAAATGGTGGAGAGGGTGTGGAGAACAGGGAACCCTCTTGCACTGCTGGTGGGAATGTAAATTGATACAGCCACTATGGAGAAGAGTATGGAGGTTCCTTAAAGAACTAAAAATAGAATTACCATATGACCCAGCAATCCCACTACTGGGCATATACCCAGAGAAAACCATAATTCAAAAAGACACATGCACCCCAATGTTCATTGCAGCACTATTTACAACAGTCAGGTCATGGAAGCAACCTAAATGCCCAATGACAGACGAATGGATAAAGAAGATATGATACATATATACAATGGAATATTACTCAGCCATGAAAATGAACGACATTGGGTCACTTGCAGTGACGTGGATGGATCTGGAGACTGTCATACAGAGTGAAGTAAGTCAGGAAGAGAAAAACAAATATCGTATATTAATGCATATATGTGGAACCTAGAAAATGGTACAGATGAACTGGTTTGCAGGGCAGCAACTGAGACACAGATGTAGAGAACAAACGTATGGATACCAAGGGGGGAAAGCCGTGGGGGGGGTGGTGGTGGTGGTGTGATGAATTGGGAGATTGGGATTGACATGTATTCACTGATGTATATAAAATGGATGAGTAATAAGAAAATAAATAAAAAATAAATTTAAAAAAACAAACTGTTCTAAGATGAAAAAAACCCCAAAAAACTGACAGAATAGTTACTGTCTGTGGGGAATCCTATTAGAGTGCGTAAGGTAAAAATAAAAGCCAAAAAATAACTCATCAGGAGTGTGATAAGAGCCATGGCAGTGGAATGATCAATGGGATACAATGGAAAAAGCCTATATTCGGTCTGGAGCTGTCAGGAAGGCTTTTCAGAGGCAGTGACACTGGCGCTGTCAGAATTAAGAGGAGCAAGGGACCAGCAGGCACAAAGACCTGGGCTGAGAGACAGCCTGGTGTGCACTGGAGACCTGTGACGCATTTGGGGTAGGCAGGCACAGAGCACACGGTGGAGGAGAGGTGAGGCTGCTAGGCTGAGAGGCCCCCTGACAGGGGCCATGGACATTGCACGAACGAGGGTGCCGTTCGTAGTATAGGTGAGAGGAAGCCACAGAAAGCGTTTTAAGAAGCAGAGTGTCCATGTTTTAAAAATTTCATCTGGTGGAGGCTGAAATAGAAGTTGGACTAGGGGGTAGGAGAAAATGGAAAGAAGGCAATAAATAAATGACCAGGGCTTCCCTGGTGGCACAGTGGTTAAGAATCCACCTGCCAAAGCAGGGGACACGGGTTCGAGCCCTGGTCCGGGAAGATCCCACATGCTCCGGAGAAACTAAGCCCGTGCGCCACAACTACTGAGCCTGCGCTCTACAGCCCGCGAGCCACAACTACTGAGCCGACATGCCACAACTACTGAAGCCTGGACGCCTAGAGTCCGTGCTCCTCAACAAGAGAAGCCACCGCAATGAGAAGCCTGCGCAGCGCAACGAAGAGTGGCCCCCGCTCGCCGCAACTAGAGAAAAGCCCGCGCCCAGCAACGAAGACCCAACACAGCCAAAAATAAATAAAGTAAATAAATTTATTTAAAAAAAAAATGTCCAGATGAGAAAGACAAGATCGTGAACTTCGCACACACGCATGAACGCACACACATACACACACACAGCTGGTTCTGCCTGGACTGAAACACCCTGGCATGAATCACACCTGGCTTCCAGCTCCCAAAGAAGCCCCCCAGGTCTGGCTCTGCCAGGTTACCTTAGATATGCCCCATCCTTTTACTTCTCGGCTGTGGGAAACCCAAATAGCTTTTCATTTCCAGACTAACCTCAAACCCAGAGTTTGAGGTTATGAAACACTGTCTGTGAGATTGTGGTCCTGGAAACTTCATCCCAAACGATGTTAAGTACAGGGAGCACTACGTGCCTGGACCCACACACAGCACAGCCAGGGCCATGCGGACGGAGGGCGTCAGGGCTGAGCTCGGTTCCACAATCAGAACTTTAAATTAACATGGCAATTACAGCCCCCAGGAGAAAGGGAAACTGGCATTGACTACTGACTTTATATACAAATGCAAAAAAAAATCACAACCCACAGCATGCACAAAAGGAAATAAGTAGTATTTAATGTGCCTTTGTTAAAATAAAAGCTCTTACTGGGAAAAAGACAGAAGCTCTTGTGGAGGGTAGGGTGAAGGTAGAGGACATATTGTCTTTCAAATTTCTGGAACTCTTATGAATATGATGTCAATGTTAGTAAAAGGGTAAGAAGCTCACTAGCATTTACTGGGTGCCTACTATGTGTCAGATACTGGGTTAAGCAAGCACTTTAGATATATTTCGTCTCTTTTAATCCTCAAAATGACCTCAGGAGGTTGGAATTGTTATCCTCCTTCCATAGACTTTGGGATCAATTCCCCACGTCCCGCAGCTTGAGAGGAGGGCCATCAGTCTATAACTAAGGTCTCCTCTCTTCCTGGCCAGTGTTCTCTTTGCTATATCAGGCTGAGGTCTCCTGTCTCAGGAGTCAATGGTTTCCTGCAAAAGTTTGTTGTCCTTTTTGTTTTTTTAGTAATGAGATTTCTATTCTCGCCTGTGTCTAAAAAGGAGGTAGGGAAGTAAGTAATAACGCCTTTTCCTCTAGCAGATTTACTCAATGGAAAAGCATGATCTGTGTCTCCCTAATGTACATAATCTGCTTCCACAAGATCCTACAAGAGAATGAGTAAGAAGTGATTAAATCACAGCGAAATGGTTTCATTTACAATTAGTGCTCAGTGTCTTGAAACACAAACCTCCCACCCAAATATTTATCCCAAGATAAACATCTCCCCCACACGTTGCCATGACCAGCTCCTGCTGCCACAAAAGCATACATCTAAACACCCGTATCCAGAATATAAAAGCTTTCTATTGCGTCTGGATTCAAATCTAATTTTCTCCCAAAGGAAAAAAGAATTCATAAACTCAGTTACGCTGATCTCAGTGACGTCCAGAAATCTCTCTTTTCTACGAGTTCATAGAAAAATGCTAAAGGGAATAAAAGTGAAGCTCCACATTAAAGCACTAAACTTTAAGGTGAGAGAAGCCTGAATATTCTTTCAAATTAAGTGATAAACAGGTTTGTTCTAAGAGTCACATGATTCAAAGTCTCTAAGATGGGCAGATAACTGGGACACAGTCCACCAATTATGCTTGGCATTATTGGTGGGTGACTGGAGACTGGGTGTGGTTAACTGGAGAGGGTAGAGAACTGAATGAGCAGAGCTGATAGGAATCAGAACCCACCTCTGGGCATATGATCTGACCACCTACTATCAGACAGAGAGAGTGGACGTGAGGCCAGAACCGACCTTTGGCCTCAGGTCAAACCTTAGCCACATACAGGTTTTCTGCCCCAGCTCCCTCTATTCCCCTACCAGTAAGAACCATGGTTAAATGAGAACCATTTGAGAGGTCCTCGACACAGGAAGAAGAGACAACAAAGCCAAGACTGCATGACAATCTTTGGTGCTTAGGCCAGACTCCTGCAAGGAAGTCTCCTGGTACATTGGATCCTGCCACGGAGGAGATCAGGCTTGGTGCAGTTCCACAGAGCATATTAGCTTCTGGTACTAAAGGCCACCCCAGTTTGGAAAGTAAGAGAGTATGGGGTTTCCTAAGCTAGAAGGCTTCTGAGTCTGATATCCCTGAACCCCAGGGGCCCTGATGTCCTTCAAGCTGCAGATGTATAGAGTGACTGCCATATATGCAGAGGTCTCACCTCTCATACTCACTGGCTGTGATCCCAGTGTTTGGGTCAACAGCTTTAGCATGTAACTACCACATGCTCAAATAACACTACTGGGATCACAGGCTTCTCGCACTGATTGGGCAGGTGGCAGCCATCCAGCCCAGCTTGGTTTTCTTAAGGTACTGCCTTACCTCTGCAGAGGTGTCAAAACCCACCAAAACAGTAGTGTTCCCTAGGTACCCAGAAGTCATGCATTCTGATCTTGAACTATCTCACCCCACCTACTGCAGACCTTGATCCTCACTATTCTCTCTTTTCACCTCTTTTCTGATCTGTCATGTTACACCTTCAGTCATGCTCTCCAACATGCTACACAATCCAATTCTTCTTGGTCTCCACCACTGGCCCACCTCCCTGTCAGGTTCTCCTCTCTTCTTCTTGGTTTGGGGTTTCCACCACTGATATTTCAGGATGCATCCTTCCCTCTCAATTCAGCCGCAGGATCTCACCTCCAGGATTAGAGCCCCCAGACTTGAACACTTACTGCTGATGGAAAGAAATGGGGGAGAAAGTGTTTCTGACTCCCCAGAGGCTTAACATCATCATGTTCGACAACTGGGAATCCAATTAAGTGAACACAATATACTCTGTTTCACTGGGGTAAACGAAAGGCACGTGTTAGTACATCCTAGAAGAATGAATGCGTAGTATATATTTAAATTTAGTATAATTTTCAGTAACCCTTATGCGACTCTAATGGACTGGATACCATGTCCTGACACCACGTAGAAAAGAAGAAAGCAGGAGAAAAGTCTTCTCGCTCACTTAGTAAGGAAGATAAGAAAGCAACAGTAAAATTAACAAGACAGTTTAAGGCAGACCAAAACCAAAATAAAACACAAAAACCAAATAAAAATTCCTCAGAAAAGGTTATTTGACCAAAGATGCTAATGAAGCCCTTGCTCTCTGAGAGAGCTAGTGGGAACTACACTTCAGAGGCAAAGCCAATGGAATAAATGCTTTCTCCATGGAAAACAGAGACCTAAGAGTCCCTCAGATCTACAAACCACCACCTAAATGGATGCAAATGTGTTTACAGCCTTCTTTCTTTGAAGCTACAGTATTTTGAAATGTTTACAGTGTTAAGCCCCCCTTATAAAAATTCACTTTTGAAGAGGAAGTGAATTAAAGATGGCCACTGCAGTTATATTACACAGGGTAAGTTACACAAGATCAAAGACTTGGGACACCCACTGTGTAAAACCAAAGATTTTTTACAATTTTGCAAGAACTGTAAGACGACTAGCCTCCCAAGAATTTTCATTCTGGGAACCTTGTTTTCATCATTGAACTTTCTATGTTGTCCATGACTTCATGGTTAGAGTCATATCACGTGACTGATCATCTTGCCCAGATGACACCAAAAAATGCACAAAAAACAAGAGTTGGCTTACTACGGTATTCTTATTGCTGATTCTATTAAAACTCTACCTCTTCTTAAAAATCTTTCAATAGTTATTTACCTAGACAAGTGGCTGATACTGGGTCAAATTAGCCAAGAAAATCATTCCTGTAAGCTTCTGACTTTCTATTTTCCTTCTCCAGGAATCATGGTTCATAAAGACAAACCAGGATTCAGCAAAGAGAAAGGCAAGCAAAAACCCAATCCAACAGAGAAAGTGACAGCACTTGTCTATGGAGGCCAAATTTGTGAAAGGTTCATATTGCATGAACTTCAAATTCTTGTTTCTATTCCATCTAAGTCTTCTCAGAAAAAAAAATAGAGGAAGGAAGGGGAAAAAATACCTAAAGGAAGGAAATTCTCATCTAGAAAATATACTTTCCAAACCATGAACATTCTTTCCATTTTCAATGTAAGGAATTACTGTTTTTCCAGGGAACTGAGAGAAAGCACAGAAGAAGGAGGAAGTCCCATAAACTCCTACAGGTGTTAAAATAGCGTCTCACCCGCGTCTTTGTGATGGGGGGCAGTGATGTTAATTACTGCCTGGGAGGCTGGGCCATGTCCCCATAATGATAAAAACGCCAGCTAACGTGAGCTCATACTCAGCGAGTCAGTGCATTCTCTCCACTTTGGGAGACAAAATTATAATCAGAGTGTTGCTTTGTGAGAGTAGAGCCAGAACAAGGATGGTTAGTTAGATAAAGGTCAATGACACCAATATTCACAATAAAACACTTCGGAAAACCAGAGCCCAAGTCAGTAATTCATCACATTTTCACCAGTCCCAAAGTACTCCTTTGGGAAACTCCTTTGGAATTTCATGTTTTGAAAAATCTTGCATTTATAATAAATTTATTTTCCAATGTTTAAGATACACATAACTGGCAGACAGAACTTCTGCTACTGGCCTGAGATCATCAGTATTAATAGTTTTATTTTGTTTAATTCTAGGCGAAGACAAAGGAATGTGACACGGTGATTAAGCTGCATAAATTTATGGTAGAAACATATAAGGTTTCCATTAGGGTTTTTTTAGAATATTGACAATAAACCTTGGATTCCTTTTGCTGCTACCACGGAGCTCAAGGAATTCTGGAAGGGACACAGTCTTCGACTTCCTGAGCACCTCTCACATCTGTGTCCACAGCACCACTGGCCACCTCAGGTCCTTCTCATCTCCCTCATGGGAGATGAATTCCTTATTCTCTAGTCTCCCCGACTGTGCTCTTGTCCCCTTCCTTGGGCCAGAGTGATCTGTCTGTAGCTTGAATCCCACTGTGTCCCTTTCCAGTCACCTTCAGGACTAACGTCCAAGTCTTCCCCCAGGCAAAGAGCAGCCCCAGACCCCTAGGCAGGTCTGGCCCTTGCCTGCTCTCCAGCGCCATCCCTCCACACACCCTGCCCTCCTTCAGCATCACCGCACGTCCTCACATCCCATGCCGCTCTGCTATATTTGCTTGGAACATCTTGCCCCGACTTCGTCCGCCCAGGGAATCCCTATATATCTTTTAGGTCTTAGCACCAAGAAAAAATAAGTAGTTACCTCAGAAAAGAGGTCAGAGCAAATTTTTTTTTTACTTTATGCAACACATTATCTGTGTAATTTAATATAAGGACCAAAGGTCACCCACTTAAAGACATGTCACCTTGTTTCTCCCCACCAAGACAAAAATTACTTGGACGTTATTAATAACACACTTTTAATACAATATAAAACCTATTATACTGCATTACACTTGTGAGCTTGCAAATCTGTCTCTTCCCCTGAACTCTAGGTTCCTTGACAGCAAGGACCATGACTGATTCATCTCTTCATTTTTTGAACCCAGCACAGTGCCTGGAACACAGTAGGTGCTCAATAGATGTTTTTGAATAAACCACTAGATGGTCTCAGGAAACCTGGACTGAGTCTTGTTGCTGCCCCTTACTATCCAGGAGACCACGGGCAACTCATGTAGGCTCTCTGGGTCCCGGTGTCTCCCCTATAAAATAAAGGTAGTAACGTCTGCCTCGTGAGGATCAAATGAGATGACCAGTCAGGAAGCCCCAAAGGTGAAACACAAACATTCCATTTCCTTGTTATTATGAAGGGTGCCGAGGAAGGACAGGAAGTAACTGAAATAAACAGTGGTGATAACTATGGCCGGGGGTGGGGCGGTGACACGGCAGGGAAAATACATGCTGAGCCCGGGTGAATCTGAAGGTGAAGGACGCAGGGGACATGCCCTGTTCATTGTACGCTCAAACCTGATTCCCAGTGCAACCACCTCCCTCCTCTCCCTGCTCCCTCCCTCAGCCCAGCCGCTGCCCTCTCATGCTCCCACTGCTGCAGGGCCTCTAACTGGCTTCCCGCTTCCACTCCTGCCCCCTCCAGTCTGTTCTCCACATGGCAGCCAGAGAGATCTTTCATGAATGTAAAGCCGATCACATCCCTTCCTTGCTTAGAACCATTTAATAGTGTCCCGTTTTACAGAGGACGGAACCCAGCCCACATCCCACGGATGCCAAGGTCCTGCACAGAATTGAGATCCCCGAGCCATCTCCACCCTGATTTTAGGCAATTCCCCCCGGCTCACCACACCCTTACTGGACTGCCTGCTGTCAGTTCCCACACCCTGCCATGCCAAGGTGTTTGTGGCCTCCGGCTGTTGTCTCTGTCCAAAGCACTCTTACCCTGGCTTCTCCGCCAGCTGGCTCCTCTTTCCCTAGGTCTTTTCTCAAATATCACCTCTTAAGAGGTCTTCTCTCACCACTGAAGTAGACCCTCTATTATTCCCTCATGCCATACACTGTTTGTTTCTTCTCTACCACTAATAACCATCTGTACACTTTTGTTTACTTACTGTCTTTCTCACTAGGTTACGTATTTGATAAGAAGAAGAATCGTAGCTGTCATATCTACTATGTTATTCCCAACACCTAACAATGCCTGGTAGATGGTAGGTGCTCAATAAACATCTGATAGTTGGATGGATGGACAGATGGATGAACACATGAAGGGATGGACGGACGGATGGATGGATGGATGGATGGATGGTTGGATGCGGAGGCAGAGAAGGAAGTAAAGAAAGAGATGAGATCAGGAAGCAGGATTCTGTGTGATATAAAGGTCTGTTAGGTTGGCAGCCCTAGACATCCTAGCGATACCATGAAGACCCTCAGGATGTCTTGTATAGAGATCTGTAAAGGAGAGGAAGCCATGGAAACAGGAGATGAGGGAGCTATAGGCAAAGTTTACCTTCTTCATACTTTTTTTCTCTGCTTGGGAATAATAAATATAAAGCACCTATAAGAGGACCTGACATGCAAGGCATTAGGTAAGTGTTTATTATAATAATAATTTATTAATAATAATTAATTTATTATAATAATTTATTATTTCTAATATTATTATTCCAGCAATTATGAGTCCCAGAGGAGGCAGCTGACTCTGTGTGCATTTGACTAGTAGAAGGTCACAGAACATTGAACAGCTCAGTCAACAAAAAAGCAGCTGAGGATGCTCAAGACCTTGCAGCCCCACAGCCAAGGTTGGTTACTGGAGGCTGGACTGTCCCCCTGCTTGGCATGCCCCTCCTCCTGGCACCACCTGGCCAGCTGCCCCACTGGCACCCATGCCATCCTCTCCCACAGGCATGGCTAGGCAGCTTCCGAGGCTCCTCAGACACGAGGGGACGCTGCTGCCAGCTCTTGAAGTGTGAGAACAGGGGAAATCTTTCAGCTCTGACAGGCGGATTTCAAAGCCTGTTTCTAAAAATGGCTGTTAATAGGCTTTTCTTCACACCATCTCTCTCTGCACCTGCTTTATCAGGAGGCAACTGCATTGCTATTCACTGTCCTGTGACCAAAGTGATTTCACCAGTCAAAACAAATAATTATGGGCTAGAAGAGCCCAAAAATAAAATAAAAAGATAAGGGAGGGTCTGACAGGAGGGCTGAGCTTTCTGTCAAATGGTTGGTGGACTGTCTTCAAGATCATGTTACTGCAGAGAAAAATAGAAATCCCAAGATGAAGGTGGGCGTCATGAATATGTCCATTCATCGGAAATGGACACACAGGAGTGATAGCACGAGCTGGGTCAGCAGATGTTTAGGTTTGCAATATATATTGTTTAACATGAGCACGTGGGCTTCCCTGGTGGTGCAGTGGTTAAGAATCCGCCTGCCAATGCAGGGGACACGGGTTCGAGCCCTGGTCAAGGAAGGTCCCATGTGCCGTGGAGCAACTAAGCCCGTGAGCCACAACTACTGAGACCGTGCTCTAGAGCCCGCGAGCCACAACTACTGAAGCCCGCGCTCCCAGAGCCCGTGCTCTGCAACAAGAGAAGCCACTGCAATGAGAAGCCCACGCACCGCAATAAAGAGTAGTCCCCGCTCGCCACAACCAGAGAAAGCCCGCGTGCAGCAATGAAGACCCAACACAGCCAAAAATAAAATAAATAAATAAATAAACAAACATGAACAGGTCTCCTTTCTACAAGAGACTCAAAAGCACTCTGCTTAAGTCGATGGAGGCTGACTCAGGTACTATTTCAAGAGAGGAGGCACAGTGCTACCCGTCAAAGGCAGCGGGGTAAGAGACAGACACCACCCAAGGAGGGCCAGAGTCACCCTCCGCAATTCACTTCCTGGGTGGGACATTCAACACCTCTGGGCCTCTGAAACCTCATCTGGAAAATGGTGGTAACACGTTAGGATCTTTTTTTTTTTTTTTTTTTTTGGTTGTTTTTTTTTAAATTAAGCTTATATGTTAAACACACATCAACTGTTTTTTTTTTTTTTAAAGGAATTCCTTTATTTTTATTTTTTATTTATTTAGTTATTTATTTTTAGCTGTGTTGGGTCTTCGTTTCTATGCGAGGGCTTTCTCCAGTTGTGGCAAGCGGGGGCCACTCTTCATCGTGGTGCGCGGGCCTCTTACTATTGCAGCCTCTCTTGCTGCGGAGCACAAGCTCCAGACGCGCAGGCTCAGTAGTTGTGGCTCACGGGCCTAGTTGCTCCACGGCATGTGGGATCTTCCCAGACCAGGGCTCGAACCCGCGTCCCCTGCATTGGCAGGCAGATTCTCAACCACTGTGCCACCAGGGAAGCCCTAGGATCTTTTTTTAATTGAAATACAGTTGATTTACAGTGCTGTGCCAATCTCTGCTGTACAACAAAGTGACTCAGTTATACACATACAGACATTCTTTTTTTTAATATTCTTTCCCATTATGGTTTATCACAGGATATTGAATATATAGTTCCCTGTGCTATACAGTTGTTTGTTTATCCATCCTATATATAATAGGTTACATCTGCTAATCCCAAACTCCCAGTCCTTCCCTCCCCCACAGCCCCTTCCCCCTTGGCAACCACAAGTCTGTTCTCTCTGTCTGTGAGTCTGTTTCTGTTCTGTAGATAGGCTCATTTGTGCCATATTTTAGATTCCACATAAACGTGATATCATATGGTATTTGTCTTTCTGTTTCTGACTTACTTCACTTAGTATGATAATCTTGAGTTGCATCCACATTGCTGCAAATGGCATTATTTCATTCTTTTTTATGGCTGAGTAGTATTCCATTATATATATATGTACCACATCGTCTTTATCCATTCATCTGTCAATGAACATTTAGGTTGTTTCCATGTTTTGGTTATTGTGAATAGTGCTGCTATGAACATAGGGGTGCATGTATCTTTTTGAATTATAGTTTTGTCTGGGTATATGCCCAGGAGTGGGATTGGTGGATCATAAGGTAATTCTATTTTTAGTTTTCTGAGGAACCTCCACACTGTTTTCCATAGTGGCTGCTCCAGTTTACATTCCCACCAACAGTGTAGGATGGTTCCCTTTTCTCCACACCCTCTCCAGCATTTGTTATTTGTAGACTTTTAAATGATGGCCATTCTGACTGGTATGACGTGGTACCTCATTGTAGTTTTGATTTGCATTTCTCTAATAATTAGTGATGTTGAGCATCTTTTCATGTGCTTTTTAGCCATCTGTATGTCTTCTTTGGAGAAATGTCTATTAAGGTCTTCTGCCCATTTTTCCAATTGGGATGTTTGTTTTTTTGTTATTGAGTTGTATGAGCTGTTTGTATATTTTGGAGATCAAGCCCTTGTCTGTAGCATCATTTGCAAATATTTTCTCCCATTCCATAGTTTGTCTTTCCATTTTTTTTATGGTTTCCTTTGATGTGCAAAGGTTTGTAAGTTTGATTAGATCCATTTTGTTTATTTTTGTTTTTATTTCTGTTGCCTTGGGAGACTGACCTAAGAAAACATTGGTATGATTTATGTCAGAGAATGTTTTGCCTATGCTCTCTTCTAGGAGTTTTATGGTGTCATGTCTTATGTTTAAGTCTTTAAGCCATTTTGAGTTTATTTTTGTGCATGGTGTGAGGGTGTGTTGTAACTTTATTAATTTACATGCAGCTGTCCAACTTTCCCAGCACCACTTGCTAATGATACTGTCTTTTTCCCATTGTATATTCTTGCCTCCTTTGTAGAAGATGAATTGACTGTAGGTGTATGGGTTCATTTCTGGCCTCTCTATTCTGTTCCACTGATCCAGATTGGAAGGGAAGAGGTAAAATTGTCACTCTATGCAGATGACATGATACTATATATAGAAAATGCTAAGGACTCTACACAAAAACTACTAGATCTAGTAAATTAATTCAGCAAAGCAGCAGGATACAAGATTAACATTCAAAAGTTGGTTGCATTTCTTTACACTAAAATGAAATATCAGAAAGGGAATGTAAAAAAAAAAAACCTTTTAAAATAGCACCAAAAAAACAAAATACCTAGGAATAAACCTGACCAAGGAGGTAAAAGACTTACATGCTGAGAACTGTAAAACATTAATAAAGGAAATTAAAGAGGATTCAAAGAAATGATGGTAAGACACCCCATGCTCTTGAATTGTAAGAATTAATACTGTTAAAATGGAAATACTACCCAAAGCAATCTACAGATTTAATGCAATCCCTATCAAAATACCCATGACATTTTTCACAGAACTAGAACAAATAATCCAAAAATTTGTATGGAACCATAAAAGACCCAGAATTGTGAAAGAAATCCTGAGGGGGGAAGAAAAAAAGCAGGAGGCATAACTCTCCCAGAGTTCAGACAATACTACAAAGCTACAGTAATCAAAATAGTGTGGCATTGGTACAAAAACAGACATACAGATCAATGGATCTTATCTGCTCAAAGGCAAAGGGCTGGACAAGATGACCTCTTCATAGTCTTTTGGGGAATGCTCATCCTGGGTTCTTATAGAGGAGAGATGCTCATTTAAAATATGCATATGTGGGGCTTCCCTGGTGGCGCAGTGGTTGAGAATCTGCCTGCCAATGCAGGGGACACGGGTTCGAGCCCTGGTCTGGGAAGATCCCACATGCGACGGAGCAACTGGGCCCGTGAGCCACAATTACTGAGCCTGCGCGTCTGGAGCCTGTGCTCCGCAACAAGAGAGGCCGCGATGGTGAGAGGCCCGCGCGCCGCGATGAAGAGTGGTCCCCACTTGCCGCAACTAGAGAAAGCCCTCGCACAGAAACGAAGACTCAACACAGTCATAAATAAATAAAAGAACGTGAATTTCTTTAAAAAAAAATAAATAAAAATAAAATAAAATATGCATATGCAATTATTTATTCATTACCCAAGGCAGAGTGTATGGAGGCTGGAGGACTATCTTAAACTCCCTGCTAGGTGAGGTGGGCCCAGCCATGCCCTCTTTAGCTGGATTTGAAGCAACTTTTTAACTTTAATGCTAAACTACCCTAGCAGACATTCTCTTGTCTTGCTGTCTTGCTATCAGATCTCACGAGACTGGGAGTGTTGTAGTGATGGTTGGTAGATAGATAGATAGATACATAGATACATAGATAGATGATAGATAGATAGGTAGATAAATGAATGGATGAGAGACAAAAAGACAAGTTGATGGATAAAAAGATCCAGCTACATTTGGATCAATGTTCCTTTTAAAAACTTTGGTTAGAATGTGCCAAAATGTTGGGGCAAAATCCTGAGATTCCTTCGGGGTATGATGGCAGCCACTCCCTTCGACACCAGCTTTAAATTCTGGAAGTACCAGGTTTTCAAATGGCACTCTGTTTTCTGCTGCTGAAGACATTTTAATTTCATTTTCTTTCAGACAAACATCTAGATCATCCAGCTTAAGATCCATCAAGTACCCAGAAATTATTTCTAAAGTCTCTATTCAACCTGCCTCTTCCTGGATTCACTCCTCTCTTACCAAGTCTCTGCCAAAATCCGATGTATCCACACCCATGGAGAATGAGTTTGGATCCCTCAGTCTTCCCCTCTTCTTCTGGACTGGATGCTCCAGAAGGGCAAGGACCAGGTCTAAACCCTATTAGGTCTGTGCCCTCTTCTGAGGCCCACACAGGGCTTCACACTATGTTAGGAATGGAGCAAAATTTTTAGAGCTGTGGATTCGTTGAGAATTAGTTGAGCACTTACAATGCGCTTACATACATTATTTCATTTAATCATTATAGCACCCTGTGAAGTGGGTATATTTTGTTATCATCCCCATTCACAGATGTGGAAACTGAGGCTTAGAGAAATGAAGTGCCCTTCCCAAAATCCCACATATAGTGGATGGCCGAGCTGGAACTGGAACCTTGGACTTTTCTGACTCCAAATCCCTAGATCATAGCCAGTGTGCTCTGTTGCCTACTATCTGGTCACAGGCTGTGCCCTGGTGGTGGGCGGCGGAGGCGGGGGCGGGGGGTGCACACACAGTTGATTCTACCTGACAGCTTTCCTTCACCACCAGAATCCTCTAACCTGTTGCTAGTTACAGAGGTCTAAATTTAGGGTCTTAAGCAGCCTCAAGGATGAGAATAAATCATCTGATCATAAAGGTGCTGTTCTTTAGATGAAATGCACCTGGCACAGCATCAGGGCAGAAAACTCTCTTAAAGAAATGGGTTCCTGAAATTTATATGACCAAAATAAAAGATTTCTCTTGGCTTTCAAAATCCTCCAAGCCCCATGGAGAGATCTAAGCATAATTATATTGTCACCATCTTTTTAGAAGAGATGGCAGATGGGGTTGTGTATTGTCAGTGTTCACCAGAGCGGTTCTGATGTGTCCAGGAGGCAATGTGAAAGTAATTCACATCACTAACTTTTATTGAGAGTATACAATGAAGAAGGCATCGGGCGAGCCATGAAGTGCCTAAGAGGGGGACCTGGCTCTGAAGATGACATCCAGATGGAGACAGACACATGCGTTGTAAGTATATACTGAAACCAAATGTAGAAAAGGGCCATGACTACACAAGCTAAATGCCAGAGGAGCACAGAGGGTGAACGAGCCACTTGCATGGGGCATTATCAAGGAAGGTGGCATGGCAGAGGTGGCCCTGGAGAGCTGAGCCCTGAAGTATGCTGAAGATTTTGATAAGTGAACCCAATGTGAATAGTACCCCCAGGAGTTGGGAAACACAAAAGGAAGGAAAAGAACGAAATAAAAGGGCATGTCACGGTCCTAGAGATCTATCATTAACTCTACTTGTAGAATTAGAGGTTTTGTAAAATTATTTAGCTCTCTGAAAACGGGGCCCCTTACAAGGTATGGACCTACTGCTCAATTTCCGCACATTCAACCACAAAAGGTGGCTGTTCTCGGAGAGAAAGCCATTCTCTCTCATGGTTTGACCTAGACGACTTCTCCTCCACCACCTTCATCTGCCGACTCCTCTTCCACAGAGTCAGCGATGACAGAACTGCCAGAGGGAAGAGTGTTTTCGCACCCCTCTCCCAAGCTCCCACAGCACTAGTACATGTTCTCCTCATCACACCGCCCTTCTGAATTGAAACCGTCTGCTTACTAATTGGTCCCCACCTCCACCCCCCTCACACATAAGCTCCTGAAGGCAAAAGAAGTGTTGCATTCACCACTGAGGTTCCACTGCCTAAAATATATAATAGACTCTAAGCCAATGTCTAATGAATAAATTTAATAAATAAACAAATGAGTCCTGGGAGAATTACACAAATTTAGAGGGCAAAGAGAAGGCATCCAGTGATCTTCAAAGTTCCCTCCGAGTCCCAGATTCTGATTCTAACAGAGCCAGCGGGTATGGTCATAGCCCATCAGAGGGCCACAGCAGGGACTGTCCCCCGTATAACTGGCAAGGCCACAGAGCATCAGACTCTACATACCAGTGTAAGTGAGAGGGCACTTGCACGCTGGAAGTGGCAATACAGCAGAACGGGTGAGGATGTGGGCCCTAAAACAAGATGGTCCGGGTTCAAGACCCAGCTCTGCCACTATGAGCTGCTAGACCTCCAGCAAGTTAGCTAACCTAGCTAACCTCCTTGGACCTCAGGGTTCTCATCTGTAATACGACAGTGTATGTCAAAGCATTGTGATATTGTATTAAATGAGTTAATGTGTAGAAACTGCTTAGAGCAATCCATGGCACAACGTACGTCCAAAAAGATGCTAGCTCTTATCGTTACGACTTGGATTCCTTCCATAAGGCATTCTGCTACTGAAGGAAATTCAGTATAATCTGAATCTGGGTTGGAATCCTCCACACCTCCTTCAGAGACCGGACAAAGTGGGAATGGGAACCGTCTACTGTGAATGGAGACCCAGCTCCACTGAAGTCATGAGGGAACACGGCAGCCTTTGTCTCATGGGGAAAGTCACTGCACAGATCAACAACTCAGAAGAGATGCCACCTTGTGCAGATGCTGCCTCCCTCCTGCTCTTTTCTGAAAGAACGAGGCAAAACAAAACAAAGGAACAAACAGGGTCTGCCTTCTCCAGAGTTCCACCCCACAGGGGAGTGTGCTTCAGGACCATTATGCTATGGGCTTCATGGAGATTACTACCAAACAACGATACAGAATCCAGACAAAATGCTTTAAAAAAAAAAATATTCTCAAGTTGCTAATCATTCAACTCTATCCCCTATGGTCCCTCTAGCTTTTCATATCACTTTTAAAAGCAAAGCAGCTTTGCTTTTCTCTTATTCAAGTTCCTCAAAAGCTGATGATCTTTCTACCCAAAAACCCTCTCCTCAAATGACTGAGTACTCTTTACTCTTTACTTTGTCCTTTGGGTAGGAACTGTGTTTTCACCAGGCTGCCAGGCAACCATCTGGGTACAGAATGAATGCATGCTTTTAACTGCTGACCCTGGCACCCCCAATCATGGGCTAGCCCTCAGATTTTCATCACACAGTCATAGAGCATCTTTTGTGCTCTGTGTCAGAGAGGCAGTGGGACACCACCCCAAGGATTTCCCAATGTATTATACTTTCTACACGTCAAAGTGAAGATCTGGAAGCTGCCTATAACCTCGTCTTTGCAAACAAAGGTGCCTCACACCATTGATCCCTTTGCAATGGCCACATGAATCAAAAGGCCTTCTCCCCCCTGCCCTTCACTATAAGACTGGCATTGGAAAGAAGAGAGTAGATGATAAAAGAAACCTTTGGTAGAAATGACACAAATGCAAAGTAAAATAAACCCGTAACCCCCAGAGCCTACAAAGGCCCAAGAGGACCAAGAGAAACTGGAAACAGAGGCTGGAGATGAGCCTGAAAAAGCGTCCACAGAAACTCCATATAGAGAGTCCAGATTTAGATTGACTTTGACACCATTTGGCCCGTCTGAGCCAGACAACATGAATTTCTGTGTGGGATTTGCCCTCCAGTGGTGCTGGTTACAGACTCTAGGTACTGCTGTTTACAACTGTTTTTAGGACAGATGGCAGGTTCCCATGTTAACATTTTATTACATGAATCTAAACACATTGCCTCTAGAAGATACGAAAATATATGCAAGCAAATCTTGAAATAAGACTATTTTAGAGGGATTTCCACAGGATCAGAGTGCCACCCTTGTGTTACAGATGGGTCAACTCCCAAAAGTTGATCTGTTATTTACTTGGCTCTAGAAACTCAATTTCCAACAGAAACCGTAACCTAAAATTGAAAAGACAATGGACCGTTAAAGAAAATTATATACAGAGGAAATAAATCTCCCAATGAGATATCATCTCACACCCGTCAGAATGGCCATCATCAAAAAATCTACAAACAATAAATGCTGGAAAGGGTGTGGAGAAAAGGGAACCCTCTTGCACTGTTGGTGGGAATGTAAATTGATACAGCCACTATGGAGAACAGTATGGAGGTTCCTTAAAAAACTAAAAATAGAACTACCATACGACCCAGCAATCCCACTACTGGGCATATACCCTGAGAAAACCATCATTCAAAAACAGTCATGTACCAAAATGGTCATTGCAGCTCTATTTACAATAGCCAGGACATGGAAGCAACCTAAGTGTCCATCAACAGATGAATGGATAAAGAAGATGTGGCACATATATACAATGGAATATTACTCAGCCATAAAAAGAAACGAAATTGAGTTATTTGTAGTGAGGTGGATGGACCTAGAGTCTGTCATACAGAGTGAAGTAAGTCAGAAAGAGAAAAACAAATACAGTATGCTAACACATATATATGGAATCTAAGAAAAAAAAAAAAAAAGGTCATGAAGAACCTAGGGGCAAGACGGGAATAAAGACACAGACCTACTAGAGAATGGACTTGAGGATATGGGGAGGGGGAAGGGTAAGCTGGGACAAAGTGAGAGAGTGGCATGGACATATATACACTACCAAACGTAAAATAGCTAGCTAGTGGGAAGCAGCTGTATAGCACAGGGAGATCAGCTTGGTGCTTTGTGACCACCTAGAGGGGTGGGATAGGGAGGGTGGGAGGGAGGGAGAAGCAAGAGGGAAGAGATATGGGAACATATGTATATGTATAACTGATTCACTTTGTTATAAAGCAGAAACTAACACACCATTGTAAAGCAATTATACTCCAATAAAGATGTTAAAAAAATAAAAAGAAAATTATATAACGAGGAAATAAATCTCCCATAATTCCACTGCCCTAACATGATAATTTTCACACATTTAGTTCCAAGTCTTTTTATAGAGCTACATCTTTCTACAGTAATGCTCATGGATATAGATTCCACTTAGTATTTTGCATTTTGAATTAAGCATTCATAAACATAAGCCAACATTTCTGAAATCTTCATAATGATCACACAAATGCTAATCTAACACATAATATACTTTCTTTGGAGAACAATTCAACTGTTTATAACAACATGTTTATGAGAAAATACTTTCTGAGCATCAGTTTTGGGTTCTAGGAGTAGCAAATCTTCCTCCTGTGCTTCTGGCATCCTATCCCACACTTCCTTGATTTCCTGACCCCTGAGATATGAGGCATTTCCTGTTATGATGTCTTAGTCCAGTTGGGCTGCTATAACAAAATACCATAGACTGGGTGGCTTACACAACAGAAATTTACTTCTCACGATTCTGGAGGCTGAAAGTCCAAGACCAAGGTATGGCCGATTCAGTTCCTGGTGAGAACCATCTTCCTGGCTTGCAGATGGCCATTTTCTTGCTCTACTTTCACATGGCAGAGAGGGAGAGGATTAGTGTCCTTTCTCTTTTTATAAGGACACTAATCCCATCATGAGGGCTCTACCTCCCAAAGGCCCCCCCTCCAAAATACCATCACATTAGGGAGATAGGGCTTCAACATATGAACAGGGGTGGGGGGGTCACTGAATCTATAACATGGTTTCCCATATCTTCAGCAGGGGTGCTGCAGCACGGGGGAATCAGAGAAGTTCAGAGCAGGGATGGGGGCTACCAAGACTCAAAGTAGAGGGTGGGAGTTCTAGGAAGTTGGAGATGCTGACAGAAGCCGGGGTTTCCTATCTCTGGCCCACAGCCTGGACACCCCCAACCCTTTGTTTTTTTCTGTGAGCCTCAAGAATGTCTCCATCCATCTCTGCTTTCAAGGTACCATCTGTGTCTCCAGAATAGGGTCTCCTTTTCCCCAGGCTTGGCTGGTAAAACTGGAAATAACAAAGGGTGAACATCTGTGTTGTGCTTCTCCAGTCTTCACAGTAAGCGGGTCTCTGGGCACACAAAGGTCTGATGTGAGATTTATCCACATTCCAGATACAAGTGATCTTGGGCATATAAACTCCACAGAGGGAGATACCGGGGGAGGAAAAGCACCAGAGGAAAAGAAGGGGGGGCTTTGGTGAAGGAGGAGGGGGAAGGGAAGGGATGAGAGGAAGGAGCCTCAGTAGATGTCTCTCTGAATGATTCACTCATCCAATGACTGTTTACTGGGTACCAAACTATGGACCAGGCACTGTTCTAAGTACCTTGGATACATCAATGCACAAATAAAACTAAAAACCCTGCCTAAATGGAGCTTACTTTATAGTGGGGAAATACAAATAACAACCAAGAGGTATGGTAAGTAGGAAAATTAAATAGTATGTTAGGAAGTATCAAATACTATGGAGGAAAAGTAGACCATGTTAAGTAGACCAAGAAGGTTGAAAGGGCTGTTTACAACTTCCCATGGGGTGGTCTGATAGGTCTCATCGAGAAAGTGAGAAGCCTTGAAGAAGGTGAGAGAGTTAACCGCATGGTCATGTAGGGGCTGTGTGCTCTACAAGAGGGAATAGCCCGGGCAAAGACCCAGGGAGGAGCGTGCTTGGAGTGCTTGAGGCCAGCATGTTTGGGCAGCAAGTGAGGCTGAGGAGTAGCAAAAGATGAGGTCAGAGAGGGTCAAATCATGCAGGGCATGGTAAGAACTTTGACTCTGCAGGGTTTCGAGCAGAAGAGTGACGTGATCAAATTTCGTTTTAAAAGGCTCACACTGGCTGTTGTGTGGAGAACAAACAAGGGGAACACAAGGAGACCAGCTAGGGGGACACTGCAGTCATCCAGCAGAGAAATAGTGGCGCCTTAGGTCAGGGTGGGACCCGTGGTGAGAGCAGAGGGTGGATTCCAGATCTAGTCTGAAGACAAAGCAACAGGACTATCCGGTGAATTGGATAGAAAGAGAGTGGTTAAGGATGTGTGCAAGGTTTTAGCCTCTCAAGGTGTGGTCAACAGACACAGAGAAGCAGATTGAAAGAAACAGGACTGCAAGTTGGAGACCCATTGGAAGGCTCCTGCCTAATCTAGACACAAGATGATGAAGGAGTGAACAAGGCTGGTGGTAGAGGGGATGTAGAGAAACTGATGGATTTTAAAGGTTGGGATAAAATTGACAGTAAATCAAATTAAAATTTCAGATAAGCATTGTGTAGCAGTTTCCCCAATAGCCATTCTTTCTTCCCTTAGTGGTACAGAATTTTTAAGTGGATATATGGGTGCCCAGCTAAAGATTACATTTCCCAGATTCTCTTGCAGCTAGGTATGGTGTATGACCAAGCTCTGGACAACTGGATGTGAATGGAAGTGATATTTGCAACATCCAAATTGTGTATTTTCCCTACCGACTGGCTTCTGTATGGAATTATGGCAGAGCCTAGAAGCAACCATCTTGGACCACGAAATGTAAGATGCACACTGAGGATGGCAGAGCAACAAAATCAAGCCACATACCAACCTGCGATTGCCTACCCAGACATATTTATGTGAAAAATACACTTCTATCTTGTTTAAGCCTCTGAGTCTGGGGTTTACTTTGTTAAAGTTGCCTAACCTTTAGCCTAACTAATACAAGTTCTTTTAGCTGTTCCAAGCACAAAGCCCTAACACCAAATGTTATCAATCCCATGAAGTCAGGACAGTATTTGACAGGGAAGGATTTAATTCCAACCTGCCTCTGCTTGTTTGTTCTTAAAATATCTGAACAGTATTTGAGCTTCGATGCCCTGAGTCACTGCACAAGAGGCTTAGGTCTAGAGCAAACTGCTGCTTATGGAAATAATGTTCACTTAATAATGCATTGCTTCTTTATCAATCAAGGAGGCCCAACCCAACATCACATCTCAAGCAGAGGTCTCAGGAAGACACATTATGTTATCGGCCTTTGGGACACAAAACAGCATCTGCAACAGACTTCTAATTCGGTGTACAACCCAGCCATCACCTCCTGATTGATCAGTGAGCCAAGTGTGTGATGACAGACCGCCCCCCCCCAACCCAAAGGAGGCAAGATCAAGTTCTAAACTGGCACCGAACAAAGACATACTTTAGTCAAAGGCAAATCCCAGCTGTGTGGGAGTCTAATAAATTACCACTGCATATAGAAGGATTGAGCTAAAACCTGCGTGGCCTCAGATGTGCAGCCAGCGCTGTAGTGCAGGCCCCCAGGCCTTTACACGTTCACTAATCTAGATGCATCTAGTCCACATGAGAAGGCGGTCACCACGCCTTGCAGTTTAAGAAGGCCCCGCTGCATGAAATGCGCTGGTCCGTAATCACAGCGACTGGACCAAGCACCCTTAATTCACTCTTTCCCTGACCATCAAGCTCAAGAGATCAAAAAACTGCAAAGAACTAGGTGAAGAGTCAGTGGAAGTTTATGGCAAAAAATCATTGTTGGCATGTGGATCAAAGGAGGAGGTTGACCCACTCTGGGAAATACAATGCCCCCCTGCAGTGAAATGCCCTGAAGTCCAGGATGATTAAGGTCAAGTAGGTGTATTTCCTTCCAATAGGCTATTTGTAGCCATTTCTCTAGGCAACGAGAGCATGAGGCTAACTGTAAAGCAGTCACATTAAGATTCATAAAATTGAGAGGAAAGGGGTTAGGACTCGATTGAGATCATTCAAAGAGCAAATATTTACTGAGCATCTCAAGTCAGGCGTAGAGAATATTGTGTGACAAGACAGTCTCTGTCCTCAAGGTGCTCAGGATCTAGTGTGGAAGACAAACCAACCAGCCATGACAAGAGGGTGCGCAGTGCCAAAAGGAAAGAAACATGGAGTGAGCAGACAAATGGGAGGGGACTCAAGTCTAGTTTGGGGAGTGGGAATAGAACATCCCTTCCCAAAAGAGGCCAGAGATAAGCTGGGGCCAGCAACGTTTTGATGGCTCACTTGCTACTACATGAATAGGATGGGGATGATTCGTCCTATGAAGATACTCTATAAAATGGGGTTGATAATTGCCTGTTTAATGTAAGTAAAATATGTCTGATGTCTTGTAATATGTAATCAAAGATTTACTCTGTTGCCACAATCTACATGGATAACAGAAGAGGTCATTATGTAAATTTTAGAAGAAAGGTACAATATTAGTTTTGTTTGTTTTTTTTAAAAAGGGAAGTTGAAATTGATGTATTGCTGAATTTGCATCAATCAGAAAATCTAGACTCCTGTAGGGAACTTGGAATCATCCAGTTCCAGTTCTGTCATCGTTCTGAATATGCCTGAATCAGTCAAAGCAGATATGAATGAGAATTGTCATTGTTTGATTCAGTGGACTGAAAATCTGGAGGTGGGCTTCCTCTGCCTACTTCTGCAACAAATGACAATCTCTGTGGTATCACTTGACTTTCTCAGCCTGCCTCTACATCTGAAAATGAGAGGCTGGATGAGAACAATGGTTTTCAAAAACTTTTTTTTTTTTTTAATGACAATCCACAGCGAAAACTGGTATTTCACATGGTGACTTGGTATAATACTTATCTTTATTAAGTTTAATACATTTACTATTTTTTCATTCTATTCTAACCCATTTCTTTAACATAAAAATGCTGGTTAGACCCAAGCTAATTTCACGTCCAACAATTCCAGACTAGGTCATATCTAAGGGAGCTTCCAACCCTGATTCTGGAACTTGTCAACACGATCATCTAATATTTAGTGCCGTACAGTTTTCAAAATGATTTCACCCCTGTGATCCTCACAGCAGTGGTGTGACATGGGCAGAGAGGCTAATGAGATTCAGCACAGATCGCACGGCGAGATTATGGCAGAGCAGGGACCAGACCCTGACTGCACACCAGCAGTGATGGTTGGCCTGTTCAGTAGCTCTTCTTCTCTCAGAGAATTCCATCTCCTGATGACCCTCTGCCCTCAAGCTTCAACTTAAATGCCTCTCCTGATCTGTCAAAAGCGGGAGGCAAACCCAGAGAACATGCTCGAAGAATGTAATGTCAGCTTTCATGTTCATGCCCTTGTAACACCCTTCAGGAACTACCCAGTGCCAGCCACAAATGCAAGAAACTCGGTCCCTGCCCTGGAGGAGCTCAGAGTCTAGCAGAAAAAAATCCACCCACAGACCCACCCACTAAGTACTGGTCCCTTTCAAAGCTGCCCTTCTCTTGTTTTCTCAGTGATAACCTCAGTTGTTCTGTTTAACTCAGCAAGTCTCCCCATCTGGCTGATGGAAAGTGCCAAGCGCCAAGCCTTCCCTGGAGACTCTCTGAGCGCTGGAGGTCAGCAGGACAGCGAGAGGGTGGCACCCCAGCGGGGAGTGAGGGGCAGCTCCTAGGCAGTGCTGCTCCCTCCATTGTCCCCCTCCCTCCCCAAGGGCGAATGCGGGAGGCCAACAGCCTCTCTCAGCAGCACTCCAGATACCCTGCTCACCCCAGACCAGCATCAGCTGACTTCAGGGATATACAAAAAAATCTTTAACATCATGAAAAGGTCAGTCCCCTAGATTTATGGATAATGTCCCATTTATATTATTTAGGAGGAAAAAAATTACATCAAGAACAAGGGCAAGGGGCAAGAGTGCTTTTAGGGAACCATAAACTTAGGGCTAAAAAAAAAAAGAGACAGTCAAGTCCTTCTTTTATTTTTTTTTAACTATTCATAAAGCATTAAGTACTAACTGTAATATGCCAGTATTTCTAAAGCAATGATTGTTCAAACAATCACAGTCAGTAGTGGGAATTTATTATTTTGCTTTCCAGCATCTATCCCTCCTCCCTCTAATGAAAATACACAGATTTACTGGGGGACGGGGTGGGGAGCCATATCCCCTTTATTCTAAGCCAGTTGGTATGGGTGCCCCTAACCTAAACTCTCTCTTTAAATCCAGGGGTGAGCCCTGACTTACTTAAGTTATGGTGACCGGTTTGGGGATGGAAGGGAATCCAATCAGAGTCCATGAGACAGAAAGACTCTTTTTCTGAGGCTCCAGAGAAAGTGTCCTTTCTCTTCCACAGGAGCTACCAGAAGAAAATGTCTTTCTATCCCTGGATGGTGTGGTATGAAAAAAGGAGATGGGGGACTGTGGCAGAATCCGGGTGAGAGGCTCTACTGGATGGAGACTGAGGATGCAGCTGACCTTGCAAAAGCAGAGCAGGGAGCCAGAGAGAACCTGCATCCTTAGGGATGCCATCTGGACTGCTGGGTCAAACCCTTCCTTCCTCTAGATATTTAGCTAAAGAAATCTCTTATTTGCTAAGCCCGTTTGAGCTGAGTTTTCTAACACTTGCTACCAAAGTAAATTTAAATTCATAAAACACCTTACCTATCCCAAAGTAGTAATATACAAAGGATTTAGGGTTTCTCTGGGGTGAAGCAGGGACTGTAGTGTGATAGATGGAGATTGAGAGAAAATTTTCTTTCTTAGCTTCTATTAATTCTGCAGGAAGTAATCACAATACTTAGTATCTATACAATTGTTCCTATTTCTCAAAAACACCTTTTCCACAACTATTTCCTCACTTGAATTTCACAATCCTGATTCCAAGAAATTATTCAAACTTTTATTTTGTAGTAATTATTTATTTACCAAGCACTTTATATAGTTTAAAATTTGATTTCAAGTTCAGTAATTCGTCACAATAACAGAATGTGGTAGGAATGGTGGGTCTGTCATAATATCCACTTTAAACAGGAGAAAGTTGAACCTCAGAGAAATTAAAGGAGATGCCCAAGTTAACTCAAGGAGGTGTTGAGAGACAGGCCTCAAATCCAGGTCTCTTGGTTTTAACACCAATGATACTAAACTCTACTCCCAGAAACAAGTGTATGCGCGCCTAAGCACTGTGTTAGCAGTGGTCTGAACTTGACCCAAGCACCAGAGGTCCAGACCCGGATTCCAGTGGCAGAGCCAGAACTAACTAGCTGGTGACCTTGGGCAAGTTCCCTTTGTCTTGTTTTCTCATTTGTAAAAGGAGAGGTTTGAATTAGGATCTGTGATGCCCTTTCAAGGTCTAAACGTTCCATAATTCTAGACTTTCCTGCCCCTGCTCAAATTAAAAATCTTTTCCTCAGAATAATTATAACCTTAGCTGACGTTTGTTCTCACTGGATGTCAGGTACTGTGCTAAGAACGCTACCTCCATTTTCTCTTTAAATCTCACAACACTCCCGAGACAACTGTTTCGCCTTTACAGACAGGTTAACTTGGACTGACAGAGGTTAAATGAACTGCCCAAGATCAACAGAATCAGCAAGCATCAAGGGGAGATCTGACCTCAAGTCAGACTGGCCATGAGGACCTTAACCCAGCCTATATTTGTTCTTACGAAAGAAATTAGGCTTCCTGCAGTACTGATTACCTCTTTCCACGCAGAAGAGGTGTGGTAAAAAAGTCAAACCGAGTTGCACCAAGCCTCCCCAAGGCAAAAATGTAAAGCCGCTGGAAGGGCCTCTGGAAGGATCCTCCCCGGGCCCCGGGGGCGGGGCGCCCATCCCGCGGGCCGCAGAATAGTGGCTTTGGGCCATCCTACCCTCCCGGACTTTTACCTTGTTGAGATGCGGGTTCCTGGTGACATCGTATCCGCGCTTCTTCAGGGGCACCGGGCGCGCCGGGCCGGCCTTGGAGTGGCAGCCTCGGGCGGGCGCGGGGGGCTCCCAGTGCCGGACAGCGCTGCAGGCCCGGCCGGGTAGGAGAGCCAGCCGCGCGCCCGTGCCCAGCGCGGCGCCCATGGCCCTTGCGCAGACCTGGCACGGGGAGACACCAAGGTCAGGGGCGCCTTCCGGCCAGCCAGGACCCACGCGCGCCGCGGGGCACCGAGCCAGTGCCAGGGACGCGTGCTCCGGGAGAGGGCAGGGATCCCGCAGGGTTTAAGGCGCCAGCCCCCCGCCCCTCCCGCGCGGCCACCTGCGCGGCTCTCTCTTCTCGCTTGCGCTGCACAGGCCTCGCCAAGCCCCCGGCGAAGCGAAAGCAACCTCAGGAAGCGGTCTGGTGCGGGCCACAGCCCGCGCCACCCACGCCCCCATCCCCGAAGAGGAGAAGAGGCGACTGCGCGCCGAGGGATCCCCGAACCTCCAGCCCCGCTCGGTGGCTCGCCTAGGTCCCCTGCTTCCCCAGTCTACCTGCGCTGCGCCCGGAGCTGATGTCTACGCGGCCGGGCTCCGGGGCAGGCGGGGCGAGACGCAGCGGGGCCGTTATACCTCTCCTGCCAATGGCTGGACCGCGCCGGCGGCCGCGAGAGCGCGAGGCTGGTGCGTTCTGGAAAGAGCGGTCCCGAAACCTTGTTCTCAGTGCGGGGCCTCCCCTGAGGGCGCGCGAGGAGCGCCTCACAGCCGTGTGCATTTGCCTCCCCGGTGACAAAATGAAGCGTAGGATACTCCCTGAGCCTGTCCGTCTTGACAAGCCGTACGCACAGAGGGGGCTTAGCATTTAGGGATCAAGGTACCCTCTTACAGTCTCACCATTTGGAGAAGGCCCTGGCTTCTGGATAACGGGTAGAAACCCTCAGGCACCCAGCGCTGTGTTGTGTTGCGTTGTGCTGTCGAGTGCAACAGCCATTAGCCACACGTGGCTCCATACCTTTAAACAAATTACTTTGAATGGAATAATATTTAAACTCTAGTTCCTCAGTCACACTAGCCACATATCACGTGCTCAAGAGCCACTTGCACATAGTAGCTTTGGGACTGGATAGCGCAAATATGGAACATTTCCATCTTTGCAGAAAGTTCTATCAGACATCGCTGATATAGGGTCCCCAGTTACTAAGCAGGCTCCTGGGGACCCCACGGAGCCTGACATGAATTGTTGGGACCAGGTAAGAACCTTGGAGTCCATCTAGCCCTGAATTTAATTTTAATTTTACCCTTTTTCCACACAGTAGCCAGGAAATTCCTTTTAACACGAACCTTTCATTGTGTGTGGAATAAAATCCAGACTCTTTTTGGTGCCCACAGGTTATCCTGTAGGCTGGCTGCTGCCAACTTCTTCAGGCTTATCCCACTCCAGTCTCCCTCTCACTGAGCTCTGGCCACACTTGCTCCTTCCTGTGTTTCCACCCCATCCAATTCCCTCTCACCTCAGGGCCTTTGCACTTGCTATGGCCTCTGTTTGGAATGCTCATGCTCTCAAGTCTCCACTAAGTTGTCAACTCGAAGGCCTTTCCTCCACTCCATCCAACATCAGCCTCCACTAGGGACTAAGTAGTGAAGGATCTTTTTCCATTCTTAAAACTTAACACAGCCAGTAGTTAGCTCGTTTTTCTAATTGTTTATTGTCTGTCTTCCCCTAGAATGTAAGCTTCATGAGGAAAGGCTCTTTGCCTATAAACCTGTATCCTCACATCTAGCTCGGTGCCTCGTGCATAGTTGCACAATAAATAGTAGTTGGGTGAAGGAACGGAAGTGACAGCCGCTTTCATAAGGATTGTGAACCCTCAGACTGCTGGACAAATGACATGGTCCTCTACTCATTCCCCTTCAAACCTCCCGTGCAAGCAGCCTTCAGAGGCTTTGTGCACTCTGGCTTTGTTCTAGGTACAAAGCAGGTATTGTGGCACTAGGGGCTGCCCCTGCCTGGATTCAGGATTCTCTCCTCTCCCTCAGAAACAATCATCTCCTCCTTCACTCTCTCCCCTTTCCAGTCCAATCTTCAATGCGCTGCTCAATTATCTATATAAAACATTACTTTCCAAAACAGAATTGAAATTACCAGGTGGGGGGATGGGATGAGGACCAAGATACAGATTTCCAGGCCCCTGCCACAAAGATTCCAGTTCAGTAGGGTTTAAATGCCTGAAGTCTGGTTTACTCTTGGACTGTACACTTACATAAACACATAAATGATCCTTTTTTTTTCTTAAACCAGCTTGAGTCAGATTTTTGGTTGCTTACAACCAAGAGTATTAACTGATACTTTTCCTCTCAATGCTGTTTCTATATCTGCCAAACTTCCCACCAGTTGACAAACATCTTGAGGGTAGACTGTGTGTGTGTGTGTGTGCCTGTGTGTATGTATGTGTGTGCTTCCATCTTTGGTACCTGACACATAACAAATCATCCAGAACTTTTGAATAGTCTGCCCTTCCTCGATACAATGACCGTTGTCTCACCTGGAGCACATTTAATAGGTAACCTCAGTCATTTGAAACTTAACTAGAAACCAGGATGTAATCAAAGGTTCCCAAATAAGCCAATATAATTTTTATACAATCTATTCACTAGAGCGCATACAGCTTACATCTAAGATTCTCTCACCTGTGGCCTATATTCTCTTAACCCAGATGTAAATCTAACCATATTGTTTTTCTTTCGCATGTGTTTGATCTTTGGCCAAGTTAAGGAAAGGTGCTAAAGGCAGGTTCACCAGCTGGAGCAGCAGAAGGCAGTGACAAGAGGAGAGGGCTGCTGTGTTCTACAGACCCAGGTTCTTTCTCCAGGGTGTTGGGCTTCTCTCCATGGAAGCACGAATACCACCACAAGAGCATCTCAGCCAGCGGAAAGGGAGAAGAGGAAGTGGAGGGCACTCCTTTAGGGAAATGATGCGGAAGTGGCACACATTACACCTACTCACGTTCTGCTGGTGAAACCTGTCACACAGTCACAGCAGCTACAAGGAAGCCTGGAAGTATTTTCTCCAGCAGGAAAGGCATATATACCCTCTGCTAAAGCTCAATAGGGGAGTCTACTACTAAAAGGAGGAAGGGGAGAATGATTCCTGGGGACTAGTAACTACCAGTCTGGATATAACACTCATTTTATATGAAAGTGTTTGGCGTAGAGTGGATGCTCAGAAACTGTTAACTATTATTATTGGCAGGTGTGGTTTCCATCCCTGGTTTCCTGGCACATTCCTTACTTTTAGACCTCAACATAGGATTACAGAGGCCAGGTTCAGAGCCATGGAAATATTGCAGAACTTCTTCAGCTCCATACTACTCTGACTTCCTTAGCAAGCCAGCCCTGTGGTCTGGTCCAGCACTAGATAGAACTGATGAGTCTCCATAATTTGTCTTGGTCTCTCTGCCTTCACATCCTATTTACTGACTTCTGCTATGGTTGTAATGCTACTTCCCGGGGTGGCAGGAAAGGAATCCCATTCCCATCCTCCCTGGCCAGAGTTCCCATATTCCCCTTGCATTTAGTACCTTTGCTCTTTCATTGTGATTGCAGAGATTTGCACATGTATCTGTTGCACTACTAGATTGGGTTCCTTGAGGACCGGAACCACCATCTACAATTCTTTGCATCTCCAGGACCTGGGACAGTACCTGGCACCAAGAATGCCCTCAGTTTGTTGCACTAAATAAAACAGGTATGAATCAAATTTGTGCATACCCTTCTAAAAAGTGGACTTGTTGAAACCAAATTTGGTACGTTGGTAAAAGGGCAGGAAAGCAGCTTCAAATTAGGGTTTTAGTTCAGTTGACTGCCTTGAAACAAGACCACTTGTCTCTTGTAAGCAGATTTTAATGAGCCTCCCTATGTGTTTTTAAAAATGGAGGTGCATTAAAATAATTATTTTTCAGCTAATCCCATTGCTTCACACACGTATAATATTCTACGCAACATGTTATGAATGTGGTGAACTCTTTAATTCACATTGCTGCTAGGAATATTTGGAGACACTTCAACTCTGTTGTTTACACCGAAAGAGGATGGTGAAGAACATTTATTTCCCCCTTGTCCTCATACTCGCCACTCCGCATACATGCCCTGTGTTCTGGGTCTTTGCTCGAGCAGTTTCTTCTGCTCCCAACACCTGCCAGTTGAAGCCCTGCCCTTCAGCTTCACTCAAACACCACATCCTCCGGCAAGTCTTCTCAGATTCCTCAACCTGCAGCAGCTCGCCTTTCTCCCACGTGCTCCCCAAACTTTATCTGTGCCTCTCCTCTTGCACTTTTATAGTCCGTCTCACTGGGAAGTGATTTATTTATGTGCCCTTTTTCTCTGAGCCTCAAAGGAGGCTCCCAGAAGTAAAAGCAACAGCTTTTCATTCAGATAGTCCTGACTTCACCAGTGACCAGCTTGTGTGACCTTGGGCATTTTATGTGACCTCTTTAAACCGTATCATTTTCCTGGATTAGAAATTGGTATTCTAATATTATTTCCCACATTGGTTTTTGGTGGAGCAATGTAGTCATCTGTTTTTTTTAAAGCTCATTGTAATGCACTTACCACATGCCAGGCACGGTTCTAGGAGTTTATAAATATTAAACTCACTTAATAGTTAATAGTTAATAATATGAGTAATACTCTTTTTGTGTTTCTATGAAATACTGAGCTGGTTAGTGAGCTATCTACCTCAGCTCCAGATCTACCTTTCTACACTCTGGTTTATGGCTGGAGTTGGTACTCTGCAAACCAGTTCTTTGGGAGCAGCGGGTTTTCTATTAATTCCTGTCAATAGGGGGCAGTAGGGGGAGACTGAGGCTGGAGAGGGGAGATGTCCTCCTTTCTGTTTGCTTGCCATTATTTCCTTTCAGTATCCCCTCCAGCCACAGCCTTTCACCCACCATCAACCATTGGTCCCAGCCTCTTCCACGCTCTAGAACCAGCCTCACCAGGCTGCTGAAAACTTAGCAGTGGGTCACTTCCTCCATGGGTCCAGCTTCTGATGGTCCCAGCCTCTTCCCTTTTCTCCAGCCTTAGAAATGGGAGCTGCTTCCTACGGTTACTCTCTGTGGTTGCCCTTCCTTCTCATTCAGCCCTCTAACACCTGTGAAACCAGTTCTTTCTATTAAATTCTTTCTGTTGAGCTACACCTACTAGAGTTTTCTTGACTGGTACAATTATTATCTCCATTTTACAGATGAGGACATAAGACCTGGAGAGGTCAAATAACTCACTGAAGTGGGCCAGGATTTAAACCCAGGTTCCAGAGGCCATGGTGGTGACCGGGACACGAAGGGCTTACATTTGGGAAATGCTTAGCCTGGCCTGGTGGGCAAACACTAAATGGATAGCGATCATCTGATCTCCAATCATCATCCTCAATGTCACTCTCACCGTTGCATCCTACATGACAACTAGCACAAGGGTGGGTACACTAAATGCCCATGGAACTGAATTTGATACACCTGAATAGGGAAGGACAATGTGGCATACAGGGACCACAGAGCCTCTGCATCTGATCCCTCTGACTCCCTCCTTTGGAGCTGTTTCCAGGGTAACGGATTCTCCTTCTCTTCTTATCCCTCTCTCCACCTCCCTGCCACCCTCCCCCAGTCCCTTAAGTGGGAATCAACAGTCCTCTGACATTCTGAAAAAGTCACAAGGAGAAATGAAAGAGTAATTTTGTTGGGTAGCAGAAGAAAACATGTTTCTTATTTTTCTATTGCATTGCATTAGAAAAATAATTTTTCTATTGCATTTCTTATTTTTCTATTGCATTGCATTCTATTTCTCTATTCCTCTGTTGCAGTGCCATAATTTTGTGATAGCTAATTTTAACAAGAGAAGAATATCTTTGAACTAACCACATTTCTAATAGAGGTGGCTGCCAGATCCAGTTACGGCTGCATACTGTTATCACAAAACACTCTGAAATCATTATTTATAAACTCATTCAGCCTTCTGTTCAAGCAATTGTTGTACCAAACATAACTGCTTCCAGATAGAAGGATATAACATACTGCATTTTTTTCTCATCAGACTCCTTGCGTGATTCTCATCTAGTTCTGCACTAATCCTGAACAGGCTCACTTCCCTTCCTGGCCTGACCTACAGGCCAGCCTTTATTTTCATGGCTGGTTTAGGCACAAACAATTTATAATCCATTTCATACATGCCCCCGCTTCCGTCCCGCAGCAAGAATGCCAAGAGGAAAATGCTCTTGATCAGGGTGACCAGGGAGAGAACGAATAACCAGCACTTCTTGTGTATTCTCTAGGTCTCTGGGTTTCTCAGAGGTTGCTTTTAAAAATCTATTTTCTGCCCCTCTTGAAACACTCTATTCAATCACTCAGTTCTCTGACAGCCAGCAGGCCATCCTTCCCTTCTGCTCCCAGCCCCTCGACCTCACACAAAAGTTAGACAAAGATGCAAGAGGGAGGAGATATGGGAATATATGTATATGTACAGCTGATTCACTTTGCTATAAAGCAGAAACTAACACACCATTGTAAAGCAATTATACTCCAATAAAGATGTTAAAAAAAAAAAAAAAGTTAGACCAAAAGGCAACTGTTTGAAAAAGGCAAGATGCGGAAACAGAAATTCATGGCAGCAGCTGCTAGGCTAAGCAGCTGATAAAGGGGAACAAATTTCTGCCCTGGGTGTTTGTTCGGAGGTCAGGGCGGTGGCTCAGCGGGGTGAGGGGCGGGCTCTTTGTCCGCGGTGTGATTCGCCCATCTGGCCCATTCAGCATCCCCTGCACCCGCTGACCCCTGATTCACCAGCTCAGCTCCTTCCCATCTTCGGCTCTGAGCTTGTTAAACTGTAATGAGCATAGCCTCCTGCTTCCTCGTTGACTTTGCAACAGTCCGGACATACTTCCATAATGGGGGGGAAAATGGTTTTCCCTGTTGACAGTCTTATTTCTCAGTGGGACAAAAATCCTCAGCTTTCTGGAGGAATCTTAAGGATCTCACTAGAGTTTGGCTTATTTTTGCTTTCAGTGTTTTTCAAGTATGTTTCCTTTATGTATATAATTAGTGAGATTGACAAACCTAGTCAATTCCTAGTGAACAGTGATAAGGTTCTCTTCAGCTCTTATCGCTTCAGTTGGCTTTTGTTTTCCCTTCTCACAAGACTTAACCACTCGACCCCTCCCCTCAGGTCTTATTCAGCCTTAAATACCCCTGCCGAATTCACTGAGCCTTTCCCCGAAGAGATGTAATTTGTTTCCTTTGTGGATTCACAGGTTAGAGCTTCAACTTGTATGGTTTATTATTGCACTGGATGTTATCTGTGTCATCAGGCAGCCCACAGAGCAAGCATTCACTGGGCTGTGAAACCGAATGTGGATTCTGACCAAAAGGTCAGTGTTTCTCCCTCCAGGTCATACCAATTATTCCCCGCAAGCCACTCATTATCAGGAAAATGCGTGCTTCTCAGAGCAGGCAGATTTAGTTCTCCTCAGCTTGAATTTGGGGCTTGGTTTCAAATCTAAAAGACTGGCTTACAAAGGGTACAGTGGAGACTGATCCAGCAGCATCCAAGTGATATGGACAGGAGAGACACCTTTTTGCTTTTCAGCCATCGGAATTAGCTCCACTTCGTTTTATGTTTTTGCAGGCTTGACCCTGCTGTTTCAAAGCAGGTTTTGAGATTTGAGCTCCAACAACATGTTATTTAACACTTTAATTTGCACAGTAAAATAAGGGATAGAAACCATGGTCACCGTTTCAGGCTGTTGTCTCAGATTTTTGCCAATATAATTTTCAACTTCTTTGTATAGTAGCTGAAAGCTTTCTCTTTGGAGGCTGATACATCTGGGTTTGGACACTCACTAGCTGTGTGATCTCGGGAGATTTACTAGATCTTTCTGAACCTCAATTTTCTTATCTATAAAATGAGGATGACAGTAACAGTATTTAACTCATAAAATGGTTGTGAGGATTAAATACCTGGTACACAGTAAATCTGCAATAAATAGTAATTATTGCTATTTCAATGCTTCCTCTGTGTTCCCACAGAACAATTCTGGGTATATCATAATTGCTAAATAAACATTGGTTAAATTGCACTTGACTAAATTTTCAAAGATCCAGCTTTCAAAGAATCAATGTGAAATACTGGTATATCTCCAAGGTGGGTAATACCCAGAGTAGAGGCTGAATGTTCAGTGAGTTTTAGCTGTATTTTAATTATCATAGAAAATACACACACACACACACACACACACACACACACACAGTATAAAGCTTTTAGATACCATTTAAATGGATGTTGAATGTCTCCTGGGCTCCCCCATCTCACGTTGCAGGTAAGGTCACTTGCACCACTAGCCTTTAGTTTGCTAGATCTACGTCCCTCCACCTATCAAATGCCAAGGCCTCAGCTCACTCCAACTTTGTGCATATCTAGGATTCTGCCCAGCAGAGAGGCAGGTTTTATAATTTGAATTACACGCATGGTTCTGCTGCTTCCCTTCTGCTCACTGGGCTGTGGCCATCTGTTCCAGTCCCCAGCACTGCTGCAACTCTGCTCAGATCCCTGGCGAGTGACACTGACCACTGTAACTTCTGAAGCTGCTTTCTTGGCTGGTACTGCTTGAAACTCTGCTATTTCTACCTGTCTCTGCATTTCTGTGGTTCCCCACGTTTTCTCTTCTGCTGGAGAGTCTTCTAGAGTCTAGCTCTCTCGGTGGTGGCAGGGGAAGGTTGAGATGAAGGTCTAGGACACCTCTCAACACGATTCTTTCAGATTTACCACTCCCTTGGAAGAGTGCAGATCCCTGGACCTCGACAGATTTGGTCATTACATCTCTCCCCTTCTCAGGGCGCACAGATGGTCCTGGGGGGAGATGGGGCAAAGTGGATTCCAGGACAGCCTCATATGTACTCTGAACCTCTGCTTCCTCCTGGCCAGCCTATCCTGGAAACTGTTTAAGTTTTTCTGGAGGAAAGGCATTTTCCCTATCTATATTCAAGCTTCGGTAGGTCCACCGGGTTTAATACACACGTATATCAATCAGTTGTAATTAGGCTCAAGTTTTTCTTCATGAGACTCCAAGGCCACATGCAAATCAGCAATGTGCCCAGACAGTGATTTAAATGTTCCGAGCATCCTGTCACATTTAAGACGTTTGTCTGTCTGGAGCATACAGAGGACTGACCTCCAATAGGAGCTGTGTAAATTCAACAGAACAGCCTCCAAATCCAAGCTCTCACCCAGTCGAGATGCCCTGCCACATGTCCTTAAAAATATTTGCTTTAACAAGATGTGTGACAGAAATGAAGGGAGGAATTGGAATTTCTTTACAAGTCAGGAGAATTATCAAAGTGGAGCTGGGAGCTTTCTAAAACTCCTGGTAATTACAGAGTACATGAAATTACATAATTCTCACATTGGAAGGGACCTTAGAGATCATCTAGGTTTTATAATAAATCAGTGATGGTGCCAAGAATAGAAACTTTGCTCTCTGCGAAGGGCTTTCTGGATGCGAGAAGACACTTAGCATCCCTGCAGAGGGATTTCTAATGAAACGGAGAAAACCTTCCCCTTTGAGGAAGAAGACCATTCCTTATGATGAAAAAGAATGATGACATTCAGCAGCCTTATTTTTCAGCTTTTATCAAGCCTCATGTTTCAGAAAGAAAATGTCTCCTTTATAAGAAGAAAGTGAGAGACTGGATTCATACATAATCCACATGCTGAGCACTGGAGCTATCACAGAGAGAAAATTCATGGCAATTAACAGACTCTAAGTCAGGGATGTTTGATCTAATCACAAGTTCCAACTAGCTCTAACCAAGCCAAAAAAATGAAAATCCTGGATAGAATAAGAATTGATTGATAACAGATGAGAATTAGTAGAGAAGATATCAAATTGGAACAATATGTTTACATTTCTTAAATCTTGCTTACTGTCCTATATATTGTACAACAGGATATTGAATGGGATTTTTCTTATTATGTCAGGATTTCAGCTAAAGCCCCAACCTAAGGGCAATAGGTGGTACCCCTCATTCTGTAAAGAAACCAAGGAACCATTAGACATGGCCTCCAGGAGTGCTCTAAGGATCCAAATGGATCCTCCAGCTATCACCCCCGTTGGCAGAAGATGAGAGCCCAGGGCTCCTTTCTTGTTGTTGGTAGACAAAGAAAGAAGCCTCCCAGGGGACCACACCTGGAGATGAGTGCTGCTCTAAGAGGGCGGGCTAGCATCTCAGTCTCTGGCTAGAGGCTTACTGAGCAGCCCGCCTCGGTGGCTCATGAGAGAGCCTGAGCTGTGGCCCCAGGAGGTGGGAAATTCTGTAGCCAGAGGCTGACCAAAGCAGTCAGTGATGGTGGGAGAGGAGAGAGACCAGTTGCATGGTGGAGTGATCTCCACTCTTCACACTGACCAGGATGAGTGGAGATTCTTGAAGGCCGAAGAGATACAACAAAAAGTAGCTGGGCCTGAGTCATTTGAGGGTATAACACCCCTGAGGGTGGCCTGTTCAAGGGAGGGGACTGTAGCTGTAAGAGGCTGTAAGGTTTACCACCCTGGTCAGGAACTGGGCAGAAAGTCGTGGGAGGTCAGCCAGGGAGCTCTTCACCTAAGTCAGGTTCCCGTAAGGGCATCCAAGAAAACTTGCTCTTGTGTCTAATGACACAGCCAGCTTTGGGACACTTGCCACACAGAGGGCTTCAGCAACCATGAGAGAACTACAAAGAATACACTCTTAATATAAAGGCTTTCGCTCCTTGTATTAGTTTCATAGGGCTGCCATAATACATTACTATAAACTTGGTGGCTTAAAACAATAGGAATGTATTCTCTCACAATTCCAGAGGCCAGAAGTCTGAAATCAAGGTGTCAGCAGGGCTGGGGTCCCTCCAGAGGTTCTAAGGGGGCAATCCATTCCTTGACCCTTCCAGCTTCAGATGGCTCCAGGTGTTCCTTGGCTTGTGGCTGCATCACTCTTATCTGACTTTATGGTCACACTGCCTCTTCCTCTTCTCTCCCTGTGTTTCTGATAAGGACATGTCATTGGATTTAGAACCCACTTGGATAACCCAGGATAATCTCATTTTAAGATCCTTAACTTAATTATATCTGCAAAGATCCCTTTTCCAAATAAGTTCATAATCACAGGATCTGGGGATCAGGACATGGATATATCATCTTTGAGGTAACAATTCAACTCACTACATTCCTTGTCCCCCTTTCCTCCTCCAACCAGGTAGAGACCAGAAATTTCAAGGTGAGGGGGAAGAGGAGGGAAGAATAGACTATATATGCCTTTTCCTTCCCCAGAGATTTCCCACTGCATGTGAAACAGGCCCAAGCTGGGAGGAGAATCTTTGAAGTGAACATGAGGTTGAAATTTTAAATTGTACTTTACTAAACTTTCATTACCTCAAGGTAACTTTGAAGTTTTGAGATCTGTCTGAGACTTTCTCAAGGGTCATGAAAAGGAGACCTGACCAAATAGAACCAAAGGTCCTGATGGGAAGGGATAAAATGGGCGTTTCCTGTTATACTTCACTGAAATCAGCATATTCAATAAAGTGGTTACACTAATATTAGTTAATAGTTTATGCTTTTCTAACTCAAATGTCCATTGACAGAGGAATGGATAAAAAAGATGTGGTACATATATGCAATGGAATATTACTCAGCTATACAAAGGAACAAAACAGTGCCATTTGCAGAGGCACGGATGGACCTAAAAATTGTCATACAGAGTGAAGTTAAGTCAGAAAAACAAATATCGTAAAATATCACTTATATATGGAATCTAGAAAAATGGTAAAGATGAACTTTTTAGCAAAGCAGAAATAGAGTCACAGATGTAGAGAACAAATTTATGGTTACGAAGCGGGGAAGGGGAGGTGGGATGAATTGGGAGATTGGGATTGACAATATATACACTACTATGTATAAAATAGATGACTAATGAGAACCTACTGTATAGCACAGGGAACTCTACTCAGTGCTCTGTGGTGACCTAGATGGGAGGGAAATCTGGAAGGGAGTGGATATATGTATACATGTGGCTGGTTCACTTTGCTGCACGAGAGGGGCTAGCACAGCACTGTTAAGCAACTATACTCCAATAAAAATTAATTAAAAAGTAGTTTATGCTTTTCTATTATAAGGTCTCTGAGTTTTTTTTAAATAAGAAAAGTAAAATTTAGAGGTGGGGTGTGCTAATATACGTTCTCAGTAACCATCATATTAAGAAGAGACTATTTGTTTGGGACAAATATCCATGGAAACCCAAGCTATAACATTGTACTAAACATCAATCACTGAAGCAGGAAGAATGAGAACAAGCAGTTCTCTTATTAGCAGATTTCTTACCCACCTACCTGACCACCAACTCCAGATATGGACTGATCAGGAAAGTACCTACCCCATCCATCAAAATTCTAATAATGCAGCCTCATATCACTTGAAATTTGTAAGAGCTTTGCCACCATGCTGGCTAGACTGAGTTGCTATTAAGGGAAACCTCAAGGTCAGATGAACAGCTAAAAAGGCAATTGTCTACTTGAACAATTGGTTTTTTTGAGATTACGGAAAATTTCTAACCTAAATACCTTTCTGTTCTTTCATGGCTTTTAACTGTAATTTTATTTATTTCAGCTGTTTTCAGTTTGTTGCAATCTTTGTGATGTTGACTCTGTTACTCATGTGTTAGGTTTCACTCATCGTTTTGCATCATGCACACATTGGCAAACTGGTGTTCTGGGATTGCATGAACAGGAACTTTGGGACAGGGTAGAGCTCTGTGGTAAGCCAGTGGAGACCACAGTTCTAGTATTCAGTCAGCTATAAGGTCAACACTCAGAAGCTTTCATTTAGTTATTTTTGCAGTCCTGGACTTCTTAGAGAAAGAGAAACACCAACAAAATAAGAAAATATCAAAGTCAGTAAGGAAAAAATTACGTGGCAAGCCTGGACTCAATCACATTCTGCCCAATATCCTCCTACTTCTACCTCAATAGTTACTGGTCTGCAAAGTTAGAATTCATGTTCAGTTTAATGACTTTCAAAAATGTTAAGGCAAAAACAAAAAAGGTGGTTGAATTCATTTCAGTAAAATGTGAAAACCCACAAGGATCCATTTAATCCTGAGGTAACTGGAAATATCAGTTGTCCAGTTACCACTATTCTCTGAGTTTTGGTATAATCAACCTATTCTCCTTGTCTTTACCTTAAGTGATAGTTGAGGTTGAGGATGGGAAAGCGGTTGGAGGGCAGACAGAATTTAGTAAGAGAAAGAACTGACAAGAGAAGAAGGTAATACAGAGTTCAGAGACGAAGCAACTCTGGAGCACAGGCATCTAGCATGTAGCTCATGGACCAAATACCATCACTCTGATAGACAATTTTAGCCAAAACAAAGAATGCTCCCTAATTAGATGACACACCTGAACTAGAAAGCCAGAGTTCTGTAACTACCCTGTCTGGGTCTCTATTGTATAGACATGTCACCCTAGCGGGTTTTAATTTATTAATCATTAGGAAGAAAGTGGAGGCTATTATCTAACTCGGGTTTCATTAATTAATACTAGATCATGATACCAGGGCAATAAAATGGATTATTCAGTATAGGAAATAATGACTTGGAATAAGCTTTCCTATGCATATGACTCACTGCAATTTCATGCAATAACCCATGCCAAGCGTGGATCATCTTGACTCATTTTTGTCAGTAGTGAAACATCACGCAGACATATGAAAATTCCCGGCTGCCTCTGCCCTGGACGCCCTGACAGTGCCTGGGATCCTGTCCCGCAGAGCCTCTTCCAGACAGTCTTGGTTCCTTGGGGAGCCTGAAGCAGATTTGCTCATGATCCTGTCTGACTCTTAGGGCCAGTATGCGGCGAGTCCCAACAAGCCAAAACCACCCAAATGCCAAAATCAGTAAAACAGGAAAGATGAGCATAAAATGACTCAACTTCCTTGGTTGCCACAATGGAACGCAGTGCATGTTTTCTATGCTTAGAAATCATAGGAAATGGTGTCCTCTTTACAAGATTAAAACAGTTACTTGGTTTTTAGAATATTATAAACGCTTAGGAAGAAACTAAAGCTTAGGACTAAAACCAAATCTTAACACTGGATATATTTAACCCCAGTTTATCAATCACAATGGGAGTACAGCTTGTTTATTTCTTGGAGCAAATATACACATCAGTGCTTTGGTGACAGAGTGTTTAAAAGCTAACAAATGTGTGTGATGTAGAAAAAGAAATGATATATAAACAAGCTGCATATTATTTTTGTTTCTTTTTATTGGTTTTGTTGTAGGTATAGCTTACACTATTAACAGCCCAAAGTATTGATAGTAGCTGTCATACAAATAGGCATAAGACGCAGAATAGGAAATAGATATACTCTTTTACTTGCTTTGGCATTAATAATTAGCAATTTAGATTCGTCAGAAAAGTGTATACTGGAAAATGTTGTGGAGTTCCTCCTCTGAGGCAGGAATATCAGGGATGCATTGATGCTGGTCTGTCTTACTGGCTGACTGAGGATTACGGCTCTGGATTGCTCTAGAAGTGCTCTCTCTCTCACCTTGCACTTTGAAGGGCCTTCTTGCTTTTGTTCAAGCAGTTCCCTCCTCCTGAAACACTTTTTACTCATCAATGTCTAAATCACAGATATTTTGAAAGGCCTGGTTCGTAAGTCTCCAAGATTTGCTTAGTACTTGCTTAGTACATCTTTCCTCTCTGAACTCCCACCACTCAAGGTCACAGTCTGCACTTCAAGCGGGTGATTTCCCAAATCTTGATCCCCAAAGACCTCCTTTCTCCCTTCTATGAATGCCACCTTTTGAAAAGGTGCATCTCCCAAGTAAACAATATTTATTAAGAAAAAAATCCATCTATTCAATCAGTGCTTTTTGCTTGGGCAGTTATTGTGTAACTATCAATAATGTCATTTTAATTTAGTATTATGAATTGCATAATCACATGAGTCACTGTCATGGTTGTGGCACTAATTATAATAATGAGGGAAAAGTTAACTCAGCAGTCAGTGGCCTAACTCCAGCTGTTGCACTATACTTGTGTCCAAGGTCATGCCTGTACTGGATGTGTTCCGTTGGACTACTGAAATCACCAAATATGTGGCTGTAAAGACATGTCACCCACCGATTGATTGCATCCTAGAAATTCCAGTGATGTCATCAACAAGCGATCAAAGCTACTGGTGAGCATGAGCTAAGCAGCATTAATGCAGGGGTGGTAATATTGCAGCCTGAAGAAACTTGACCTTTTATTTTAGCTGGTGTGGCAAGCTTGCTCTTTCTGCAAAGCTTTATTTAATTCTGAAAATAGCTTTTAAAACTTCAGCTTACTGTCTAAAAGCCCTAAGGTTCCAGGGAGGCTAAAGTGAGAATGAGGAACTCTTATTCTAAGCCTCTCTGATTCTTTTACCAAATTTCAGTTGTATTCAACATTGCTGTAACTTCAAAGGTTCTGGTTCCAGAAAAACATTGATCATAGCTGACTATCCAAAATGTCAAATAGGAGCTATTAAAGGGAAAAGCTTAGAGTCAATTATAGTGTCCTGTCTATCGAAACACACACTTGGCTGAGCTTGGAAGGAACACTTCTTAACTTTAGTCTCATAGAAATAAACTTTAAAGAAGAAATTATAAGGGTATAATGTATTGCAGCCCTACTGTGTGCTAGGCAATTCATATTCATTACCTCTAGTCTACCAACAGCTTTGCATAGTAGGTTTTATTGTCTCAATATAATTTATACTGAGATTTATATTTTTATATAAAAATTTATATTTTTGTGCAATCAATTTTTCTTCTTTAAACCCGGTGCCCTTCTTCTGTTCAAACTCGCCTTTGACACTGGTTATCCACAGGGTAAAGTCATTACAACACAAATGAAAAGAGAATCAAACGAATATGGTTCTTGTCTATACAGTCTAAACAATAGACTTAGAAGAACGCTTTCAAGGTGAATTTTGACCACAACAGAAAACATACAAATTCTTGGGCTAAGGGTCTAAAAGAAAGAAAACCAACAAATTCCTAATTTCATCTTTTTAAAAAGAGCTGTGCTGTTTCTAGTTCAGCCCTGTGTCTAGAGTATAGCCCTGTGGAGCCCCAGCTGAAGATCTGGAGTATCTACTGGTGTCCCTCTTCCTTAGAGGGCCTTGAACTTTAATTTTTGTCTTTCAAGTAGTCAGCCACTAGGGCAAGCTCATCTAGGCTTCTCAGCCTCCTATCAACTGCTTTCTACTTGGGGACCACTCAGGACTTGGCAAATGCCTCAAGGACTCACTTCTCTGCACTTTCCTTCCTGAGAGGTTCTTGGCCTCTCAAGTGCTGCATGCTTTGGTGTCTTAGTTCGGGCTGCTATAACAAATATACCATAGACTGGGTGGCTTAAACAACAAACATTTATTTCTCACAGTTCTGGAGGCTGGAAGTCCAAGATCAGGGTGCCAGAGGGGTGAAGGCCCTCTCCCTGGTTGACAGATGGCCATCTTCTCATTGAAACCTCTCATGGCAGAGAGAGAGAGCAAACTCTCTCATGCCTCTTCTTATAAGGGCACTGATCCCATCACGAAACCTCCACCTTCATGTCCTAATTACTGCCCCAAAGCGCCAGCTCCAAATACCATCACACAGCGGATTAGGGTATCAACATACGAATTTTGGGGGGATACAAACGTTCAGTCTATAGCACATGATAAACTTAAACGCTAATTTTTGAATGCTGTCTCCCTAAGACTGTAAAGGCTCTGCTCAGCTGCTGCTTTCTGCTTGTTTTCTGCTCATATCTTTTCACATCTCACTGCTTTGGAATGAGTAAATGCCTCAAAGGCAAAGCAACGTAGCATAGGACTGTGGCACATGCACAGAGTCTGTATGCCCCTCCACGTTCCTTTGAGAGCAGCAGAATGTTTTCCCTTGTGCTGCAATCAGTGTGGAGGTGGCACTAGTTGCTGGCAGACCCAAGACTACCAAGGGACCTGGTAGTCTAGAGGGAAGGACACAGTAGCAGATAATGACCAAGGACCATTGTCCTGTGCCTGCCCCAATCACATACTTTAAGGCATGGATCTCCTTAAACCCACAGGGAAAAAAAAAGAAGAGGAGGGGGGTAGAAATACTACATTGAATGTGATTCCGTTTTCATCATCTCATCAGGTAGAAGAGAGACTTAAGATAGAACTTAAGCTCAGTCACAGAAAAATAAAGACAATTATATACTTTTTGCATATCTGAGTTTGTAGTCCATGCAGGTCATTCCTGTTAACGAGATCACACCATAAATGTTGCTCTGTGACTTGCTTAACTATATATCATATAAAATTCCCCAGACAACATATATAGACCTATATTTTTCCTTTCATAGTTGCATAGTAGTCCCTAGTAAGGTTGGATATAATTTATTACTCCATTCTATACCATTAATGAGTGACTAGGAGATTTTTCATTATTTATATTATAAACTGCATTATCATATTCTCATGCTTTTATCATTGAATGACAAAAACCCTAGAAGTGGAAATGCCAGTTTAAAATATATCTACATTAAAAATTTTAATAGATGCTGCCCAATTAGTCTCCTCAGAGTTATAGCAATTTATATTCTCATCACTGGTATACAAACATGTCCTTTTTTGCACACTCACAAAACACTGATGCTATCAGTTTCACTATTTTTGTTAATCAAGTGGGAAACAATAATACTTCATTATTGTCTTAATTTTTACTTTCCTGACCAATAGTGAGGGTGCGAATCTTTTATATTTTTATTGTCTAGTTATAATTCCTTTTCTGTAAACTATTTGTTTCATTGATTCATAGTTTTCTGATCCTTTTCTTAATAATTTATAGTCATTCTTTTTATTGTATGCCTATTAATCCCTTTTCTGCTACATGATACTTTTTTAAATTAATTAATTAATTAATTAATGTATTTATTTATTTTTGGCTGCATTGGGTCTTCGTTGCTGCACGTGGGCTTTCTCTAGTTGCGGCGAGCGGGGGCTACTCTTTATTGCCGTGTGCCGGCTTCTCATTGTGGTGGCTTCTCTTGTTGTGGAGCACAGGCTCTAGGTGTGCGGGCTTCAGTAGTTGTGGCATGCAGGCTCAGCAGTTGTGGCTCATGGGCTTAGTTGCTCTGTGGTATGTGGGATCTTCCCAGACCAGGGCTCGAACCCATGTCCCCTGCATTGGCAGGCGGATTCTTAACCACTGTGCCACCAGGGAAGTCCCCTACATGATACTTTTAATAGTTAATATTTATTGAGTGCTTATTTTGCCAGATACAGGATTAAATGCTTTAGGATATTATCTTAATCTTTATAAAAACCTCATGTTATTACTACACTCACTAGAATGGCTAAAATAAAAACCACTGACAATACAAAGTGTTGGTGAAGAAGAGGAACAAAGGAATTCATACATTGCTGGTGGGAATACAAAATGTACAACCACTTTGGGAAACAGTTGGACAGTTTCTTATAAAGTTAAACATATGCTTATTATATGACCAAGCGATCCCACTCTGTATTTATCCATGATAAATAAAAACATATGTCCACAAATATATTTACTTGCATGTTCATAGATGATTTATTCATAGTAATCAAATAGTTCCATATTGAAAAGAACCCAAACATGGTTTTAATTGTGGTTTTATCAAATTCTTCCATTTATAAAAGTTTTTATCTTATGCAGTTCACTCTTATTTTGTTTGGCACATAAGAGTTTATAGCAGAGATATATTCCTTTTACCATTCAAAATATCCTTTTCTGGGCTTCCCTGGTGGCGCAGTGGTTGAGAATCCGCCTGCCAATGCAGGGGACACGGGTTCGAGCCCTGGTCTGGGAGGATCCCACATGCCGCGGAGCAACTGGGCCCGTGAGCCACAATTACTGAGCCTGCGCATCTGGAGCCTGTGCTCCGCAACAAGAGAGGCCACGATAGTGAGAGGCCCGCGCACCGCGATGAGGAGTGGCCCCTGCTTGCCACAACTAGAGAAAGCCCTCGCACAGAAACGGAGACCCAACACAGCCATAAATAAATAAATAAATAAATAAATAAATATTAAAAAAAATATATCCTTTTCTGTCTTATTGAATATTTTACTCTGAATTCCACTTTATTTAGTATTAATTTTGTCTCCTTGTTGTTGTTTAGTTTTTTTATGTCTTGTACATTTTTCAGTGTTTCTCTGACAGGGCTAATAGGAAGTTGGTATTCACAGATGCTCAATTATCAATTGCTTATAACAAATATCTGTTCTGACTGGTTAGTTCCCATGCCATATTAGTTAACTATTTTAAAAATCATTTTGAGGGCATTTTTGTTTTCTTTGGTTTCTTATAAACAGCTGGATGGCCAGATTTTAACTTTTCTCCCAATATGTGACCCTCTGTCATTTGATGGGATAATTTCATTTATTAAATTTATTATTGTAATTTATATGTTTAGTTTTATTTTTTCCATTATATTTTACACATGCTATTTACTACATTTTGCTGCCACTTCTTTATTTTCTTCTTTCTGCTAGTTTAAGTTTTAAAACTTTCCTCTTTTCTCTGTTATTTAATATGGGAGTTTCACTATGTTTTTTTCTGATAACGGTTACCTTTCTATTTTGTCATATTAAACCTATATTTCTTTATCGATAAAAATATATATTATTGTCCCAACCAAAAGTAGAGTGTTTATATGCTTTAGCTTCCCTACTCTTATTCCCCCTACTCTAACTAAAATGAAACCTGGAATATGCTTTTTATTTCCCCATTTCATTAGCTCTCCACCCAAAAATAGCTTAAAATTTCTTGAAATAAATTACAATTTATTTCAAGGCTACAAATAAGTTTTTCCTTATGGATGTCTCTCTGTATCAAGGATCAGTTCCCAATTATATTTTACCAAAAACTACTTAGAATTAACTGCTATAAAATTTTAATAGATGAATTATTTCTTTTTGCTTATTCTTTCCTCATTTTTGGTGTTATTTGATATTCAGCTGTCTTGAATATTTCTAGAGTAATTTCCTTAGTAATTGTACACGAGTTGTACATAATTGTACATGGTGGACCACTGTGGTTTTTGTTTACCCAGCATCCCTTTTCCCTTCTTACAGTTTCAGAGCCCTGCTTCCCTGTGACAAATCCATTTCATTTATTTGGGTAAGGCCCTACCCAACTCTACCTAACTCTTCAACTTCCCAGGAAACGGCATATGACCCAAATCCTGGGCTCTTTCTTCAAGATGCATCAGAGAGCATCACTTTCTCTTTGAGGATTTCTAAACTTATAGAATGGGAGTCAAGGTGTTGGTGGCCTCCTGCTGCTATGTATAGAGAGATGGTAAAACCAAGAGGTGGTGAAACAGAGCCCAGATGACATCACTGATCCAAGACTGAAGTCTGCCAATGGACATGGAAATAGTTTAGTTGAGCTTCTGTTAGTTCCAACCAAGATTTAGATTAATACAGGTGATATACCTTTTTAATCACTGCATGGCTAAGAAATTTTGTACTCTTGTACTAAACAATCACATCTGTAGGATTCCTAGATTATAATCATTTTGCCTAAATTGTCTGTGAACTTTGTTCTACTAGCTACTAGATGTTGCAAATGAGAAATCCAACACCAGTCTAACGTTCGTTTGCAATTCACCTTTAGAAGTTGTAGTCCAAAGTCTTATTGACTTGTACCCCCCAACAAAACATACCAAGATTTTGTTATTGGTATGCAGAATTTTACTGAAATACCAACTTATCAATGAATGTAGAATGAAACTTAAATTTTTACGATAAGTTTTTAGTTTCAATATTTTAATAGTTTAAGAACTGATACAAATAACTGATTTGCCACAGTGTGTAATGAGTGTCTGGACAGGTGAGGAGAGGAATTACTACCTGAAGAGATTATGGAAAGGCTTGTGGAGAGGTTGAGGTTTGAGTTGAGATGGATGAAACTTAAATAAACAGAGAATTTGTAGGTAGGATATTCCAGTGAGAAGTTAGGCATGAACAGAACAATCAGGTCCAAACATTGAAGAGTGTTTAGAAAATGGAAAGGAGGCTATTGGAATTGAGTGAAAAGTGATGAGAAATTCTATAAGAAAATATTCTGGGATCAGATTGTAAAGGTCCAGGAATGACCAGCTGAGGAGTTTCAAGGTTATTCTTTCTGTAGAGGGCAGCCTGGGAAGGTTTGTGGCAGTGGAATGGAAAAAGGATAACAGATGGGAGCCATTTCTTTGACCCTGGAGAAAAATAGTGAAGCCTGTGCGTGACAGTGGCAGTGAGATCGAAACCTAGGCCCTCCACAGTGTTAGCCAAATTAGGTTCAGCGTAGGATTTGGAAGAGTTTCACTGCTAACTCTGTTTTGATTTCATGGAAGATCAGAGTAATAAAGATGGTGGTAAAGACAGCCCCTGGGCATAAACTTGCAACTAAGTGACAGGTTGGAAGCATGGGAATGAATTGTTTTTATAAAACCTCCATCTGCTTGATCATTGCACAGTAAATCATGTCGGTTAGCAATAATAGTTTCCTATTGTAACAGGCTTATTTGCACTTCCATAAATTCTTGTTTAAAAGCTTAGATGTGGGGAGACCTTCAAGATGGCGGAAGAGTAAGACGTGGTGATCACCTTACTCCCCACAAATACATCAGAAATACATCTACATGTGGAACAACTCCTACAGAACACCTACTGAACGCTGGCAGAAGACCTCAGACCTCCCAAAAGGCAAGAAACTCCCCACGTACCTGGGTAGGGCAAAAGAAAAAAGAAAAAACAGAAACAAAAGAATAGGGACGGGACCTGCACCAGTGGGAGGGAGCTGTGAAGGAGGAAAGGTTTCCACACACTAGGAAGCCCCTTCGTGGGCAGAGACTGCGGGTGGCAGAGGGGGGAAGCTTCGGAGCCACAGAGGAGAACGCAGCCACAGGGGTGCGGAGGGCAAAGCGGAGAGATTCCCGCACAGAGGATCGGTGCTGACCAGCACTCACCAGCCCGAGAGGCTTGTCTGCTCACCCGCCGGGGCGGGCGGGGGCTGGGAGCTGAGGCTCGGGCTTCGGTCGGATCGCAGGGAGAGGACTGGGGTTGGTGGCGTGAACACAGCCTGAAGGGTACTAGTGCGCCACAGCTAACCAGGAGGGAGTCCAGGGAAAAAGTCTGGACCTGCCTAAGAGGCAAGAGACCATCGTTTCAGGTGCGCGAGGAGAGGGGATTCAGAGCGCCGCCTAAACAAGCTCCAGAGACGGGCGCAAGCCACGGCTATCAGCGCGGACCCCAGAGACAGGCATGAGACGCTAAGGCTGCTGCTGCCGCCACCAAGAAGCCTGTGTGCGAGCACAGGTCACCATCCACACCACCCCTCCAGGGAGCCTCTGCAGCCCGCCACTGCCAGGGTCCTGTGACCCAGGGACAACTTCCCCGGGAGAACGCACGGCGTGCCTCAGGCTGTTGCAACATCACGTGGGCCTCTGCCGCCGCAGGATCACCCCGCATCTGTACCCCTCCCTCCCCCCGGCCTGAGTGAGCCAGAGCCCCCGAATCAGCTGCTCCTTTAACCTCGTCCTGTCTGGGCAGGGAACAGACGCCCTCAGGCAACCTACACGCAGAGGTGGGGCCAAATCCAAAGCTGAACCCCAGAAGCTGTGTGAACAAAGAAGAGAAAGGGAAATCTCTACCAGCAGCCTCAGGAGCAGCAGATTAAATCTCCACAATCAGCTTGATGTACCCTGCATCTGTGGAATACCTGAATAGATAAAGAATCATCCCAAATTGAGAAGGTGGACTTTGGGAGCAACAATATATATATATATTTTCCCTTTTTCTCTTTCTTGTGAGTGTGTATGCATATGCTTCTGTGTGTGATTTTATCTGTATAGCTTTGCTTTTACCATTTGTCCTACAGTTCTGTCTGTCCGTTGTTTTTTTTTTATTATAGTTTTTAGTGCTTGTTATCATTGGTGGATTAGTTTTTTGGTTTGTTTGCTGTCTTCTTTCTTTCCTTTTTTTTATTACTATTTAATTTTTTTAATAATTATTTTCTATTTTAATAACTTTATTTTATTCTGTTTTATTTTTTTCTTTCATTTTTCTTTTTTTCTCCATTTTCTTCTGAGCTGTGTGGCTGACAGGGTCTTGGTGCTCCGGCCAGGTGTCAGGCCTGTTCTTCTGAGGTGGGAGAGCCGAGTTCAGAACATTGGTCCACCAGAGACCTCCCAGCTCCACGTAATAATCAAATGGAAAAAGCTCTCCCAGAGATCTCCACCTCAACACTAAGACCCAGCTCCACTCAATGACCAGCAAGCTACAGTGCTGGACACCCTATGCCAAACAACTAGCAAGACAGGAACACAACCCCACCCATTAGCAGAGAGGCTGCCTAAAATCATAATAAGGTCAGAGACACCCCAAAACACACCACCAAACGCAGTCCTGCCCACCAGAAAGACAAGATCCAGCCTCATCCCTCAGAACACAGGCAGTAGTCCCCTCCACCAGGAAGCCTACATAACCCACTGAACCAACCTTAGCCACTGGGGGTAGACACCAAAAACAACGGGAACTACGAACTTGCAGCCTGTGAAAAGGAGACCCCAAACACAGTAAGTTAAGCAAAATGAGAAGACAGAGAAACACACAGCAGATGAAGGAGCAAGGTAAAAACCCACCAGACCATACAAATGAAGAGGAAGTAGGCAGTCTATCTGAAAAAGAATTCAGAGAAATGATAGTAAAGATGATTCAAATTCTTGGAAGTAGAATGGAGAAAATAAAAGAAACGTTTAACAAGGACCTAGAAGAACTAAAGAGCAAACAAACAATTATGAACAACACCATAAATGAAATTAAAAATTCTCTAGAAGGAATCAATAGGAGAATAACTGAGGCAGAAAAATGGATAAGTGACCTGGAAGATAAATTAGTGGAAATAACTACCACAGAGCAGAATAAAGAAAAAAGAATGAAAAGAATTGAGGACAGTCTCAGAGACCTCTGGGACAACATTAAATGCACCAACATTCAAATTATAGAGGTCCCAGAAGAAGAAGAGAAAAAGAAAGGGACTGAGAAAATATTTGAAGAGATTATAGTTGAAAACTTCCCTAATATGGGAAAGTAAAGAGTTAATCAAGTCCAGGAAGCACAGAGAGTCCCATAGAGTATAAATCCAAGGAAAAACACGCCAAGACACATATTAATCAAACTATCAAAAATTAAATACAATGAAAAAATATTAAAAGCAGCAAGGGAAAAACAACAAATAACATACAAGGGAATCCCCATAAGGTTAACAGTTGGTCTTTCAGCAGAAACTCTACAAGCCAGAAGGGAGTGGCAGGACATATTGAAAGTGATGAAAGGGAAAAAACTACAACCAATATTACTCTACCCAGCAAGGATCTCATTCAGATTCGACGGAGAAATTAAAACCTTTACAGACAAGCGAAAGCTAAGAGAATTCAGCACCACCAAACCAGCTTTACAACAAATGCTAACGGAACTTCTCTAGGCAGGAAACACAAGAGAAGGAAAAGACGTACAATAACAAACCCAAAACACTTAAGAAAATGGTAATAGGAACATACATATCGATAATTACCTTAAATATAAATGGATTAAATGCTCCAACCAAAAGACATAGACTAGCTGAATGGACACAAAAACAAGACCCGTATATATGCTGTCTAAAAGAGACCCACTGCAGACCTAGGGACACATACAGACTGAAAGTGAGGGGATGGAAAAAGATATTCCATGCAAATGAAAATAAAAAGAAAGCTGGAGTAGCAATTCTCATATCAGAAAATACAGACTTTAAAAGAAAGACTATTACAAGAGACAAAGAAGGATACTACATAATGATCAAGGGATCAATCCAAGAAGAAGATATAACAATTGTAAATATTTATGCAACCAACATAGGAGCACCTCAGTACATAAGGCAAATGCTAACAGCCATAAAAGGGGAAATCGACAGTAACACAATCATAGTAGGGGACTTTAACACCCCACTTTCACCAATGGACAGATCATCCAAAATGAAAATAAATAAGGAAACACAAGCTTTAAATGATACATTAAACAAGATGGACTTAATTGATATCTAAAGGACATTCCATCCAAAAACAACAGAATACACTTTCTTCTCAAGTGCTCATGGAACATTCTCCAGGATAGGTCATATCCTGGGTCACAAATCAAGCCTTGGTAAATTTAAGAATATTGAAATTGTATCATGTATCTTTTCTGACTACAGTGCTATGAGACTAGATATCAATTACAGGAAAAAATATGTAAAAAATACAAACACATGGAGGCTAAACAATACACTACTTAATAACCAAGAGATCACTGAAAAAAAATCAAAGAGGAAATCAAAAAATACCTAGAAACAAATGACAGTGAAACACAATGACCCCAAACCTATGGGATGCAGCAAAGGCAGTTCTAAGAGGGAAGTTTATAGCAATACAATCCTACCTCAAGAAACAGTAAACATCTCAAATAAACAATCTAACCTTACACCTAAAGCAATTAGAGAAAGAAGAACAAAAAAACCCCAAAGTTAGCAGAAGGAAAGAAATCATAAAGATCAGATCAGAAATAAATGAAAAAGAAATGAAGGAAACAATAGTAAAGATCAATAAAACTAAAAGCTGGTTCTTTGAGAAGATAAACAAAATTGATAAACCATTAGCCAGACTCATCAAGAAAAAAAGGGAGAAGACTCAAATCAATAGAATTAGAAATGAAAATGGAGAAGTAACAACTGACACTGCAGAAATACAAAGGATCATGAGAGATTACTACAAGCAACTATATGCCAATAAAATGGACAACCTGGAAGAAATGGACAAATTAAAAGCACAACCTTCCGAGAGTGAACCAGGAAGAAATAGAAAATATAAACAGACCAATAACAAGCACTGAAATTGAGACTGTGATTAAAAATCTTCCAACAAACAAAAGCCCAGGACCAGACAGCTTCACAGGCGAATTCTATCAAACATTTACAGAAGAGCTAACACCTATCCTTCTCAAACTCTTCCAAAATATAGCAGAGGGAGGAACACTCCCAAACTCATTCTATGAGGCCACCATCACCCTAATACCAAAACCAGACAAAGATGTCACAAAGAATGAAAACAACAGGCCAATGTCACTGATGAACATAGATGCAAAAATCCTCAACAAAATGCTAGCAAGCAGAATCCAACAGTACCTTAAAAGGATCATACACCTTGATCAAGTGGGGTTTATCCCAGGAATGCAAGGATTCTTCAATATACGTAAATCAATCAGTGTGATATACCATATTAACAAATTGAAGGATAAAATCCATGATCATCTGAATAGATGCAGAAAAAGCTTTTGACAAAATTCAACACCCATTTATGATAAAAACCCTCCAGAAAGTAGGCATAGAGGGACCTTACCTCAACACAATAAGGGCCATATATGACAAACCCACAGCCAACATCGTTCTCAATGGTGAAAAACTGAAACCATTTCCACTAAGTTCAGGAACAAGACAAGGTTGCCCACTCTCACCACTGTTATTCAATATAGTTTTGGAAGTTTTAGCCACAGCAATCAGAGAAGAAAAAGAACTAAAAGGAATCCAAATCAGAAAAGCAGAAGTAAAATGGTCACTGTTTGCAGATGACATGATACTATACATAGAGAATCCTAAAGACTCTACCAGAAAACTACTAGAGCTAATCAATGAATTTGATAAAGTTGCAGGATACAAAATTAATGCACAGAAATCTCTTGCATTCCTATACACTAATGATGAAAAATCTGAAAGAAATTAAGGAAACAGTCCCATTTACCACTGCAACAAAAAGAATAAAATACATAGGAATAAACCTACCTAAGGAGACAAAAGACCTGTATGCAGAAAACTATAAGACACTGATGAAAGAAATTAAAGATGATAGAAATAGATGGAGAGATATACCATGTTCTTGGATTGGAAGAATCAACATTGTGAAAATGACTCTACTACCCAAAGCAATCTACAGAGTCAATGCAATCCCTATCAAACTACCAGTGGCATTTTTCACAGAACTAGAACAAAAAATTTCACAGTTTGTATGGAAACACAAAAGACCCCGAAGAGCCAAAGCAATCTTGAGAAAGAAAAACAGAGCTGGAGGAATCAGGCTCCCTGACTTCAGACTATATTACAAAGGTACAGGAATCAAGACAGTATGGTACTGGCACAAAAACAGAAATATAGATCAATGGAACAGGATAGAAAGCCCAGAGATAAACCCACACACATATGGTCACCTTATCTTTGATAAACGAGGGCAGAATATACAATGGAGAAAAGACAGCCTCTTCAAGAAGTGGTGCTGGGAAAACTGGACAGCTACATGCAAAAGAATGAAATTAGAACACTCCCTAACACCATACACAAAAATAAACTCAAAATGGATCAAAGACCTAAATGTAAGGCCAGACACTATAAAACTCTTGGAGGAAAACATAGGCAGAACATTCTATGACATAAATCACAGCAAGATCCTTTTTGACCCACTTCCTAGAGAAATGGAAATCAAAACAAAAATCAACAAATGAGACCTAATGAAACTTAAAATGAAACTTTTGCACAGCAAAGGAAACCATAAACAAGATGAAAAGACAACCCTCAAAATGGGAGAAAATATTTGCAAACGAAGCAACTGACAAAGGATTAATCTCCGAAATTTACAAGCAGCCCATGCAGCTCAATATCAAAAAAACAAACAACCCAATCCAAAAATGGGCAGAAGACCTAAATAGACATTTCAAAGAAGAGATACAGATTGTCAACAAACACATGAAAGAATGCTCAGCATCACTAATCAGTAGAGAAATGCAAATCAAAACTACAATGAGGGATCGATCACCTCACACCAGTCAGAATGGCCATCATCAAAAAATCTATAAACAATAAATTCTGGAGAGGGTGTGGAGAAAAGGGAACCCTCTTGCACTGTTGGGGGGAATGTAAATTGATACAGCCGCTATTGAGAACAGTATGGCAGTTGCTTAAAAAACTAAAAATAGAACTACCATACGACTCAGCAATCCCACTACTGGGCATATACCCTGGGAAACCATAATTCAAAAAGAGTCAGGTACCACAATGTTCATTGCAGCTCTGTTTACAATAGCCAGGACATGGAAGCAACCTATGTGTCCATCAACAGATGAATGGATAAAGAAGATGTGGCACATATGTACAATGGAATATTACTCAGCCATAAAAAGAAACGAAATTATTATTATTATTACAAATAAATTATTATTTGTAGTGAGGTGGATGGACCTAGAGTCTGTCATACAGAGTGAAGTAAGTCAGAAAGAGAACAACAAATACTGTATGCTAACACATATATATATGGAATCTAAAAAAAAAAAAAAATAGATGGTTCTGAAGAACCTAGGGGCAGGACAGGAATAAAGATGCAGACATAGAGAATTGACTTGAGGTCACGGGGAGGGGAAAAGGTAAGCTGGGATGAAGTGAGAGAGTGGCATGGACTTATATATACTACCAGATGTAAAATAGATAGCTAGTGGGAAGCAGCCGCATAGCACAGGGAGATCAGCTTGGTGCTTTGTGACCACCTAGAGGGTGGGATGGGGAGGGTGGGAGGGAGACGCAAGAGGGAGGAGCTATGGGGATATATATGTATGTATAGCTGATTCACTTTGTTATAAAGCAGAAACTAACACACCATTGTAAAGCAATTATACTCTAATAAAGGTGTTAAGAAGAAAAAAAAAAAAAGCTTAGATGTGGAATTTGGCAAGTCCACAGATCTATATTAGGGTTCAAGATCCTAATATTTTCATTGTTTATGCATAATGATCTTTGGTTTTCAGGACTGCAGAATAAAAAATATAGTCACATAAAATTGAAACTCAATAACCTTCATATCAGAATTTCTATGTATTTATCCAGATGTATGCCTTGATGCTTGTAGGCTCGATAAATGGAGTGATGTATTGTTACTTTATATACATCCATCCATTCATTATTTATTGAACAGTTTCTTTGTGAAAGGTACCGTGCTAGAATTTATATACAGACCTCAGAATACAGTCCTCAATCCTCAGAATAACCCTTTGGGTTAGGTGGTGTTATCTCCATCTTACAGATGAGGAATCAGGCTGAGAGGTGAGACATTTGTTAGCAGAGTTCTCTCTCTCTCACAGTCTCTCTCTCTTTCTCACAATCTCTCTGTCTCTCTCACTCCCTGTGGAACTGAGCCCACATCTACAGGAGCTGGCCTCTGGAAACTTTTTTTGGACAGAATCTTGCCTCCCTTGTCATTTTTGATTGGGACCAGCAATGAACATGTGACCCAAAGCTGAGCTAATCAGATTCTTTCTCCTAGAAATTTGAAATCGCAATTCAGAGACCACAAGTCCCTGCTTGTGGCTGGAACACATCGACTTGACAGCCTTGGGGAGGCAGATTCCAATAATATGTTTAGAGAAGCATAGGAAGCAGAGAAAATTAGGATGAAGCTGCTGCAAAGAGAGAAGCAGAGATGAGAAACAGAGTCATGGTAGCCCTCCAGTTCCTAATTTCCATCTCTTCTTGAGCTCTAGCTGTATTTCTACCCATGATTTCCATATGATACCCTTATACCTTTATAATAAATTCCCCTTTTTAGCATAAACTAGCTCAAGTTTATATTTGTTACTTTCAGTTAGAGTGTTAATTAATCCAGCTAGCATATGACAAAATTTGAACCCAGGTATAATTCCAAGCCATGTTTATAGCCACTACATTATATTTCCTCTCTAGGCAAAGAATTGATTAACTCATGGACAGTGTATTAATTCTGGGCAAAGATATGAGGGTTATGCTGATGACTGCTTACCATTAATTTATTTCAATGGTAAAGGAAGGATTTTGCCAATTTACACACCCACTCATATACAGATTTAAAGAAGCAAGACAACTGACAAAGTTTTGGTGGTGAGTTCATTGGCTGATCAGGACCTCTTTGATGCATCAACAACCTTACTCTCATCATCAGCATTATCATTATATTCAGCACGCTACACTAGATAGGACCATATACCTTGGAAGGTCTCCAAATATTTTGCAAATCACTGGTTTTAGATCACTGACATGCAGTGACTTCAGGGAGTATGGCAAACCTGTTTCCTCTTCTTCCTGGGCACAGGGTTTTACTACATTTCCCAGGCACCAAAGTTAGTGTGGCCATAAGATCAAGTTCTAGGCAATGGAATGTGAACAGAAATGATCTGAACTACTTGCAGGCCTGGCCCATAAGAACACCTAACTGCCATCCTCTGTGCTCTTCCTCCCAAGTCAATGATCTTGGAGCCCATGTTTTGAAGATGGAGGAGCTCCAAGCTAGAGGAATCTTGGGATCTTTAATTATTACTTGGAACAGAACCAACCACTAAGATGGAAAACCCCTTTGAACTTTCACATTTTGCTAAGCTACTAATATTTTGGAGTTTATGTGTTATAGCAGCTAGTACTAGCTTAACAGGGATTATCTCTTTGGTTTATGACTAATTAGCACATATCTCAAGGCAGGAGAACTTCACTAATAGATCTTATAAAAAGGAAAAGTTCTCTAGTACTAACAGGCCCTGTTTAGAATTTTTCCTTTTAAGTCCTGACTACATGCCAGGTTTGCCATGGAAATAGGATGACTCTGGTTGATTAGCATCCTGGGCATCTGAGTGATGAAAGAGGCCAGTGTTCCAGCCCTTAATTGATTAATCACATTTCCAGCAAGAAAAAAATTATCCCTTGGCTTTTAGCTGTCACTATGGCCATAGAAGAAAAGCACCCCCATGCCAAGACCCCTATTAGTTGTTTTTGCAAGCATGAGCTTTCTTCAAAGACCTCGATTCACAGATCAAGCCCTAAATAGTTAAGCAGAGATAGCTCAATGTGACCAGTTCCTAACAAACTGTCTGATGGGGAGAGTGGAGCCATTCTGTGGTTAATGTAATTAACTAAGGGGCCAACACTCCAGAGAGTTTAGGCCACACAATGGATTACTTTTGTTGCTATTCTGGTTGTATTAATTTATTTTTTACACACTGAGGGCCAATGAGCTCAAACAGAATAGGCAGTCAGTCTAGCAAGAAACACCCCTTTCCTCTCTCTGTCCACCACCTCTTTAATCTGGAGTCAGAGTACATATACCTGACTGGTTACCTGCACAGCACCAGTTCATTGGAGAATATACAGTTCTCTGCTTTCCTGATATCCTTTCTCTCTATCCTGATATCTTTGGTCCGGGTAGGCAACCCCAAACAAAACTGGGGAGAGACAAGGGGTTTCATACATTGGAATACAGCATCTCAGGTAACATGGATGGCCAAGACTGCAGTAGACCTAGAATGAGAGTTGAGTCAAGTGGCTAAGGGAGGTAGCAGAGATCTGGGGTGAAAACCTGGGAGCAGAGTTCTGGGGCCTTTGTTCCAATGCAGTTGGTTAGACCTGACTATTCTAGTCCAGGAAGGTCTGTAAGCAGACTTCAGGGCCCCAGGGGCTCAGTCACAGGGAGGTGTGGAGGCAGGGAAATGGATGGAAGTCAGTCACTGGAGCACAGCCTTCCTGCTTCCCCAGCACCCCATGCACACCCTGTTCTAGCTTTTCTCTTAAGGTGCTGTTATTATTTACTGTTTCCCTCTGGAGATTTTCAGCTCCATAAGGCCATGAACCACAGCTTTCATGAAAGTCAATTTTTAAATATGTGGAAAGGGGGAGGGATAAATTAGGAGTCTGGGATTAACAGATACACACTAATATATATAAAATAGATAGGACTTCCCTGGTGGCGCAGTGGTTAAGAATCCGCCTGCCAATGCAGGGAACGCAGTTCGATCCCTGGTCCCGGAAGGTCCCACATGCCGCGGAGCAACTAAGCCCGTGTGCCACAACTACTGAGCCCGTGTGCCACAACTACTGAAGCCAGCGCACCTAGAGCCCGTGCTCTGCAACAAGAGAAGCCACCGCCATGAGAAGCCCACGCACCGCAACGAAGAGTAGCCCCTGCTCGCCACAACTAGAGAAAGCCCATGCGCAGCAACGAAGACCCAATGCAGCCAAAAATAAATAAATAAATAAGTTTATTTTAAAAAATAAAATAAACAACAAGGACCTACTGTGTAGCACAGGGAACAATATTCAATATCTTGTAATAACCTATAATTGCAATGAATCTGAAAAAGATTATCATACATAGATAGACAGATAGCTGAACCACTTTGCTGTACACCTGAAACTAACACATTGTAGATCAAATATACTTCAATTTTTTTAAAAAATGTTAATTGCTAGTGCAAAACAACTCTGGAGGAAATATGATAGTATTTTCAACAAATTGTTTGGTAACTGGACATCCTTAGGCAAAAAGAAAAAAAAAAAAAAGAAACTTGACCTAAACTTTACATCATATATAACCATTAATTCAAAAATGGATCAGAGATTTAAATGTAAAATACAACCTACAAACTCAACCTACAAAACTTTTAGGAGAACACCTTCAGGACCTAGGGCTAGGTGAGGAGTTATTAGACATGTTCTCAAAAGCATAATTCATAGAAGAAAATACTACTAAGTTGGACTTCATCAAAATTAAAAACCTCATTCTGTGAAAGACCTTCTTAATAGAGGGTGATAAGACAGCTAGAGACCGGAAGAAAATATTTGCAAAATGTCTCTCTGACAGAGATCTTATATTTACAATATATTAAAAAACCTTTTAAAACTCAACAGTAAAATGACTCAAACAATCCAGTTATACAGTGGAAAAAGGCATAAACAGTATTTCACTACAGAGGAATACAGATGGCAAAAAAAAAAGCACATGAAAAGATTTTCAACATTATTAGCCCTTGGAGAAACGTCAATTAAACTACAATAAGATATCACTACAAACCTATGAAAACAGCTAAAACAAAAAGCATGAATATACCAAAGGCTGGCTAGGATGCAGAGAGCTTGGATTTCACACACTGATGGTGGCAATGTACAAAGGTACATCTACTCTTGAAAGCAGTTTGGCAGTTGCTTACAAAACTAAACATGCACTTGCCATACAACCTAGTAATTGCGCTCTTGGTCATTCTACCCCAGAGAAGTGAAAACTCATGTTCACACAAAAACCTGTACACACAAGTTCACAGCAGCTTTATTCATAACAGCAAAAAAACTAAAAACAAGCCAAACATCTTTCAAGGAGTGAATGGCTGAACACATTCTGGGGCATTCATACCATGCAACACTGCTCAGCAATAAAAAAAAGACCAAATTCTTGATACGTGCAACAACTTTGATAGGCTTCAAGAGAGATACAGGAGCTGTGGGACCCTACACGGAGGGATCAGGTAATTTGGCCTCCCTGAGGAAGTGACGCTTAAGATGCGATATACTTTCCTGTGCACCCCAGTGCCTAACAAGGGGCTTAGCTTCTCTGATGAATGAATGAATGACGTACAAGGCAAAGGGACCAAGATAACTTCAAGACAAACAACAGGAGTGCACGTTACGAAGACAGAGAACCACTGCCACGGCATTTTACATTTCCCTAAACCAGGGAGATTGATCACAGTGCTGGGAGCTATTGAAAACAAGAGAACTGGGATTCACACCTGTAAAAGTTAGGGAGGCCCGAATGCACAGTAGGGCTGGGAGCCAGGAAAAGAATGCAGGATTACCATCTTCCACACTATTCTCCATGTTACACATTTAGCACTTTTTAATACACTGCTATTATTTCTAAAAGCCTGTTTCAAACAATCAAATAGTTGCTAATAATGACATATATTAGAATTTGACGTATTGTCAAATTCTTGTTCATAAGTGGTTTGATTGGTATATATACATATACCAATATACACACACATATATATGGAGTGTTCCATTCTAGTTAACAAGAGAAGGGGGGCTTCCCTGGTGGCCCAGTGGTTGAGAATCTGCCTGCCAATGCAGGGTACACGGGTTCGAGCCCTGGTCTGGGAAGATCCCACATGCCGCGGACCAACTGGGCCTGTGAGCCACAACTACTGAGCCTGCGCGTCTGGAACCTGTGCTCTGCAACAACAGAGGCGGCGATGGTGAGAGGCCCGCGCACCGCGATGAAGAGTGGCCCCCGCTCGCCGCAACTAGAGAAAGCCCTCGCACAGAAACGAAGACCCAACACAGCCAAAAATAAAAATAAATAAATTTTTAAAAACACAAAAACAAAAAAACACGAGAAGATATATTTTCTCTCATTAGGTAGATGGGAACCCTCTTGTGGGCAGGGCTTTTTTTAAAAATGTTTCTTTATACAGGGCCTTTGTCACAGTGTTTTCTTTGTGAAAACAGTCACACATTTGAGCTGGACTTGGGAGATAGTTTTGCTCCCTGCTCTGCTCCCTACTCATTTTACAAATAACGAGCCCAAGGCTCAGAGCCAGAACTGTCTTTATTGTTCAGTCTCTTACACAGTTGCATGTGCACATTGTTTCCGAATCATGGATTATGAAGGTGCTCATATCAGAGAATATTAGACCTGGAAGGCATCCTCAAAGCCAAAGTCACACAAGTCATTGATGACAGAGCCAGGAAAAGAGCTCTCCCAACTCCCAGTCTGGTGCTTCTTCCGTGGTCCCAGGTTCTCTCCCTGGGTGCTCCCTATCACGGTTGACTTACTGTAGATTTCCTTGAAATGGGGGACAATTCTTCCCCGCAAGATAAACTTCCTGTCCCAAATGGGAAACTTGTAATGCAACCACCCAAAGCCACTTGTTGAGTTCTCAAGTTCAAGTTGTTTTTACTACTGATGGAAATTTTCAGAGAGATACATGCAGGTTTGATGGACCTGTGCTTTTGAAACCCAGGCAGGTTTCAGCAGCGATCATTCCTGGGATTTCTGGCTTCCGGGACTCTGGTCTGGCACATGTGAAATCCATGTGTGCACATCCACAGCCTCATGTCAGCTGCCTATAGGGTTCCCTTGCTGTGGGAACAACAAAGAAAGGTTTACACTTACAGTTACCCATGTGCCTCACTCCACGTGTCTCATCAGGATGTTTCCCCTGAAGATTTGTTTTCCAGGTTTTAATGGTGAAAGAAAGAGAGGCTACGTACTTACAGGATTTAGAATAAGCCAGACTTTCACTCATGAAGAGATGCTTTTATGCAAATCAATTTTCCATTTGCCTGGTTTAAAGCTCTTCCTTCCTGGACAGAGCTCTCAACCAGGGCCCTTAGAGTGAAAGACTGGTTCAATTAAAACGAAAAGCTAAATATTAAATGGGTGAAGGCGTGTGTGTGTGTATTACATACAGTGAATGAACTTGCTGAGGCTAAAAAGCAACTATGTATTAACTAATATGTATGAACAGTTCTTTTTATCAAATTAATCAGGTGTGAATGGTTTAATTGGACATGTTAATTAAGAAGGCTACAATCCCGGGCTTCCCTGGTGGCGCAGTGGTTGAGAGTCTGCCTGCTGGTGCGGGGGACACGGGTTCGAGCCCTGGTCTGGGAAGATCCCACGTGCCACGGAGCAACTAGGCCTGTGAGCCACAATTACTGAGCCTGCGCATCTGGAGCCTGTGCTCCGCAACAAGAGAGGCCGCGATAGTGAGAGGCCCACGCACCACGATGAAGAGTGGCCCCCGCTTGCCACAACTAGAGAAAGCCCTTGCACAGAGACGAAGACCCAACACAGCCATAAATAAATAAATAAATAAATAAATAACCCAAAGTTAAAAAAAAAAAAAACTATGTTATTTATGTTTACATAAGATGGGTCATTCTAAAAAAAAAAAAAAAAAAGGCTACAATCCCAAATTGAAGTTATGTTTAGATCTCAGATGAGTGTGGTGTTTTCCTTTATACTGGTGTCAGAGACAAAAGAAATGATTTAAGTTGTAAATATAAATTTTTTTCCTTCCTTTATTCCTCACCTCCCCAGAAAGGGCTCTTGCTTGCTGGATCAGCTTTTTTGGGGGAGGGGGAAGGGAGAACAGTTGGAGTTATGACAAAACAGGCAAAAGAAAGAAACCAGAGAGGTTAAATTGACCTCCATAACATAGAATTAAGATAGAGGAATGGATCTATCAGAGTTTAAATGCACTGAATTGGGGGAAATTTTAGAGCTTGGAGTAGGGGAGGAGAAATACTTTGGAGCAGGTTCCACGCATGAGAGATGATAAAATGACATGAGATGGGAAACAAAGAATATCAAATAATTTTTGCTTTTGATTATTTTCTATTCGGTGCTGAGAGACTTCAATACAAATTTACATTTCTCTTCGATTATTATGGATGTAGGACCAAATTTCTTTGAATGTGAAACCATGGAAAGAGTCACTAGGCTGTTGAAACTTATATGGGTTACATACTGAATGTTAAATTAGAGGCATTTTTTTTTCAACATTAACTATTGCGTGTACACCCATAAGCTTTCATGCACACACGCATCATTTAACATCATCGACTATCTAATAACTGCTTTCTGATATTCCAGGGGAACTGCCAGGTGAGAGTGATCGTGTTAGAACAAGACCATTCTCTCTATTGGGAGAAAAAAATCAAAATACCACCTCTACACTATATCTTAGCAACAAAAGGCAGAATTATCATATACTATTAAAGGCATAGATAGAATATCAATGACAAAGGGCTGAACTTGGAGAATCTCAGAGAGAAAAAAAAATGTGACTCACAAACATGGACCATATAACTTTTTTTATACTCTTTTACAGCACTAATTTACATAGAATTATCGTCAGCCCTCCATATACCAGGTTCTGCATCAGATACAACCGTCCTTGAATCGAATTATCCACAGTAGGATGAACCGTGTATGCGTGGGCCCGTGGATGTGAAGGGCTGACTGTATGACATCATTTTATATAAGGGACTTGAGCATCCACAGATTTTGGTATCTGTGGGGTCCTGGAACCAATCATCTGTGGATACCGAGGACAACTGTACTATAATACATCCAGCTATAAAGAGTCTCTCTATTGTTCCATGTATTTAGTTAGTTATGTCTCTAGAACTTTCTGTAGCAGTGATCTTAATTTTGGTAAGGTCAAGAACATCTTTGAGACTCAGTTGAAAACTATGGGCCCATCCTAGAAAAATGCACATACATAACAAATACATACTACTTGCAACCTTATGGGTTCTCCTGGAGACTGGCTTAAAAACTTCTAGATCTTTCTAAAACATCAAAAGCCTGCAACAGAGATGTCTTTGTCCTGTAATGAGACAAGCTGGCAAAGCAACGGGATTCTTCTCTCCTAACTCTTCTGTCATACACGAGAGAGGAGATAGTTCGTGAGAAGAAATGCTGCTCACACAGTTCCAAATGCTACTAAACTAAGGACCAGTTTTTCAGTGGTGTAACATATGGAGTCAAAGAGAGACTCATTAACACTCCTAAATAATTGAAAAAGAAAAACATGCCATCCTTCCCTACCCCATACATAAAGAGGAAGCAGGCCAAAAATCATGAAATAACATTTGTGCATCTTTAAAGTTGCAATTAATTATTTCACTGAAGCTTTCAAATGCATATTTCTTTGTTCCATAGCCTTAGGGAGCACTTCAGCAAATTCTAGGGTTATGGATCAAACTACAAATCAGCGGCAGGGTTAGATTTTGCCAACTGAACTTAAGCACAGAAGTTTTTTTAATGAAAAAATTTTGTCTTCATAAAGTTGAAATTTATAGCTCTCCATTTAGAATCATGGAGTCATAAGTGTAACTTGATGTGTATCTACTGGCTCTGCCACCAGAAAACGTTTGTTATAGGATTTAAATGGGATACTGTATATAAAGCTTTTAGCAAGGATTTGGCATTCAGCAAGGGCTTAATAAAGACTCATGTTAGCAGGCTCTCCTAAGGCAGCAGGGCCCTTTATTGCTGCTGCTCTACAGGTGCTACTACCACTGCAGAGGATTTTTGGTGGCTTGGCTGCCCCAATTCAGCCTCTGACCCATGGCTGAGGCAAAGAAATCCCTAAACTCTAATGCTTGATTTATTCATACCCCTTGGTATCTGGTCATAGCAGGAAGCATACAGAATGGTAGCAGGGCCTTATACGTCCTTGCTCCTAGTTGAGAGAACAAGTTTATATACCTAAGAGAAAAACTATTTCTCTACTCACAGCACACTTCTGACACCAAATGTGTGGGGTTTTTGCCATGCCAGCAACCAGTCCTTCAACTCTCTGGACATCAACTGGGTGCCCAATGATTTGATTTAACTCAGACACTAACTACCAGGAGTTAATGCAGACTCCATAGGTTAAGGGCTTAGTCTCACAAGACTGCCCACACTTCAGATGCTCATCGCAAGTCTGGACTTATGGCACTCCTGACCAACTGGCTATACATTGGGAGTATCCACAGCCCTCTCCTCAGGTTTGATAATTTGCTAGAACGACCTCATAGAAGTCAACTTGGGGAAACAGTTTACTTATTATTACCAGTTTATTATTAAAGGCTACAACTTAGAAACAGCCAAATCTAAGAGATGCATAGGGCAAGGTATGTGGAAAGAAGTGCAGAGCTTTCATACCCTGTCTGGGCATACCACCCTCCCAGCACCCCTATGTGTTCACTAACCCAGAAACTCTCCAAACCTCTTCATTTAGGGTTTTTATGGAGGTTCCATTACACAGTTATGATGGATTAAATCACTGGCCCTTGGTGATTAAATGAATCCCCAGCGTCTCTCTTAACCCCAGAGGTGGGGGTAGTGAGGCTTAGGGCTGAAAGTTCTAACCCTCTAATCACATGGCTGGTTTCCCTGGCAATCAGCTCCCTCTCTCCAGAGTCATCTCCTTAGCATAAAGTCAGGTAGGCTTGAGCCGGGCTTACAATAAATAACAAAATATGCTCTTCTCACCCCTGTCACTCAGAAAATCCCAAGGGTTTTAGGAGCTTTATGCCAGGAACCAGGGAAGAAGATCAAATATATCATTCTTATTACATCACAATATCAAAATACTCCTCTTAAGATCACCTGCTGTTTCTTTACATGATTAATTTCACATTCAGTTCCTTCAAAGCAGGAGATAGACCCTGCAGGGAGTCTGGTCACTATGTCATCATCTTCACCTGTTGATGCTCCCTTTTGTTTTCCTTTGGGGGGAGGGGCTCAGTGGAAGGGAGCTGGGATACATGTAGGCATCTGGGAGCCCTTATGCTTGGACATACCACCTCTGAAGGCACATGACTTAAGCACTTGTTCCCATCCCTAAGTGCTAACCCTCATATCTACTCTGGTCTAGCAGGTACATAAGTCATCATCATTATCATCATCTTCCTCAAGGCTTAGAATGTATCTTTCTCTTTTAAATCCTTTAACATGCTCTCCCCAACCTACCTTTCCAGCCCTATATTCCACTGCTACTTTCCCACACTTTACAGTTCAGGTAAATGAATATCTATCTTCTCAAATTTTAGTCCCAGCCTCAATTTCTCTCCTGAACTCCACACTTGTATATCCAACTGCCTACTTTAATAAAGTCACCTGGATGGAAAATAGATAATCCCAAACTCATCATGTTGAAAATTAAACTCCTGATTTTTTTTTTTAGTTTTCTATAAGGTTCAGCCTGTATTCTGGAAGAGTGAAGCATCGGCATGTTTTATTCATCTCCTGTTTAGTCTTAGAATTGCAGTGTGCGTCTTGTTCAGTATAAGAGGTTTCTCCAGTTGGAGCAATGTGGACTGCCGTCCACTCTGATCACTGACCTGGAATGTGCTTCCTTCACTGCCTGATCACATCTGCCTGTTCATTATGCCCCAATCTTGATGTCACATCATCCATTCATTCCTTAGATGTTTATGTCACTGCCTCCTCTCGCCAAGGACTGTGAGAGCTGGAACTGTATCTGTGACCTAGACAAGCATGGTCTTGGACCTCATAAACTATATACACTAGAGTGGGGAGACTTTTACAATAAAAGTAAAATAATAAATAAAATCATTCCAGACCACGAAAAGCAATAAGAAGGATCAGCACAATGGATATGAGTGTTTCTGGAGATACAGCTACCACTCTCTCCTCCGAGTAAGGTCCATCTTCAATTTAGGTGCAACACTCAATCAAATTTAATAAACTTTCTAGGGACTTCTCTGGTGGTGCAATAGTTAAGAATCCACCTGCCAGTGCAGGGGACACGGGTTCGAGCCCTGGTCCGGGAAGATCCCACATGCTGCGGAGCAACTAAGCCCGTGCACCACAACTACTGAGCCTGCGCTCTAGAGCCTGCGCACCACAGCTACTGAGCACGCGTGTCACAACTACTGGAGCCCACAAGCCTAGAGCCTGTGCTCCGCAACACGAGAAGCCACTGCAATGAGAAGCCCACTCACCGCAACGAAGCGTAGCCCCCGCTCGCCGCAACTAGAGAAAGCCCGCGCGTAGCAACAAAGACCCAACGCAGCCAAAAATAAATAAACTTTCTATATCCCACTCCAACTGTACCACTGAATATCTCTTATTTTTATTTAGATGAGGAGTCTTGGCAGTGAAAGAGGACCTATGTAAAGGGCATTCACCATTTGTAATTTGCCACACATTAGGGAAACCATTGGCTTCTCATAGATTTATTCCCTGTGCTTTTGCTGCTAAAATCCCCGCCAACTTCATGTAGAAGTTCAAATGGAAACTCTGTTTCCATATGAATGAATCTATTTAACAGTTCTTGAATTCTGGTGCAAACTCTTGCCCATCTTTGTCTCTAACATACTGTCTAATTATTTGTTGAGTTTGTTGTATCCATTTTTCAAATGTTAAATTGTTGACCCAGGCTGCATCCTTTCCCTTCCTCCTTGAAAAACTTCCCTTTTGCTAAGTGCTTTGCTTCACTGTGTCTCTCTTCACTACAAGTGCTTTTGGCTTGTCCTAGTGCTCCTAAGCTAGCACCAATTTTATCTAGTCCTCACTGAGGGTATTTTGGCCTGTGTTGGGTTTTCTACCACATATGCTGCTATAAGTGGATTAGTTGCCTGTGTGCAATTTGGAAATGTATTTTCTATCCAGAAATGTTGATTTCCCCAAAATAAAGTCATGTGAGTGTAAGTCACTCTTAAATATATCTTATTCTGAGTGTGCCAGAAAGATTCCCATAGCTACCCTTGGCAAAAGTCAGGTATTTCAATGAAATCCCACCATGTTACTCCTAGCATTAGCATTACTCTTGATTTCCCACTAAGATTTGCCATGGCTGAATTCGTCCAACCCATTCTGCTTTTGTCCTATCTAATCATGGGGTGGTCAGATAAGGCTTCTCTGACCCTCACCGCACCATACACTCCCATGGCATCCTGTATTTCTCCTTCACAGCACTTCACTCTCTTGAAATTATTTGCTATTGTATGTATGATAATTTAAGGTGTCACCACTGCTAGACTCTAATTCCAGTGAGGATAGGGACTGTCCTTCCAAAGAAGGACAGTCTCTATCACTTATGAATTCTTCTCATTCATAACTGTATCCCCAGTCAAAAAAATTGCCTGAGGCAAAGTAAATGCCCCACAAATACAAGGTAACTGATGGACTTAACTTTCATGTCACGAGATAGTGAAAAGAGCTGGTGGCTTTGGCCATCTCAAGAGCACACTGTCATTCTGTAGGTCATGTCTGTAAACTCTGCAGTGATCTTTCAGCAGTGAAACTTGCTAAAATCCAATGACTTGGAGGAACAGGCACACAAAGGCTTTCGACAAGGAGGGTTTATAGACCTACCTACTGCAATCTTGTCACTCTCAGGCTTTTGGCTACTTGACTCAAATTCTCTTTTCAAAAGCATGCTGTCCTTGTCTTCTCCTCGTGTGTTTACAAGAGTGCCCATCATCTGCTGTAATTAGTTCCAAGGCTTTGGGGATTTTTTTGGAATTCCTCCAACCCAGCAGAAAACAAAGAGCAAATTTATACGCCTCTGCTTTGGTCAAAACTGTAAAGTAGAAAAACTCCATTGTTGATGCTGCCTTCCTGTGAGCCACCTCACTCAACTGGGGTGTCTCCCCACTTGGGTCATCCATCTTCTCCATGTCACCCTCAGGTGATCAGCTCCCTCCTTCTGAACCCCAGCTCTCTCCCCCACCTCAGCATCCCCTAGTTTAATGCCTCATCTAGAGCTCTCTATCCCAGAGGGCACCCACCCCACTGAGCATTCCTGGCTGCTCAGCACTAAGGTGTTGCCCATCTCAAATGATGAGTTTGCATTTCAGTGAAGCCTCAGAGGGACACAACTGAACCTGAGTAACTAACTCCTCTGATAGGAGTGCCTGGGTTCCAGAACGAAGAAGGAGAGATATGGGGACGGTCAGAGCCCTAGAGCAGTCAGGATAGAAGAGGAGAAACACGGGCAGAAGTGTTAGAGCCTGACAGACTTGCAGAGCTGGTACCCTCAGGTATGAAATCCGGAGCAGATAACTTTTTAACACTCTCTTCTGTATGAAAAAATTATTTGCAGTAAATAGCTTTAGATTAGCCCATTTTTATTCCTTATTCTTTAATAAACATTTTGTCTACGTAGTTTCCTGACAGTTGACAATCATTCAAGCACACTTTGGGTTTGGTTGATGTCTCCCATCCCCGTGAGAGTACATATTCCCTCGCTGAAACATTAGATTCAGAATAAACAACGTTAGCACGGTGACTGAAAGGCAAAGACACGGAACTTGAGTCGCTTCAATTCTGTCACCCTGTGTAATCATTTGGAATGTTTAACAAAACAGGGAAACAAAGTGGCCAGAGCGATCATTTGAAAACTATGTTCTGATGAATGGGATGCGGGGGAGGATGGGTTTCTAGCTTACAGTGTGTGCCGGAGGACCACGTGGCGTTCATAGGTATTATTAAAACTCAACTGTAACCAAGCAGCAATTGTTTAGAAATTCTTAGAGCAACAGAAAACATTGGAGGGAGGAGTATTTTATCACTGACAATGTTTGGAATTCTCTACACTTGACAATAATGGAAAGCAGACCAATGGCTTATTCAGTTTTATGATAGTTTTAAAATTCTCTGTGGAGCTTGCACACACCCCTTGCTGGCATCCAGGGCAGGTCATTCCCACGGTCACCCTGGGTGTTCACTACCAGTGGGTTCAGATCCACATTTTGCCATTTACTGTGCAATCTTGAGCAAATTTATACATTTTCTAAAAGTTCATTTCTATCATTATCTATCACTATCAAGTGCTTACAATGTGCTGAGACCATGTTACGGGCTTTGCATGCCTCATTTAATCCTCACAGCACCCCATTGGCTGGGTGTTGTCTTTATTTCTAGTTTGCAGATCAGGAAACCGGGACTCAGAAGATAAACAACTTAGATGTTCACTCGATGAGTAAGTTGCCAACTTGAGACTTGAATTTAGGACTGTGTGACTTTAAATCGTGGGCACTGGATCTTCCCTCTCTAAGCATCACTTCCCTCATCTGCGGATGGGGATACTCATATTACTGTATTACCAGTCCCCTGCCTTTCTCTCTCTGGCTTCATTTCCAGATCCTCCCCAGCTCCCACTGTGGGATCTGGCAAGACCACACTATGTATCATGCCCTCAACCCTACATCTCCACTCGGCCCTCTCCTATGCACTCTTTAAGATTCAGCTCAGACATCATCCCCAGGAAGCATTTCTTGACTCCTTCCCTTGCCTGCACCCAAGCAGCCCCCTGCACTGGGTTCCCATAGTGCTCTGCACATAAACTCTGATGCAGCACCACCTCTCCCGATCTAAATGGTCTATTTTTGTGTTGGTCTCCCCAGCCATCCCTATGCTTCTGAAGGGACTTTGTCTTCATTTTTATGCTATCAGCACCCAGCACTGTGCCTGGAATATAGAGGAAGCTCAAGAAAGATTTCAGAATGATTTAGAAACACTGGATCTCAGTTTTCCTGACCTGGCAGGATACACGGAACCTTATCATCGGCTTGGCTCCCTCTACAATATGTTGCTACCCCTTTCCTGGAGACTCATTACTTCTCAAGACAGACAGACAGACAGACAGACAGACAGGTAGAACTGGGGGAAAGTGCTCTGTATATTAATCTTCACCTTGTCTCGTTGTATCCTACAGAATTTGCCTTTTTGTAATATTGGCCATTCACCTGAAAGGCTTTTTCCAGACTTGCCTACCAATGCATTTGACCTATTCATGGGTGATGTTTTCCTGTTTTAGCAAACAGAAAACCATGAGGATTGAGGGTTCTAACTCAATGATCAACCAGCTACCCTCAAAATTTTAGTGCAATTAATGAACAATCATTGAAGAAGCTATCTGTGCATTAACACATTTATTAGCTTAGGTGGGTGTGAAGGTCACGGAGGTGATGTGTGTTGGTGAATGAGGGGAGAGGATTTCCTCCCCCCTATCTCAGAGCCTTTATTGGAGGCAGACTTTACCCAAGGAAGCCCCCTGGGCAAAGAGTCCCCAAGTTTCCATTTGTCCAGGTTTCAGTAGTCTGAGTTTTCACTAGTCTAGAGCAAGTTACTCTGAGCGTTGCCTGTGGACCTCAGCAGTTAGGAGCGCTTTGATTTGATATTCGTCTTTTTTTTTTTTTAACCCACCCAGGATCAATGTCAACATTTTAGATGTTTTCATCTTGGATGCCAAATTGTAATATGACCAAACAAAGGCCTCTCCAAGTGGCTTTCGCTGCTCAAATTGTAGGCTAGGCCAAAATCAGTGCAGCAAGTGCTGGAAGGAGGCAAAGCTGGGTTTCCCGGGTTCCAACCTGCCCCTCTCCAGGGAACCGGAGGTTCAGGCGGATGAATATCTGGGTGTGATTGGCAGACTTTCCTCAGACCCATCTCCTTCTCCTCGTCTCAGCACCTTGTTTGCTTTGCTGTGTTTGCTGTTAGAGATCTGTGTGTTGAGCCAACATTCCAGCCTGTGGATGCTTGTATTTGCCCTGCTCTGTTTCACACTGAAGGACTATTTACATTCTAGTCTTCAGCACTTCTAGAAAACTGGAAAAGGTTATGAGCCCTGGGCCTCTAGGCTAGAGAAGCTGTTTTTTTCTGTGGTCAAGGAAATGCAGCAATTTCTAGGGTTGAGAGCTAATGAGAGCATCTCAGAGCTTCTGGATTCACGATGTTGTCGTATTCTGGAGGACAGCAAGGAATTCTGAGAAAGTGCCAATGTTTTGTTTTGTTTTTTCAAAATAACCATAATGAATGGGCCATAACCAATCCAAAAGCAAAGAGCCCATCGGTGTTCTTGTAACTTCTGCCACCACACAAGCTAGAATCTTGGATCGGCTGCTTTCTTGCTGTGATTCCTGGGAAAGTTCCTGAAACTCAGTTTTTCAATCTCTAAGTGGGGCTAATAATACCTACTTTTTGGGTTGTTGTGACTAGCAAATAAACCAATAAAAGTAAAGCATGTAGCAGAGCACCTAGCACTTAGTAAATTCTTGATAAAGCAGTAATTATTGTTATTGGCTGTTTTTTTTTTTTCTAATTTAAAATTCCTCTTTAGCACCAAAGTTATTTTCCTTTTTCTTTCTGACATTCTTCTGCTAGAGCAGTGCTCAGGTGGCTATTCAGAATACAAAAGCTTCTTTACTGTAATGTATACTGATCTTATCATTTTGACTATACAGGAGCACTGTTAGATAAAAATCTTCCTGTAGCATATTGCTGGCAATCATCTTTATATTGGCATGAATGCAATAAATACAAACTCATACACAATATGAAGGTTAATAGTTTTTACATTCTGCTTTCTTCTTTTTTGTTTCAAAGGATTTGTGTCCTACCCAGAGGCCTGCAATGCATTTAGATGCAGCAATACTGACTCTGAAATTTATCATTCAGAGAGGACTCTGTAAACTTATTTCACCTAAGCCTCACTTTCTTCATCTGTGGAGATAATACAACTTTCTATCCATAAGGGTGTGGTCAAGATCTTATAAGATGAAGCTTACCTAAGGTCTAACATATAGTATGTACTTAGTGAGTGTAGCTCTACTAATGAAATTTTTGCTTTGATCCATTGATTCAATCATTGTTCCTTTTTCTCAGACTAAGACTAGTTTATTACCTTATAACTGTGCATGCATTTGACTAGTGATGCATGAAAGAAGTTCCTGAACCTTTCTAGGCCTTATGTACGTATTTGTTTATTTATTTATTATTAATAAGCTTAGGAATTGCCATATGAATCAGAGAAGCAGAGACAGAAAGTCTGCAAAGTGGGAGGAATGAAGCAGAGGAATAGGGAGAGTGACAGGGAGGTAGAGGGCTCAGTGGCTTGTGCTTCCAGTTCCTTCCAGAGGCTAGGTTACCTGTCTCATGTCTGACCTTGGAATCTGAGCTAGCTGCCTAAGCTAGCTCAAGTTACTTTTTGTTACTTGCAACTAGACAGACCTAATATAGTTAAGCATCATTAAATGCTTAGTAACTAACCATTCATGGCAGGCTTGATATCAAAAAGATCTTACATTAAAAAAATCAGAAAATCAGTATCGCTCATGAACATAGGTGAAAATATTTCTAACAAAATATTCCCAAATAAGACACAGCAATGTATAAAAATGGTAATACATTGTGACCAAATGGGGTTTATCTCAGAAGTGCAAGGATAGTTCAACTTCAAAAATCAATCAATATAATTAACATATTAAGAAAATAAAGGAGAAAAACTATGTGGCCAAGGTAACGAATGCCAAAAGACAGCTGACAAAATTCAGCACCCATTTATTTTTAAAATACTTAGCAAAATAGAAAGAGGAACTACCTGAATATAATAAAAGGCATCTATGAGAAAACCTACATTTAACGTAATTATTAATGATAAAATGCTGAGTGTTTTCTCCCTGCAATGAAAGACAAAGTAAGGCTGTCTTGTCTGCTCTTACCACCTCTATTCAGCATTGTTCAGAAGGTACTAGCCAGTGTCATAAGGCAAGAAAAAAATAAAAGTCGTGAAGATTGGAAAGAACAAAGTAAAACTATCTTTATTCAAAATAGAGTCACAGACATAGAAAACAAACTTATGGTTACCAAGGGGGATAATGACTGGGGGTAGTAGGGGGGAGAAGATAAATCAGGAGTTTGGGATTAATATTACACACTACTATATATAAAATAGATATAGCCTAATGTATAGCACAGGGAAATATATTCAATATCTTATAATAACTAATAATAGAAAAGAATATGAAAAAGAATAGATATATATATGTATAACTGACTCACTTTGCTGTATGTCTGAAACTAATACAACGTGGTAAATTAACTATATTTCAATTAAAAAATAGTTGTAAAAAAACTGTCAGTACAAGTTTGCCCACTCTCACTGCTATTATTCAACACAGTTTTGGAAGTTTTAGCCACAGCAATCAGAAAAACAAAAGAAATAAAAGGAATGCAAATTGGAAAGGAAGAAGTAAAATTGTCACTGTTTGCAGATGACATGATACTATACATAGATAATCCTAAACTACTAGAGCTAATCAGTGAATTTGGTAAAGTAGCAGGATACAAAATTAATGCACAGTAATCTCTTGCATTCCTATACACTAATGATGAAAAATCTGAAAGAGAAATTAAGGAAACACTCCCATTTACCATTGCAACAAAAAGAATAAAATACCTAGGAATAAACCTACCTAAGGAGACAAAAGACCTGTATGCAGAAAACTATAAGACACTGATGAAAGAAATTTAAAATGATAGAAACAGATGGAGAGAAATACCATGTTCTTGGATTGGAAGAATCAACATTGTGGAAATGACTGTACTACCCAAAGCAATCTACAGAGTCAATGCAATCCTTATCAAACTACCACTGGCATTTTTCACAGAACTAGAACAAAAAATTTCACAATTTGTATGGAAACACAAAAGACCCTGAAGAGCCAAAGCAATCTTGAGAAAGAAAAACGGAGCTGGAGGAATCAGGCTCCCTGACTTCAGACTATACTACAAAGCTACAGGAATCAAGACAGTATGGTACTGGCACAAAACAGAAATATAGATCAATAGAACAGAATAGAAAGCCCAGAGATAAACCCACGCATGTATGGTCACCTCATCTTTGATAAAGGAGGCAAGAATATACAATGGAGAAAAGACAGCCTCTTCAATAAGTGGTGCTGGGAAAACTGGACAGCTACATGTAAAAGAATGAAATTAGAACACTCCCTAACAACATACACAAAAATAAACTCAAAATGGATCAAAGACCTAAATGTAAGGCCAGACACTATCAAACTCTTGGAGGAAAACATAGGCAGAACACTCTATGACACAAATCACAGCAAGATCCTTTTTGACCCACTTCCTAGAGAAATGGAAATCAAAACAAAAATCAACAAATGGGACCTAATGAAACTTAAAAGCTTTTGCACAGCAAAGGAAACCATAAACAAGACGAAAACCCTCAGAATGGGAGAAAATATTTGCAAACGAAGTAACTGACAAAGGATTAATATCCAAAATTTACAAGCAGCTCATGCAGCTTAATATCAAAAAAACAAACAACTCCATTCCAAAAATGGTCAGAAGACCTAAATAGACATTTCTCCAAAGAAGATATACAGATTGCCAACAAACACATGAAAGGATGGTCAACATCACTAATCATTAGGGAAATGTAAATCAAAACTACAATGAGGGATCACCTTACACCAGTCAGAATGGGCATCATCAAAAACTCTACAAACAATAAACGTTGGAGAGGGTGTGGAGAAAAGGGAACCCTCTCGCACTGTTGGTGGGAATGTAAATTGATACAGCCACTATGGAGAACAGTATAGAGGTTCCTGAAAAAATTAAAAATAGAACTACCATATGACCCAGCAATTCCATACTGGGCATATACACTGAGAAAACCGTAATTCAAAAAGACACATGCACCCCAATGTCCACTGCAGCACTATTTACAATAGCCAGGACATGGAAGCAACCTAAGTGTCCATTGAAAGATGAATGGATAAAGAGGATGTGGCACATATATACAACGGAATATTACTCTGCCATAAAAAGAAAAGAAATTGAGTTATTTGTAGTGAGGTGGATGGACCTAGAGTCTGTCATACAGAGTGAAGTCAGTCAGAAAGAGAAAAACAAATACTGTATGCTAACACATATATATATATGGAATCTAAAAAAAGAAAAGATGGTTCTGAAGAACCTAGGGGCAGGACAGGAATAAAGACGCAGACATAGAGAATGGACTTCAGGACACGGGGAGAGGAAAAGGTAAGCTGGGACGAAGTGAGAGAGTGGCACTGACATATATACACTACCAAATGTAAAATAGATAGCTAGTGGGAAGCAGCCGCACAGCACAGGGAGATCAGCTCTGTGCTTTGTGACCACCTAGAGGGGTGGGATAGGGAGGGTGGGAGGGAGACGCAAGAGGGAGGGGATATGGGGATATATGTGTATGTATAGCTGATTCACTTTGTTATACAACAGAAACTAACACACCATTGAGAAGCAATTATACTCCAGTAAAGATGTTAAAAAAAAAAAAAAACCACCCAAAAAACTGTCTTTATTCATTGACAACATGTTTACCTAGGAAGTCCTAAGCAATGCTGGATACAGGGATAACCTGTGACCATGTCAGGCAAAACGTGCTCTCAGAACTCACAGTCTTGTAGTAGATGGACAATTATGATAGAGTATAGTAGATTCTGCAGAGGAGGAAATACAACAGTGAAAGATCAAAAACCATGCAAAGGCATGAAGAAGAACCAGCTTTTAATACAGGTGAACAACAATTAAGATCCATGAAAGTCCTGAATATACTTTCATATCTTAAAACAAACAATGTTATGAATGCATGTGTATAGCGTTTAGGTTACCTTAGCTTCCAATTACTGAGCAACGAAGAGAATTGCAAAGATGTGGGATCAAATAAAAATGGCTGCTTTACTACTGTGACCCCTTCTATTGTGATTTTCCATGTAACACAATTCTCACCTCCACCCCTACCCCACCTACGTGATAAGTGATGTCAAAACTGGTGAAAACAAGCCATTGGACTCTGCATCCTAGAGGTTAATAGTTTGCACAGTAAGTTTTAGGAACTTATTTCTGCCCAAGGCCAGATTCTTTTTCATCTCCACTCCCAGCCACTGAAATTGCTCTTTCCATCACACTCTTCTTTTCCATGACTACCAGAGGGTGAAGCATGGTGCAGAGCACTGGCTGGGCCAGAGGATACACCCCAACCAGCTCTCGAGGCTGACAGTGGGTGTGAGACAGGCCAATCCCCAAATGAAAGGTGAAGACCCAGCTGGCCACCGTCACAGTGCAGCGTACTGAAGGCAAGAAACAGCATCTCAGACTGGCAAGTGGCAAGGACGGGTACTCCACCAACAGAGGAGGTAACTTGGACAATTCTAGCAGAGAAAACTGCACACATCAGAACTCAGACTAATGAGCTGGTGAGTCCTGAGGAAACTCAGGAGGGAAAGAAAACCTGCCATCTAGCAGCCATCAGACTGCAGCCACTCCCTACGGTGAGCCCTGAGGAAACTCAGCATGTGAAAACACAAGATACTGGCCCCAGAGAGCTGAGATGCACGTCAAAGGAATGATTTCAGTGAGCGCAGACTCTTGCATCTTTCCCATACATAGAAAAGTACTAAATTCCTTAGCTTGACATATCTGGTTTTCTTTAATTAACAGTAATCTTTTGATGTTCCCGACTACATGCCCTTTGTTACAAAACTCCTATATATCCTAGCTCCCCGCTTGCCTCTTCGGAGCAGTTCTCTCAGGGTTACTTGAGATGCTGCCTCCCAGGCTTGAAGTCTTAAAAATTCCCTGCTGAATAAAACATAACTCTCAAAAAAAACCCAAAAAAACTCAAACTAACTGGTATTGTACGGGGTTTCATTAGTTCCTGAGTGACGAAGTGGTGGAAGTGTCTTTTAAAACCCAACTTATAGGGGCTTCCCTGGTGGCGCAGTGGTTGAGAATCTGCCTGCCAATGCAGGGGACACGGGTTCGAGCCCTGGTCTGGGAGGATCCCACATGCCGTGGAGCAACTAGGCCCGTGAGCCACAACTACTGAGCCTGCGCGTCTGGAGCCTGTGCTCCGCAACAAGAGAGGCCGCGATAGTGAGAGGCCCGCGCACCGCGATGAAGAGTGGCCCCCACTTGCCACAACTAGAGAAAGCCCTCGCACAGAAACGAAGACCCAACACAGCCATAAAAAAAAAAAAAAAAAAAAGTATACCATCTTAAGTTGTATATTTAAGGATTTCTAAGTGAGCTGTTCAGTAAAATGCATCTAGTTCTAAAAAAAAGAAAGAAAAGAAAACACAAAGACTAAGGAAACTGCAAAAACCTACTAGAATAGGTAAATTTAGCAAGGCCACAGAGTCGATATACAAAAATTAATTGTATTTCTATATATTAGCAACAAACAGTTGGAAGATAAAATTCAAACATATGTTTTGCAATGTACATTTACAATAGTATCAAAAAATACAAAATACTTTGAAACAAATGAAAATTTATGGGAATTTAATGGAAACTGTGCAATAGTGATACACTGAAAACAAAAAATATTGCAGAAAATCTGCATTTTACTGAACTGCTCACTTAGAAATCTTTAAATACACAATGTAAGACGGTAATCAAAAGAAAACCCAAATAATAGAAAGGACATACCACGTTCATGCATTTGAATGAAGTTTGAAAAATATTGATCGAAACCAATCTTCTTACAGATGAAGACAGTAAAATATAAAGCTTTTAAATGATTTGTCCAAGTCACCCAACTAAGTAAGAACAGAACTAGAAACTTCAGAGTGGAGTTTGGATATTCCTTGTGAGAAAGCAGGAACACAGGAAAGCACTGCAGAGTGATACTGAGGCCCAGCTAAGTTCAGAGGCTGTGGATCTATCATAGCACCAACCGGCGTGGTCAAGGGCTTCTCTCCAGTAGCACTTCGAGAGCTAGGTGGAGAGCCGAGAAGGTGAAACATAGGAGCAAGCTGAAGCTTGGGGTTTATGAAGATGCGGACAGCAAAATGATAAGCCTTTTGGGATGCGGAGGGGACAGCAAGAGCACTGCTAGTGATTCGCTCTGGGGGTCCAGGTCTGATCTAAACAAGAGTGAAGCCTTGAGGAGCCGTCACAGGACTTGAGCTCCTGATGGGGCTGAAGAGAAACCGTGGGAAAGGAAAAGGATGGGAAAACTAAAGGGATCAACTGTTGTGGTCAGAGCTTGGTCTCTCTTTGGAGAACCCATTATTATACCCACTGTACTTTCTTTTTTTTTTTTTCACTTTAAAAAATACTTTATTTTTTAGAGCAGTTTTAAATTAATAGCAAAACTGAGGGGAAGATGCAGATATTGCCTATACGTCCCCTCCCCCATACCTCTAGCCACTCTATCAACATCTCCCACCAGAGGGGTACATTCGTTACAATCAATGAACTTACACTGACACATGATTATCACCCAGAGTCCATAGTTGACATTAGGGTTCACTCTTAATGTTGCACATTCTATGATACCCACTGTACTTTCTAAAGCAAGATTTTTGATGAGAGTTAAAATTTTTAAGGATTTTGGGCATAACACTATCATCTGCCTGAGAAACATAATAATAACAATCCTTTGCTTAATCATTCTAGTAGGCAGTTATTTTTGCAACGTATGTTGGAAAAGTGGAACCAACTTGGAAGTGCAATGGGTTAAAAAGTGTAATGTGGTTAAAAGCACAGCGTCTGAAATTACGGATTTGTATCCTTGAGCAAGTAATAACACCTCTTTGCTTCTTGTTCTCTTACTTGTAAAATGGGGATAATGATAGTATTTGCCTCATGAGGGTGCTGTGAAGTTCAGATGAGTTAAAACCATTCATAAGACATGCTTTGCCATGTGTTTGATTTAGATACTAAAGCCTCTTTATTGGTTCAATATCTCATCAATTCATGGGGGAGACAGTGAGGGAGATCACAGAATCTGTAGAATTGAAATGTCTTCCTAGAACAAGGCAATCAGATCTCAGTAGTGAAGCAAGACTCTTAAAAACATGCTTGGGCTTCCCTGGTGGCGCAGTAGTTGAGAGTCTGCCTGCCAGTGCAGGGGACAAGGGTTCGAGCCCTGGTCTGGGAGGGTCCCACATGCCGCGGAGCGACTAGGCCCGTGAGCCACAACTACTGAGCCTGCGTGTCTGGAGCCTGTGCTCCACAACAAGAGAGGCCGCGATAGTGAGAGGCCCGCGCACCGCGATGAAGGGTGACTCCCGCTTGCTGCAACTAGAGAAAGCCCTCGCACAGAAACGAAGACCCAACACAGCCAAAAATAAATTAATTAATTAATTTTTTAAAAAAAACAAAAAAACAATGCAGCCCAAAATAAATAAATACATTTATAAAAAAAAAAAAATGCTTGGGCATCGATGGATGAGTGAATAAAGATGTGGTCTACATATACCAGGGGATATTATTCAGCCATGAGAAAGAAGGAAATCCCGTCATTTACAACAACATGGGTGAAACTGGAGGACATCATACTAAGTGAAATAAGCAGACAGAGAAAGACAAATATTGTGTGATCTCACTTATATATGGAATCTTTAAAAAAAAAAGATCAAATAGAGAAACAGAGTATAGAATCGTTGCTGCCAGGGGTGGGGTAAGGGGGTAGGGGAAAATGGGGAGATGTTGGTCAAAGAGTACAAAGTTACAGTTATGTCAGATGAATAAGTCTAGAAATCTAAGGTACAGCATGATAACTATAGTTAATAACACTGTGTTGGATACTGGAAATATGCTTAGAGTACATATTAGGTGCTTTCACCACACACAGAAAAACAGTAACTATGTGAGGAGTGTATGTGTATGTATATAAGTATACATACATACACACACACATATATACATATGTTAATTAGCTTGATTGTAGTAATTACCTTACTGTATATATGTATATCAAGTCATCATGTTGTATATCTATCTTAAATATATACAATTTTTATTTTAAATAAAATACTTGGGCATTTTTTTCCTTCAGACTTCCATGTCAAGGTTGAAGTTGCTTGATAACAGATGTGGTTAACTCCCCCATGCTTCCCGTAACCTCCACATCTTTTCTCATAGACAAGATTAACTAGAATTTGGCTGACATGTATGAGGCTTGGGAATCCAGGATTCCTCAATGTATAAAAAACTCTTAGATCAGTGCTCGGCAAATGGTTAGTTCTTAATATACGTCTGCTATTATTACTATATGACTTATAAATAAGCCCTTGCCTGCAATGAGAGATTGTTCATACAACGAGGAAAGAAAGCTATTTTGGTTATTTATTCAGCATAATTTATTCTTGAATACTATTGCATACTGAAGGTAGAGATGAAAATTACAGTGTTTGCCTTCAAGGTGTTTTCCTTTAGTTGGGCAACAGACACATAAGGTGGCAAGAATAGATTCGTGTATTACATGCAATGATGGATACATTTCTTCTATGTTTTCAGAAAAGATGGGAGGGAGAAAGAGACCAAGAGAGTGAGGAGTGGGAAACTGAAGAGAAAATTGGAGGAAGACTCTACACTGCTCCTCACTCACTGTGAGGATAAAGGAACCCAGAAAGGGAAATCCCAGGGTTGAGAACACACATTTTTAGGCAGTGCATTCTTTTCCTTGGGATAGCTCTATGGCAGAAATAAATTGGATGATGTACACATTAAATCTATTTCTCTTGTACTCTGGGCAGTAATGTATGGAGAGTTGGGTTTTTTTAACTTAACTGACTTTTAAGGACCTTTGCTCAGAGAGGATTCATCAATCAAGGTAGCCATGAGCCATCCACTGTGGGAGCCCACCCACCCCTGGGCCTGAAACGTGAACATGGCATCAGTTGACAAAGGCCATCAGTCCACTGGCTGTGGAGGATGTTTTCCAAACAGTACCTGGGAGTTTGGTCAAGATCATGGGGTGGATAACCTAGTGGGTCTCAGCATTTTACTACACACCTTGGGAAGTGGCACAGGGCAGGGCAGCATTCTCAGTTGAGGTATTATGACGTAGAAGTGGATTGTGGTCTGTGGAAATCATCACCAGTCATCTATTAGAAATAATAAGTAGGTAAATAATGTTTGCTAGTTATTTTCTTTAAAAATACATTACAGTGGATATAAGTGTCTCCTTATAATAACATCACTGTCACACATTGTTTACTAATATGCTTTCTTCAGTCAAAAGAGACGGGTTGTCAGGACTTCCCTGACAGTCCAGTGGTTAAGACTCTGTGCTTCCAATGCAGGGAGCTTGGGTTCGATCCTTGGTTGGGGAAATAAGATCCCACATGCTGCGAGGCGTGGCCAAAAAGAAAAAAAGAAAAAGAGAGGGGTCGTGTCATAGATAGTAGGCAAGAAATGTGTAACTCATGGGAGCGTGTCACACACTGAATATCATTCATCATCGTTTGAATAGTGGGTAAGTCATTTGACCTATGTGATCCTCCAATTTTTGGTTTGTTTGTAAAAAAGAGGCATCTCATAGAATAACCTGAAAAGTAACAGTATGTGACTAAATTTAGCACAATACCTGGTAAGCCATGTAGGGAACTTCTCAGACCCCAGAGTTAGTATAAAGATTATTTTAAAGTGAAAACATTTCAGCTAAAAAGACGCAGAAAGAAATCTTATTTGAATGCCTCATATCTAACTACAGCAGAGCCTCCCAAAAATACAGCTGCAATTAAACCCCTGTAAATAAACCTTGTCTTTTCTCCTGTTAATTTGCCTATGGTCAGTTAATTTGCAGGCCCCAATCACTGGACCCAAGTTGGAAGAGGAAAAGTTTGTCCTCCCCGACAGACATTTAGTTTTCTTCCTTCTGGAATTATCACTGAAAGTGGTGAATAAGATGATGAAAATTCACAGCAAAACCTTTAAAGGGAAGAAATAATTGTGAATACTTAAAACTTAGTATAACCCGAATGTCTTCAAAAGTCCCACCAAGCTGAGAGAATGAATAAATTCTCACTAGTACCCAAGTTTTGCAAGCTCACAGCCCCACCTGCAGGATCTCAACTCTTTCTCAAAGATCCCTCTTATTCGGTGGAGTCCCTAGATCTCACCAGAACTTAAGAACAAGTCCAAAATTGCCCTACTGCGTTAACCTCCTTGCTGATGTCCATTGCTCCAAGACACCTGAATGTCTCCACCACTGCCAATGCCTTCCCTGACTATCCTGCTTCCCTCCTCAAATCCCCAAACCCTGGCGTGTTGATGCTTCACTGTGCCAGAATCATGCATGTTGGGTTGTGCAGAAATGTAAAGAAAGGTAGGTCTTCACATCAGTCCCTTGCCACACCCTGCCCACCCTATGGATGACACGAAAGCCAGTAGGACATGCAAGCAGCTTCTGCTGAGGCCAGATGGAACAACAGACCCTGGGCTAACCCCTCTCCTGTGCTGCCATTATCCTGCTACCAATCCATCCATCCGTCCTCATGTCCACTCCAAATCACATCCTGATCTTCAGCCACTCAAATGGAGAACGTCCTACTCTTCCATTTTTCTGTGTTCCTTGAGCCCTTGTGAATCCTTTGCAACTCAAAATGTCCTTAATATTGAACATAAGTATCACGCATCTTACTAAATGCTTTACATATATTATCTCTTGTAATTTTTTAACACTTTGAGGTCAGCACTAGCCTTAACCTCATTGGACAGATGAGGAAACTGACACATAGCTATTAAGCAGTTTGCTCAAAGTCACACTGGTGATTATTGACAGAGCTAGGATTTAAGCCTGGATTTCATGTCAATCTCTCTAAATCTAGAACGCTTAATCTCTATATAACCCTGCACCTCTAAGGGAAAAAAAGCTGCTCTATTATAGGATAACTACTTTCTTTTTTTTTACTCTTTACTCTCCCCCAAACAATGAGCACATTTAATTTTATCCAGTCCTATTCATTTCAATAGATATTTATTAAGCACTTCTTGGGATCAGATTCTCTGCTGGCCACTCCTTACAAGGAAGGACCTGTTTCTTAGGCTTCTGTGTAGCATCAGTTCCCATCAGTGCTTGGATCTGTAGTGTCTTTGACGCATGACAAAATGGCTAAGCACACACAATGCCAAACAAAATTCCTAGACAAAGAAGGAAATCAAAGAGAAGTGCAGGTAATAAGTAAATTAGCAAATCACAATTTCTCCCAGACATTCCTTCCCTCCCAGTCACCACAGATGTCCTCCTTGTTAATAATGATTAATCCTGCTTCGGTGGGAGGGAGAAACATGCTTCTCGTATGTGAATATTTTTCCCTCTAAATTCAACACGGTGTTGGATTCCAAATTGGCCGTTTAAACTCCTGCAAGCACCAACACCACAGTCAATCCTCAAAGTGATTCACTGCCTTTAATCCAGAACTTGAATTGATTAATGCATGAATACGTGTGGGAACGTGCCTGACACCCTAGAGCAAAGCAGCTTACTCTGCCCGGAAAGAAGACCTTGCGGACTGCCCTCGTGGCTCTAAAGGCTCCTACAGGTTCATAGGCCTCACGGGCCCCCAAAGGAATGATGATACTTATTCTTCTGAGGACTAACAACCAATCCAAAGAAGAGACCAGCATCCTCAGTTCCCTGAAATACTCAACAAACACTCTTCTTGATCAATTGCATGGGTTTACGTATATACAGTAATATCACTTCTTTTTTTGTTCTCTTCTTTATCTTCTGATGTGGATGCTTATAAGCAAAGAGGTAGATAAATTAGGGCTTGAAGAAGCTAGGGTTAACTTGTCTTTTTTTTATACACTGCATCATTTTCCTGTTCAGTTGCGATATATCATTTTTTTTTTAAAGGGGAAAATCAAACAAAAGTTTAATAACATGTATACATGGGAGAAACCCAGGAAAACTGAGTAACCCACCCAAATGGCTGAAACCCTCACCTGAAATATCATCTTCAGCTAAAGACGAAAGAGGATGTTAGGGAGGAAGGCAATTTACATGGAAATGGAAAAGCAAATGTCTGGTAAACAAATGTTTGCTGGGCCTTGCAAATCAATACAATACCCACAGAGCAAAGTTTGTTAAAATTCCTCTATGGGTATCATATTGTTTTGACTAATACGTTTTAAATGGAGTAAACAAAATCCTTAGATTTCTCAGAGAGCTGAGGCTGCCACAGGACATTTGCACAGACTATTATTTCTGTGTGGAATGCTCTTTACTTGTTCTTCATTTAGCTCCTGTTAACTTCAGATCTCAGTGAAGTAGTACTTCCCAGAGAAGCCTCGCCTGACCTATCTTACTAGTCAGATCACCTCATTATTTACTCATAATGATGCAAGTCCACCTTCTACCATTTATCACAATTCTAATTTTACGTGTATTTGTGTAACCACTTGATTAATATCTGTCCCTCCCACAGGTAAAAGGACTACATCTAATTTTGCTCACCACTTCTCATCAGTGTTTTGCACAATGCCTGACACAGAACAGAGGCTCAATAAATATCTTTGGAATATATGAATAAATGAATGAAACTCTATTTTTAAAGCACTCCATTTCACCTAATCCATTTCACCATAGCAATAAATATGTAAAACAGAAAGAGCACAAAATCTGGAATCAGGCACACCATTTTATGTCTGTAATACACTTATTAGTAATACTGTGACCTGGGCCATACTAACAATTCTGAGCTTCTGGGTCCTGGAGTATCACCTGCCTATAGGATTTTGATGAATGTAAAATAGCACGATAGATGAGAAGAGGTACTGGGTAGACTCTAGTACTGTATACAAATGTTAAACTACTGTTCTGAATGCTACATATACAGAAGTTCACAGAATACTTGCTACCCTCAAGGAAGATGTGTTTTCCTTGAGCTTTCAAAACACACGCATACAAACACACACACATACACTGATTACAGAGACTGTCAAACACACACACACGCATACAAGCACACACATGTACACTGATTACAGAGACTGTCAAACACACACATACACACACAATGGTTACAATGATTACAGAATAGTATAAGACAGTCTGGCATAAATGTGAGTGCTACAATTCTCTGGGAATATTTGAATGCTTCTAGAAGCAATGTGGCAGAGAGGAAAGTATGGTGAGTTTGAATTCTAATCCTCATTTCCCATTTAGAGGATTGACATTATAATTCCAACTCTGCTACTGACCAGCTGTATAGCCTTAAACAAGTTATTTAACCCCTTTAACTTTCAGTTTCTACATTGAAAATGGGGGTAATCTTATTATGCCTCTATAAGGCTGCTGCAAGAATTTGTGAAGGCTGTAAATTCCTATATTAAAAAAAGAAGAAAGACCTCAAGTCAATAGCCTAAACTCTACCTTAAGAAACAAGAAAAAGAAGAACAAATTATACCTAAAACAAGGGAATAATAAATATCAGAGTGGAAACAAATTAAATAGAGAGTAGAAAACTAATAGAAAATCAACAAAACCAAAAAATGTTTGTTTGGAATGATTAAAAAAATTGATAAGGCTTTCGCTAGATTGACTAAGGAGGGAGAGAAGGAGAGAGAGAGAGAGAATCCAAATCAATAAAGTAGTAATGAAAGAGGGACTATCACTACCAACCTTACGGAAAGAGAAAGGATAATAAGGCAATATTATGAGCAACACATTTTGTATGCCAACAAATTAGATAACCTTTGATAAAATGAACAAACTCCCAGAAAGCCACAAACTACTGACTCAAAAACAAAAAAAAATCTTAATAGACCTATATCAAATAAAGAGGTTGATATAGTAATCAAAGAAAAGTCCAAACAGAATAGATTCATTTGTGCCAAAACTTCTTTAAAGAAGAATTAATACAAATCCTTCACAAACTCTTACAAAAAAATAGGAGACACTTGACTTATTCTATGATATCAAAACCAAAGGTATCACAAGAAAAGAAAATTACCAACCAATATCCCTTACGAATATAGATGCAAGAATCCTTAACAAAATATTAGCAAACTGAATCCAGAGATATATAAAGGACATCATAAACCATGACCAACTGGTATTTATCCCAAAAATCCAAGTTTGGTTCAACATACAAAAATTGAACAATGTCATGCATCATATTAATAGAATAAAGACCAAACACCATGTGTGCATTTCATCGATGCAGAAAGAGCACTTGTGAAAACCCAACATCCTTTCATGAAAAAATATTCAACAAACTGAAAATAGAAGGGAACTTCCTCAGCCTGATGATGGACATCTTATGAAAATCCCACAGCTACCATCAGACTTAATAATGAAAGACTGAAATCTTTCTCTCTAAGAACAAGAACAAGACAAGGATGTCCAATCTTGCCACTTTCATTCAATGTTGCACTAGAAGTTCTAGCCATGATAATTAAGCAAGGAAAACAAATAAAGGGCATCCAGATTAGAAAGGAAGAAGTAAAACTATCTTCATTCATAATAAAATGAACTTGGTTATAGAAAATCCTGAGGAAACTACAAAAAAAAAAAAACCCTATTAGAAACAATAAACAAGTACAGCAAGGTTTCGGGTTACAAGATCAACATACAAAAATCTATTGTATTTCTAAATACCAGCAATGAATGATCTGAAAATTAAATTAAGAGAACAATTCCATTTATAATAGCATCAAAAAGAATAAAATATTGCTACTTAGGAATAAATTTAATTTTAAAAGTGGAAGAAATATGCACTAAAAACTACAAAACTGTTTAAAGAATTTTAAAAAGGTGTAAATAAATGTAAAGACATCCCATGTTCATGTATTGGAAGACTTTATATTGTTAAAATGTCAGTACTCTCCAAACTGATTTACAGAGTCAACACAATTCTAAAAAAATAAAATCCTAGCTGTTCTTTTTTACAGAAATTGACAAACTGATCCTAATATTCAAATGGAAATGCCAGGATCCAGAAAAGGCAAAGCAATCTTGAAGAATAAAGTTGAAGGACTCACACTCCTGATTTCAGAACTTACTGCAAAGCTATAGCAATCAAGATGGCACGGACTGTCATAAGGTAGATATACAGATCAATTAAATAGAATTGAGAGTCCAGAAATAAACCTGATTAATTGATTTTGACAAAGGTACCAAAATACTCAATAAGGAAAGAATAGCCTTTTCAACAAATGGTGCTGGAACAACCGGGTATCCACATGCAAAATAAACTTGGACTCCTACCTCACACCATATACAAAAATAAACTCAAATGGCTCAAAGTTGAAAATGTAAGAGTCAAAATTATGAAAGTCTTAGAAGAAAACATAGGTGTACATCTTTGTAACCCTGAATTAGGCAATTGTTTCTTACCTATGGCACCAAAAGCACAAACAACAAAGAAAAAAATAGAAAAAATGGACTTTATCAATTAAAAACTTTGTGCTTCACAGGATACTATCAAGAAAGTATCCCACAGAATTGGAGAAAATATTTGCAAATCATATATATATCATATATCATATATCTGATAAGGGAAGAGTAATATATATATAGAACTATTACCAGAATATATAAAGAACTATTACACTCAACAAGAAAATGACAAATAATCCAAATAGTAATGGGCCAAGGATTTATATGCATAGTTCTCCAAAGAAGATATATACACACTTCCAGTACATTCCATTGTTCAGAACTTATCGACACAGTCACACAGTGCTAGAGGCCAGGGAAACTTAGCCCCTGATTGCAAAGCTACAACTCTATACAATGAAAGGAAGAACACAGATTTTTGGTGGAGACTTAGCCAGATAGGCCTTAGTAGCAATTTTTAATCATATTATTCCATCGTTTGAGGCAGAAAGTATGTAATGCCTTAAGAATCCTTTCAATCTCAAGGTCACTCCAGTTTGGTGAAGCTGACCTTTGGCCTCTCAGTGTTCAGGTTGTTATTCTATCCTTGAAGCCCGAAACTCTTCTCATCTAAGGCGCTTAGTATGGTGACACTGGGTTTCCTTTGATCCCATATGGGATATGTAAACTCAGAACAAGAAAAATATGTGCTTTGTGTCATTTGTACATAAGTCATTTCCCCTCTTGGCATCTCTGAGGCTAATGAATGAGACTTTTCATCCTCTATAAATACTCTTCATGCTTCATGAGCTGTAATGAATAGGAATGACATTCTCTGAATCCATTTGATATAGGTGCATGCAGATTGAATGTCTTGTCATTGATTATACTTTTTGCTTTGTGGTAACCCATGTGATAATAGCATTTCCTTGTTATTTTAGAAAGAAAAACTTGGGGGAAAAAAGCAATGCAAAGACTCCCAGCCCAGTTCGGTTACATTTGGATTAGTTAGCTATGTGCTGATGCCCGTAACAAAAGATTGACCCAAATCCCAAAGCAGGCAAGCACTCAGAAAGTTATTTTATTTTGAGAGTGAGGTGATCTCAACCTTATTTGATCCCAACCCCCAAAAGTAATAAATCTGATTTTCTAAAGTCAACAAAAAGATAATACAGTTGCAAAGCCCTTTGCAGCTTTGCAAATAGCTCTTATCTTTTATTGCAGTGTGGCGGGACACTTAATATGTATTTAGTGAGTACCTACTATGTGCAAGGCACTGCCTCAGGTGTTGGGTTTTTTATTTCCCTGTTACTTATGAGGAAACTGAGATTCAGACATGTAAAGTGGTTTGCCCAAGGTCACAGCCAGTGGGATTAGAACCTACTTTTCTTAACTCTGGTTCTCTTAAATTAACAGTAGGCTATAACAGCAACTGTTGATTATTTACATGTGCAGGCAAAGTGGTAGAAACTTTATATACTGTATCTCATCTAATCTTCTCATCAGCTGTGAATAGGTATTGTTTCCCTCATTTCACAGGTGAAGAAACTAAGGCTCAGAGAGGTAAGGAGCCTTGCCCGAAGTCACAACACCTGTACGTGGCAAAGCTGGCATCCACATGTAGGTCTGTCTGTGGAGAGCTCTCCTTTGCCTGTACTACTCTTCCTCTCTGTTGATTGGCTGTGGTCAGGAGATCCTGCTGTGGCCACACTTGATTGGATAAGGATTGACACCTGATACCCAGGCACCTCTCCTGACTAAGCCCAGTGCTTTGTGCGCCTTATCACCCGTGGCACACTTCAAGACATAGCCCTACTGGGGTATCAGTTGCTGCCACGGTCCTCGTCTATTCAAGCTGGGTCACTGACCTCTGCCTGGTTCCATTAGGTTCTAAAATCACTTGACGACTGCCCCTGCTCCCTGCCCTGATAACCGGGGGGGGGGGGGGGGGGGGGGGGTTGTCACCACTTCATCCTTCCCTTGTTCTTCTTGCCAGCTTGTATTTCTGGAAATGAGTCTTTGGTTCAATCCTCCCTGGCCAGGACCAGCAACATAATTTTCAAGGCCCAGTGCAAAGTTGAAATATAGGGTCTCATGTTCAAAAATTCTTAAGAATTTCAGGGATTTCCCTGGCTGTCCAGTGGTTAAGACTCCACACTTCCACTGCAGGGGGCATGGGTTCAATCCCTAGTTGGGGAATTAAGATCCCGCATGCCATGCTGTTCGGCCAGGAAAAAAAAAAATCTTAGGCATTTCAATACATCAACAGCAGAGCACTGAGGCAAGCATGGGACCCTTTTGAGTGTGGGACCCTGTGCAACCTCACAGCTCACATGCTCATGAAGTCAGCCCAGGTCCTGGAGGTTTTACTGAAATTTTTGGAATGACCTAGTTTTCACCACAGATTCTCCCTTTGTTTCTTGGGGTTTTTTTTAAATTTTTATTTATTTATTTTGGTTGCGCCGGGTCTTAGTTGCGGCAGGGGCGCTCCTTAATTGTGGCTCTCAGGCTCCTTTAGTTGTGGCACATGTGCTCCTTAGTTACGGCTCGTGGGCTCCTTAGTTGTGGCATGCGAACTCTTAGTTACGGCATACACACGGGCTCTACTTCCCTGACCACGGATCGGCCCACGTCCCCTGCGTTGGAAGGTGGATTCTTAACCACTGCGCCACCAGGGAAGTCCCTCTCCCTCTGTTTTTGCAACACATCTCCCTGCTCTAACCTAGAACAGGCCTGCCTTCACCATGGCTGTTAGGACTTGGTCTCCATCTGTTGGCCCCTTCCCCCATCTGTCCCTAACTTCCCAAGACTCCAGTAACCTACCTCCCCGCCCAGACCAGCCTTTACACTGATATTCTCCAGAACACAGTTTACCCATTCAGCTTTCCAGGCAATGACTCTGCAATGTGTACAGACAGGGGACTGATGGGGAGAGAGAGAAGGCTGTGTATGTTTGGCAAAGTATTTGTTTATAACAATTTCTGGCATCCGGAGTAATTTTTGCTTTTTGTTAAATATACCTCTGCATTCTGGAGTTGACTCTCAACTTGGCCTGAGCTTCTAGAGGGAAATTTTGGGAGTGTGCCAAACAACAACACAGAGCTTCATATTTATGTTGTAAAAGCCAGCAGTGTCGTCATAGACAACTTCATTCCTTTGTTGGAGCAATTTTCTAAAAAACAGATCACAGCGTTATTCAGTACAGTAAACCACACCTTCCACCCCTTTAATGTTATTGACAACAGCAAGGCAGAGCATGTAAGTCATATCCAAATGGAAAACATTGGCTCCAGTGCACCCTGTTGTGAAATCCTCAAGCATTGGGTTACAGCACTGACAATAAGGGAGAAATTAACAAACATCAAGAGGGGAAAGAAAAAAAATTCCAAATGGAGAAAGACAAAAGAGGGAGAAGTTCAAAAGGCCACAGGCCAGAATGTCCTGTGCATACCCAAGACTCTGGCTCTCTTAAATCAATACTAGTTGATAATAGCAACAATTTATTGGGTATTTGCCATGTGCCTGGCATGGCTTGATTACATATCATATTTATCTGGTCTTCCTAACAACCTTGGGAAGTAGGTATTATTTCCCTCATTTTATGGATAAGGAAACTAAGGTTCAGAGAAGTATGAAGCCTTGGTCAAAGTCACATGTCCTGGAAATGACACAGCTGGAATGTATAGATAGATCCTCTTCAGGTCAAGAACCTTCCATAGTCTATTCTCTCTCACTCCCTGCTGATTGACTGCAGCCTAGAGACCCCGCACTTGTGGCCACAGCTGATCACATAAGGCTTGGACATCTGACACAAGGGCAGCTAATTCAGGGGGTGGCCAGCAGCCTATGGCTTGTGCAGCCGGGCTTTAAAATGTGATCTGGGCCCATCTGGCTCCTTTCTTATGATTTTAGAATCTAGAAAAATCACAGCCACTGAGCTATGGAAGCTGAGCTGAAGATTGGTGAGATGCACTTAATACAGGGGCGACAATTCTGGGTCACATGCGAACTATAGTGAGCAGAACTACAGGCAGAGAGCGGGGAAGATGGAACAGACACACAGAAAGAAGCAGAGATGTCAAGAGAAAGTGAGTGTAAAAGCAGAGAGATACAGAAAGAGACATGGAGAGACAGAAAGAGAGGAAGAGGTCAGGGCAGGGACGCAGAGCCAAAGGGAACGGAGGCTGGGTTCCTGACAGAGCCCTGACTTGAGGCCCCAGGAGTCTTGGCTGCACTGCTGGGTTCCTGAGAGGTCTTTGGAGCCTCATAATAATCCTTCCTACCTGAGCTCAGGAGAGTGGACCTCTGCTGCAGCCCCCAAAATTCTGACTTCAACAGCCTGATGTCAAAGCTGTTCTCACTCCTCCTGACTACATGCCCCCCACCCCCTCATTCTCAATAAGGGCGACACCCGCCGTGTGTGTCCCAAGGACAGCCGAGAAGCCAAAGTTTCCCGAGGCCGAGTTTCATGTCTCTGTTGCTTTGGTTAACCTTCCGCTGCCACCATCCCTGAGTAAAGACTGGGTCTCTGCCTCCGGCCCACTCCCGACCAGTCCCAGCTTCCCCTCCAGGGCTGCTCTCCAGGCCTCCTGCCACCATGGTTACGGCCAGCATCTTCTCAGGTCACTGGCCTGGAGCTCGAGGGACACCAAGGCAGGTGGTCAGCCCTGAACATTGCCTCCTCTTTCCTATACGTCCTCTCCTCCCCCAGCGCCCAGATGCGGGCTTTGTAGAGTCTAGGACTTTATCGGGATACAGAGTAAATAAAAGCAGAGACAGTTCAGTCAAGAGATTAAGATGTGAGCAGAGGGCTTCCCTGGTGGCACAGTGGTTGAGAATCTGCCTGCCAATGCAGGGGACACGGGTTCGAGCCCTGGTCTGGGAAGATCCCACATGCCGCGGAGCAACTAGGCCCGTGAGCCACAATTACTGAGCCTGCGCATCTGGAGCCTGTGCTCCGCAACAAGAGAGGCCGCGATAGTGAGAGGCCCGCGCACCGTGATGAAGAGTGGTCCCCACTTGCCACAACTAGAGAAAGCCCTCGCACAGAAACGAAGACCCAACACAGCCATAAATAAATAAATAAATAAATTTTTAAAAAAGATGTGAGCAGACCCTGGCTTCTAGTCTGGATTCTCTTCCTAACTGGCTGTGTCACCTTGGGCAAGTTGTTGGCATCTCTGAGTCCTGGATTACTTGGGTGTCTATATAATGACACGGAGGGTGGATGACACGACCTGAGGCCCCTTCCAGCTCTGACTTTCAAAAATCCCAATTTAAATGCCATTCCCTTTGATTGGCATTTAGAGAAGGGGACCCTGGATCCTTTCTGGAATTTGTGCTTAATCATCACACCTGTTCTGGCTACAAGTATCAGAAAAGCACCAATAGTAGCACTGACCAGATTATAGAAAAGGAACCACATTGGCAGAGAAGATATGGAAACAAACTAACTGAAGATTCAAGCAAAAGAAAGATCTCACACCTAAGAGACGCCTTGCACACCGACAGCCCCAGGAACTTGTGGGCAACTGCGTGAACGGCAGAGGGGCAAGGGTGTGTGCACTGCTGAATTCGCAAATTTCTAAGGCATCTATCACAGCAGGCCCACTTGCAGGCTTTATTTAGGTAAAACTCCCATTGAGCTTTGGCTCTCAGGGCCCAGTCTGACTCAGAGCTTCAGAATCTTGGCCTGTGGTGCGATGAGTCATGGTGATGAAATTTCAACAGAAAAGGACATTCTTAAAATTAGCTTTGAGACAGCAACTGGCTGTGCTTTTGCTCTGTAAGTGCCTTTCCCAGGTTATTTTAGTTGGTGTCCTCTTTAAGGGGACCCGGAATGGTTGGGTGAAGTCTGCCTCTGGTTCTCCAGCCCTCGGCTCCTCAGATTCCCATCACTCCAGACCCTCTCTGTGCTCGTTCCTTTCAAGGAAGCAAGCGCAGGACCGGGACACTGACCCTCAGGCCTGGTCTGACCTTCACACTTCCACCTGTGATCTTGTGGTGCTTCCAAGCTGGGCTGGAGTTCTCAGAAGAGCCTAAGGCGAGGGCTGGGCTGGGCTGGCTTGACCACCCCAGTGCTAGAACTTCCACCACCAAACAGAGATGGAGTGTGAGGGTCTCCTCTCACCCAAACTCACAATTCCTCTGACTCTTCACAGGCCAGCTTTATGCCTTTTGACCAAGCCTCCTCCCGGGGCAGGAAATCAAAGCTGACACTGACTTTGCAGTCGGAATATTTCCATGAGCAATGAGATGTGGACGAACAATTTCTCCTCTGTTCCCTGTACAACAGAGGGTTCTGTTGAAATCAGGCAGGCGTGGCTCAACTCCCATTCTTTATTTTCCCTGATGGAGATCTTGCTCTCTTCAATGTCTCCATCCCTCCTTAGGGACATTCTGTCTTATGGGGATAATTGGGATTTCCCTCAAAAATCCAAATGGGCACAGAGCTACCCGGGTCTTCAGGGAACATGATTGGAGCTACAAGTAGAAACAATGGGCACAGCCCAGCTGGTGAGATTTGAGGAGGTCCAAAAGATCTAAATAATCTCCCTTTTGCCAAGTTCTTTCTATCAGCATACTTACATTCATTTCATCATTCACTTAACAAGAATTGACTGCAAACCAACCGTACCACATCACAATGCTGCTTTACAGGGACTATTGCTATGAATAAGATACAGTTGCTTCCCACAAAGAATGCATCTTTTATATGATGGATACTGGTAAATAATCAGTTATAGTACAAGGTGGTGTGCTATCACAGAGGCTTGTACAAAATATTATGAGATACAGAGAGAAGGAATGGAAGGTAGGGATGTGGGCAGGCTCCAAGAGAAAGGTGAAGATGTTTATTATTAATTACAAAAATAAACAAAAAACAGGTAACACCTTTTCTGGTTTGTGTAACTAGTATGTTGAACAAGCATGACTCACGGCACATTAGAAATGAAGCTTTATCACTGACTCCCCCTGTCCTGGTTCTTCCCCACCCCACTCTCCCTCTCTGCTGTTTCAGGTCAAAGCCATGAGCAAGAGGAAAGGTAAAGAGACAGGACAGCTTTGATTTGAGCCTGGCCTTTGGCCAAAGAAAGCAGCCCTGGTTGGGCCAGAGCAGGACTCTTCTCCTGGGGTCATGCCATGGGTTCTTCCAAGATCCCCTTCTGAGACCTCTGTCCTCTAGTTCCCTTGACCCTGACAGATGCGATTCCGTTCCTGAAGGCACTTGAGGCACTGGGAAGCAGCACATCTTGTCTTCCTGCCAAAATCCCTTCCCGAAGGCTCTTTCAGACAAGATCTAAACGACCCAACCACTCAACTGTTCTCTGTTTGGTATGGCCCACATCTTGTGCACAGGAAACAACTGCATCTCTTACCCTGAAAAACCCTGGGGGTTCAGTCCAAAGCCCCACAGCACTCTCTTCTGGCTCCTGAACCTATATAGCAAGTCATCCCTCTCTCTCATCCTCTACCTCTTGGGGTAAGGAGCCAGGTGCCAGTCACGGCTGGCTTTCTTGGGCATGACTAGGGCACTGGTTCTCTGCGTCTCCCCTCTGTAAGGAATAGTTTTTGGTGTTCTCCTGCAGCACCTGCACCCCTGCCCTGAAGGGAGAGAGCGGGAACAGCTGCCCCCAAAGGAATCCCTTCTCTAATCGTCTCCCTGTTCCACTCTCTCTGACCCTCTTCCCTGTCCTTGAGCTGGATGAAGAGTGAAGATACCTGAGCCCTTCCCCTGGAAAATCTGCATCCTGTGCTGTGTTATCATACTCATTTTTGAATCTTCAGGTTCATCATAGTGGGGTCTCAGGTGAACCAGTGGCAAGAATCCCCTTCCAACATCTTGTTAATGTCCCATCACTGTAGCAGCCTGTTCTGGGCACGGCATCTCCAAGAATGCTCAACCAAGCAATGGCCTGCTTGGATGCGGAGGCAGGGACCTCTTGAAGACCCAGTTATTTCCAAGATGCTCCTCATCACCTAACTTTCTGAGCTCCTTGCACACAACCCAGGTGAATTCTTTCTTTCCTAGAGTCTACCTGGAGGAACTATGGGGTGGGGTTGTAGCCTGGATTAAAAACTGAAGTTTTTTGAACAGCGTAGTTGAGAAAGAACAAGTATGAAGTGAATCCATGTCTCTTCACACGGAGGATTTCTTCCTCTACGGGGTGTTGTCTCACGCTGCCAGACCATTGTCACAGTAGGCCACCCACCGAGTGGAGGGTCCACACTTGGAGTTCACACAGCAGCATCAGAAATGGAAGTTGACCTCACTGGTGAGGCCAATTCAGTGACCTTGGTCTTGGCCCCTCCATGAGCGTCTCTGACAGGTTAAAAGGTGCTCCTATGAGCAAAAGGAAAGAAGCAGAGCCCAGGATCCCTGGCTCACCAGCACATCACTAACCTTATGTCACCTCCATGTAAATCCATCCCCAGGATCCCAACAGCCAAACTCTGAGCCCTGAGTAGGATGTGAAAACTGAGTCACAGATTGGTGACTCACCAGTGAGAAAGCACACAGTGAGTCAGGCAAACAAGCCCTGGGGACAATCTTTTTAAATCTGAATTCTCTGGACTGCCTCTAGAGAGACACCCTTGAAGGAGAGAAGGCCCCAGAGTAAACAGGTGTGAAGGCAGGTCGAGACACCAAACTCTGCTCTGAGAACAATGAAGTGCCTTGGCTTTTTGCATGGCTCCCTGAGAGCTGGGGGTTTTGCGCAATAGATTCTAACGCTGTTCTGTAAGCTCCGACCCCACTTACTGATAACAAATTCATCAATCACCTCAGGTCTGCTGCCTGCTCTCAGTGACTCATCACTGTTCATTTCATTACCTGTGACCCTGGACACAGAAGGACTGTCAGGGACGGGGCAGTGACATAGAACAGCAGCTGAGGACACAGCCTTGCTTACTACACAAACCTGGGTTTGAAACCTGGCATCACATTTAAAGGGATCTTGAGCAAGCCACTTGCTTCCTTTTTTTCCATCATTAAAGCAGAAATAATAGTGCACTTGAAGAGCTGCATGGAGGAATGAGTGCGATGTTGTTTCTAAATGGCCCAGAATGTAGTAAGTGTGCTATAACTGGATAAACATTATGTTATTTACGAAGGATTTGTGTTTTCATTGATGATTTCTCTTCCTCCGAAATTTGCTATTTGCTTGCAGAGTTAGATAATTATTTATCATTTATTTGGGGGCAGAAAAAAAGTGCCAATATACTCCCTTCCCCCGCAAAAAAATCAGACAGTAGGAGGGATCTAAACAAGTTGGAACACACAAACCCCTGAGACAAGGGCCGCATTCGGTCCATTTTGTATCTGCAGGGCCTGGCTAAAGGTGCTTGGGCAGTGGCTCTAAATAAATACAAGACTGAATGGTGTGTATGTCCACACTGAACGTTTTTGGAGTTTATGTCATGGGTATCTGGACACATTCATTCATCAGGAACCTATGTACACAGCTCTGCATCCCATATTATGTGAGACACAACTTGGTCGTCCACACACAGAATAACAAAACAAGCACGTGCTCAGGTGTGGGGAATTCAAGGCCACGGAGTGACTAGTAGGGTGAGGGTGGTCCTGAAAAACATTCCTGAGGCAGAATTGGGAGCTAGGACTTGAAAGAATGGGTGGAATCCTCCAATAAGCAGGGTCAGGAGGGGCGCCGTGAAGGGGAGAAGTACTAACTCACGAGGCGGGTGGCAGCATCCCGCCTTGGGTAGCAGCTGCAATGTTTGGCAAACAACCATCAGCTCTGATTCTTGGATACAGTAAGCATCCCTGGGGCTTCTCAGAGATGTTTCCGAGGGGTTTCTGTCAAAGACTGTTCCTCCTACCTTCAAACAGGTTGAGGCTCAGTGCCCTAGAGACTTGGGTATTACACGTAAACGTGATTGCCTTGGTAACGCCTGGGAGGGTCAGATCATAGACATAAGATTCGGAACAAGGTTCATTTAATAGGTAATCTCTGGCTGTTGCTTTGTTATTTAGGCTTCTCTTGGTTTAGTGGTTACTCCCTACAAGCGGTAACTGGTCTGCAAAACAAAAGCCTGGTTCTCATGCCAGCCACTGAGGAACTCACAGCCGTCATCTCTTTTTATGTCCCTTAATCTCAGGGTGATGGGAGGTGTATCCAAGTGAACCTTCCCTCTCTAGCGCCCCTGCCCTCTCAGATGGCTTCTGGTTTCCCAGGTAACGGCTGCTGTTTAGCTTCAGAGTTGCAGGAGAGACCCTGGGGATTGACTGCAGTGGATTCCACTGGGCTCAGAGGCATTCTCCCTCTTGTTTTGCCAACTGGGATCCAAGCAGGCATTTGGTGAAGGCAGCTGCGGAATATGTGGTGTGGCAGCCCACAGTATTCTTAAACTTCTGCCACAAAGATGTCAGGGAGGCAGCACAGAATTGCTGAAATAATGCAGAGTTTGGAACCTGAAAGATGTGGCTCTGAATCCCAATTCTGACACTGACCAGCTGTGCAGCTTTACACAAATCACTTAACCTCTCTGAGCCTCAGTGTCACCATCTGTCAACTGGACTTCATAACTCTGCCTCACAGGGTGGTTGTGAGGATTAGCAATAGTGTATGCGAGGTGCCTGGCACAGTCATGGCTCAGGCAATTAGTGGTATTAGGGTACCAGAGAAGGAAGCTAATTTCACAGCCTGTATCACAGGACCGTGTTTGTATCCCCTCATTCCCAGTGTGCCAGTAATCGTCCTGGCATGACACTCGCCTCCTGTCCTCCCTCCAGTGAGCTCAGTCCAGTGACTGTCTGGTCTCCTTCCCGGTGCCACAGACTGTGTCAAACTCTTTCTGCCTCTGCATGGGGCCCATTCCGGATACCTCTGACTCGTGTTGTGTTGGGAATGAAAGTAAAGTGGCCCTCGGACATAAACAACAGATTGGTGCAGGGCCGGGAAGCCAGCAGCAGGAATGTGAAAATAAAATCTTAGTTGAATAGCTGTGGCAAATATTCTTGAAACATTCTCCCTCTGTTCTTAGGGTGAGAGGCGCTCTCACCCCTGATGGTGGGGCTGGAAAAATCCGTTCCTCATCAGGGGCATCAGTTCTTCCAAGCAACCCCAGGGTGACAGCCTGGGTGCTGAGAAGCCAGGCCAGCTCTTCCCAGCACTGAGAACCAGGCTCCAGGGCACTGGGGGGGCCTCCAAGTGCCAACAGAAGTGGCAGATCTTTCTGCCCTTCTCTTCCAGTCAAAGGCATGCTTCTCACTATACTCTCCATAAGCAGAAAGGGAACGACCCTCCTATCACCGCCACGTTTATTGAACACCGATTCACCAGACGTTGAGTGAAGACACCCCATCATCTATAACCAACCTTTTCTGTGTTTTAAGCTTTGCTCCCCCTCCTTTCATCTCGTATCTTGCCTAATCATTCCTTGAGAAAACAGACCCCGTGGCACAAGTGCATGTCACTCACCGCAGCAGTCAGTGTCCAACCAGAAAACAGAACCTCCCTGAGTATTTAAAACAGAGAGAATCTAATACCAGGAAGTGGCTATGGAGAAGATGGAAGATGGGAGAGACCATAGGGGTGACGCGGCAGTCCAGGGGTTAACCTCAGCAGGAAGCTGCTGGCACCTTCAACTGAGAGGAGGAAGGGAGGATCTCATGTCCCCCAAGCCGAGGTACTGGGCCCACCTGCTGAACCCCAACCATGGTGGACATGCCTGCAGGAAGCTGCTGCAAAGGCGAAACAACTGCTCTGGAGGTTTTACCCCAAGAGGGAGGGAGGAGAAACACCCCCTCTTCTCCCTTCCTCCCACCTTATAATCTCCCATCAGCACCTCCCATTGACTACACCCAGAGAGGAGCCAGCTGGTACGGGAGCTGGGAATTGCAGGCGCAGCCCACACCATGCAGAGTCAAGCAGGGGAAGGACACGGAAGGGACATCGTCAAGGACCAGCACACCAGGGACCGGAACATTCGCATTAGTTTATTTAGTCCCCGCATAAACAGTCACACTCTCAGGTAGGAACCACTGTTAATCTATTTTTCTGATGAGGAAATTGAGCCTCATAAGGGTTCAGAAAAATTGCCCATGGGCTCTTAGAGCTGAGATATTTTGGCATCCGAACTAATCTAAGGTCTGTCTGAGATTTAAACTCTCAAACCTTGTTTTCTCTCCTGACAGGACAGCTGGGTAAGCTTTGATGAAAGTGAGCCAGATCTATCTTTAGACTCAATCAAAGGCTTTTAATTTAATTTTTGAAAACCACGATTAATGGGAAGTACATTTGTTCCAAAAAGCAAACAACTAAATGAAACAAGCCTGTGGCTGGCTGGAGCTTGACAGCCAGTCAGCCTTGGAGAACAAGCATGGGGTCTCCAGGGACCGCACTGTGGCTCAGTAACGGGGACAGAGCGCCGCCAGGGTCAGCTCTGTGTCCGGTCAAGGCTGCCTGAGGTCTCACCAAGTCATATGAACCTTTCTGCCAGTGTCCCTGCCTGGCACCATTGCTGTGGGGTTCCCACAGCTGTGTCGGTGACCCATGAAGAGCCTGCAAGGAAGGCTATTCCAGGCCACTGTCCCTTCCTCCTGGGGCTCTGACCCAAGTCAGGTCATTTGATGGCCCTCCTCACTATCCCCTCAGCATTCTGAGCTGGACTCCATCATGGGACTTGATGCACTGCTTTATAATAGTCTATTTTCTCATTGACCTGCCCCAGTGGATTGTGAGCTCCACCAGGTAAGGCCCTGTATGCACCCCGGGCTTAGCACAGCACTCAACACACAATAGATATGCAATAGAAATTTGAGGAATGAATGAGTGAAAGGACATACAGGAGCCCAGGATATTCTTAACAACATGATTCAGCAGAAAGAATGTGCAGTCTGGTGTCCATTCGACCAAGAATTACATCCCAGGTGTGCTATTCACAGTAGGTAGTCATGTAGGGTCTGAACTCCAGTTTTCTCCTCCATAAAATGAGATTAACATAATCTTCCTTTAAGGGTTGTTGTGGCTATTCAAAGCTTACACTTGCTCAATGATTATCACTTCCTTTCTCCCTTGACGTTTTGAAAGGAAACTATTCTGTTCTCCCCTAAAATGTTTTTTGGGTGATGAAAGAATTAAATATTGGGATAGTTAGGCCATGATTTTGAAGCGGGGTGATGATATGAAACTCAGATTCTGTACAGAAAATAGAAATCATTTTGGGTAATTCAAAAAGAAAGTGATTTAACGCAAGGAATTAGGGAAATAAAATTGCCAAAAAGGCTGGAAGAGTGGATGTCAAGAACCCAGCACTGGACTACTGAGTTCAAGGGCATCCATCCACCATAGCTGCCATGCTCACGTCAGGAGGCTGCTGCCATCACATGTGCTGCCACAATGGCCAAATCATCTCCAGGATTTGTAACCTCATGTATTAGTTTTCTATTGCTGCATGACAATTTTACCACAAACCTAGGGGCTGAAAACAACACACATTTATTATATCATAGTTACTGTAGGTCAGGAACCCAGGCATAGCTTACATGGATCCTCTGACTCAGTGTCTCATGAAGCTGCCATCATGATGTCAACTGGGGCTACAGTCTCATCTGAGTCCTGCCTGGGGAAGGAACTGCTTCCAAGCTCACATGATTGTTGACGGCATTCAGTTTTTTGCAGGGCCTCAGCTTCTCACCAATTAGTATTAGGCAGAGGGCATCCTCAACCCCTTACCACATGGCCACTAGCTTCTTCAAAGCCAGTAAGAGAGAGAGCATCTCCTAGCAAGATGGATGCTACAATCTCATACAACATAATCATGTACATGTAATCCCATCACCTTGCCACATCCTATTGGTTGGAAGCAAGTTACAGGTCCCACCACCCACACTGCAGGGGAGAGGATTACACAAGGGTGTGAATGCCAGGAGGAGGGATCACGGGGCCACCTGACAGTCTGTCCACCACACCTTGTTTGCCTGCAGCCTTAGCAGCAGGAGGGTGGCTTCCCCTCACTTCTTTCTGCCTTCCACGTTATTCACAAATGCATCTGATCGCAAAGCACAAAGTATTCTAGAAAATGTCATGTATAGTTTTCCAACTTCTCTAACTAGATGGAAGGTAGAATTGCCATTGAGAGAGTCAATTCAAAATATCATCACCAGTGGCACGTGATACTGAGTATCTGCTCTAGTGGACAATCTTACTAATATGTTGACGAGACATGTATTGAATACTTGCTGCGTTAAGAGTTAGTGTTGCACAATGGTAAAGAGTGTGGGCTTGTAGTCAGATTGCCTGGATTTGAATTCTGGTTTTGTCTTAAAAATCCTCATCTGTGGGACTTCCCTGGTCGCACAGTGCTTAAGAATCTGCCTGCCAATTCAGGGGACACGGGTTCAATCCCTGGTCTTGGAAGATCCCACATGCTGTGGAGCAACTAAGCCCACGAGCCACGACTACTGAGCCCGCGTGCCACAACTACTGAAGCCCGCCAGCCTAGAGCCCATGCTCCGCAACAAGAAAAGCCACCGCAATGAGAAGCCCGCGCGCCGCAACAAAGAGTAGTCCCCGCTCCCCGCAACTAGAGAAAGCCCGCGCGCAGCAAGGAAGACCCAACACAGACAAAAATAAATAAATAAAAAATAAATAGGGGCTTCCCTGTTGGCGCAGTGGTTGAGAGTCTGCCTGCCAATGCAGGGGACACGGGTTCGAGCCCTGGTCTGGGAAGACCCCACATGCCAGGGAGCAATTGGGCCCATGAGCCACAATTACTGAGCCTGCGTGTCTGGAGCCTGTGCTCCACAACAAGAGAGGCCTGCGCACCGCGATGAAGAGTGGCCCCCACTTGCCACAACTAGAGAAAGCCCTTGCACAGAAACGAAGACCCAACACAGCCATAAATAAATAAATAAATAAATAATTTTTTTAAATTAATAAATTTATTTTAAAAAAATCCTCATCTGTAAAATGGGCATGATAATCATACTTATATAATCATATAGTCCGTGAGTGCTTGGCATAGAGCCAGCATTCAATCAAAGTTAGGTATCATCATTCTTGTGGGTCAAGCAATTTCCTAAGTGTTTTCCACACATTATCTCATTTGATTTTCACAAGAGCCTTATGAAGTTGCTATTGTTATTCCCATTTTACAGATGAGAAAACAGTCTCAGGGAGGTAATACAATTTCCCAAAGACGAGCAAAGCCAGTTATTAGCAGAGTTCACAGCTCTTAGTCATTGGGTTAAACTGCTTCCTCTTTACACTTTGAAGATAGATTTGATTTTTATAAATGGCCATAATCAAAATAACAGGAATAATAATAATCCCTTAAAATTATGTAGGACTTTACATCTTACAAGGTGTTTTCTCACTTGAGACTTCTGACAGAATGTTGTAATGTGTATTTGTTGTTTGGTTTGAAAATACTCAATTCTGCAACAGAGAAAAAAAAAATGAGATAAGTGAAATTCATAAAATATGTTAGAAAATATGGCATTTGTATATTTAACATAGATAGAAAGGGATGGAAGGATCAAGAGATATCTAATACTTATGAGGCACTAAATATTCATGAGGTACTTATACACTACATTTAAGGGAATATAAGTGATATATAAATCTGCATGAGTCCTATGAGGAACTAATATTCTGGGTGTACTACATATACATGAGCAATCAATATTCGTGAGACCATAATTCAGTCACACACTGATTGACACCCATTCTGGCTCATGTGTCCTCTGCAAGCTCATGGCTGAAACTCATGGCTGCTTAGCAGGTGAGCTGCAAGCTACAGCTATTAGCCTGGTGTACTTGTCCTATCTCTCCAATAGTTTAAGTGTGTGTTCTTGGCCAGGGCACTTTCCGTTTGCGAGCCCCTTAGCTCAAATCTCAACTCTGGTCCTGTAACCAAACCACCAGCGGGGAAGGCTGATGTGTCAGAGAAAGAGACAGGGCAAATGAACATTGCCTACCCCAGGATTCGGTGTGTCCTTCCACCCTGATCACACCCTACCTCAGAGTGCTCATCTCTTTCCTCTTACTTCCACTATGTGTTTTACATTGATTTTATAATCCACATGATTCAACATCCTAATTTGGTTAGCGAGTCTTTCTATTCCATGACCTCTGGTAGGGTGTACCAGTTTGCCTGGTAGTGACCTTAGAGGCTACCACTGCATCATGGTAATTTCCCATGTGATAAATGATGGGAGATAGGTTAAGGATCATGCTTCCCTCTTTATGGATAAGGAAATCAAGAAATATAGAGGATATGTGACTTATCCAAGGACACACAGCTAGTAAATAGATTAACTGGAATTAATAACACAGGTTTCTCCAACTCCAAATCTAGTTCTTTTTATTCTAAACAAGTCCACATACCAAAAAAAAAAAAATCAGAAGGTACTATAAAAAAATGAAATAGATTTTCCTTGTGGGCCTCTAAAGAAAATTTGCAAAGAAAAATTCCAAGGCTGTTCTGAGCAGTGGTTCCTGGGCAGAACAAGACATCACTCTGGCAAAGGCCTTATTTTGATGACGCCACACTCACACTCATGCCCGTACTCGGAGCATCCTTAAAAGGGGCCTCTTGTTTAGATTTACAGACACCCTTCCTCTGTTTCTCATTGATTCTGTAAACACAGCCTCCTTATGCGCAAGACCCCCAGCCAACAGGCGCATGGAGGCTCTGATGCTATAAGGAATTATGTCCAGAAAAAAAAGGAGGCTTGAGCCAGAAAGGGTTCAGTCGTCTTCATGTCCTTCCCAAAGCTGGATCCCTTGCCAGACAGTATCACCCTCAGAGATTTGACCTGTGTGTTTGCTCTGGCTCTTTTAACTGTTGACTTTTGAATCAACTCTAGGTTGGCTCGGGTATGAAACTTGCTTTCCTCAAATTAATAGTTACTTGAATAAGCACTTTTGTTCTTCCTTCCATTCCCTTCCTCACTACCTTTGAAGCCATGTGTAAATAAAGGTTGCTGGCCAAAAGGATTTGGGGGCTGTGACTAAGGCTCTTGGGTAAGGACCATCTATGTCAATTCCCAAGCTTTTGTGGGAAACGTCAGTCTTTTCAGGGGAGAAAATGGGTAAGCCACAATGGAACCTTGCAAATAATTTTCAGCAATCATTAGGCACCCCAAATGTGTAATTTTTCTGCAAATTTGCGCTGGCTTTGCTCTTGTTTCCGTTTCATCATAGCCATAGTACCTCCTTCAATTGCTTTCAAATCCCTAGGTTAGAAAAACATCACAACTGCTATTCATGGATATGAAGAACTCAAGTTATTAACAAGGAAAATGGACACAATACAGTCCTGTATTTTTTCAATCATGTTTTTGTGCATGTGTTTGAATGTGTGCAGGCACACATAGAGACAGCAAGAAAAACATGTGGAAGGAGAAATAACAAAATGCTTAAGTGTACTTATAGAGGAATTATAGGTAATTTGTACTTGATTTTTTAAAATAACTCTCCATATTGCTTAAATTCTTATAATCATCTTTCATTGCTTTTGCCATTTAAAAAAAAAAAAGCTTCTCTATTTCCTTTCTGAATAGAAATAACAATACTTAACAAGGTCTTTATTGTTATCAAGGAGTGTTTAAAGCTAAATAATCTCAGCTGAATTTCATAACATCCCTGGGAAGTCAGTATCATCTTTATATCCGTTTTATAGATGGCTCAGACATCCTGTTGTATCCAAGGTTACACAGCTACTAAATAGCAAAATTGAGAGGCAAAGACATATTTTTGACGTCAAAGCCCATGTAATTTCCACTCTGCCATAGATGCTCTCTGTAAGTACTTTCAGCCATGTGTCCCCAGTTTCAATCAACAATTGTTCTCTGGCATGGCACTCCAGAGGGGTGCAAAGATAAAAATTCTGCCCCTCCAGGAATTCACGGTCCAGAGCAGGGGTTCTCAGCCCCAGCTGCTCACTAGATTCACCCTGGGCCAATTTTAAAACTCTTGATGCCCGGGCCAACCCCAGATGGTCTTTAAAACTCCTCAGAAGATTCCAAGGTGCAGCCAAGGTGAGAACAACTGGTCTACCAGGGAGCTGGCACATCCGTAAATGCACAGATCCACCAGAGACAATATATATACTCAGTTATGACAATTCACTGTCTTGTTTCCAGTAATTGCTTCCTTCCTGGCATTTTATGGGTACTTGGCATATGGATCTCTTTGCATGGATGTCACAACAATTGAAGACTATAAATTTAAGGCTATGTACTATAAACAGGTTTTAGTGTTTATCCTTGAAATTAGTCAGAAATAGCTTTTACACTCTCTTACTGCAGTGTAGTTGGGCAGTGCCGTGTAGCAAAGAGAATTCTAGACGTGGGGCTCTGAAGACAGGTTTAGTCTTGACTCAGGCTGTAAAAACTGTGATTTGGGACAAGTCACTTCTCCTCTCTGGGTCTCAGTTTCTTCCTCTATAAAATAAAAGGGTTGAACCTAGGGGCAGGACAGGAATAAAGATGCAGAAGTAGAGACTGGACTTGAGGACATGGGGAGGGGGAAGGGTAAGTTGGGATGAAGTGAGAGAGTGGCATGGACATATATACACTACCTAATATAAAATAGATAGCTAGTGGGAAGCAGCTCCATAGCACAGGGAGATCAGCTCAGTGCTTTGTGACCACCTAGAGTGGTGAGATAAGGAGGGTGAGAGGGAGACGCAAGAGGGAGGAGAGATGGGGATATATATATATATATATATATATGTATAGCTGATTCACTTTGTTATAAAGCAGAAACTAACACACCATTGTAAAGCAATTATACTCCAATAAAGATCTTTAATTAATTAATTAAAAAAAAAGACACAGGACAAAAGCAGCAAGGCCATAGCAAAATGCAAGAAAATTCATCTGAAAACTTTAATTAAAGAAACTCTGTTGGGGCTTCCCTGTTGGCGCAGTGGTTGAGAATCTGCCTGCCAACGCAGGGGACATGGGTTCGAGCCCTGGTCTGGGAAGAGCCCACATGCCGCGGAGCAACTGGACCCGTGAGCCACAATTACTGAGCCTGCGCATCTGGAGCCTGTGCTCCGCAACAAGAGAGGCCGCGAAGGTGAGAGGCCCGCGCACCACGATGAAGAGTGGCCCCCACTCGCCGCAACTAGAGAAAGCCCTCGCACAGAAACAAAGACCCAACACAGCCAAAAAAATAAATAAATAAATAAATAAAATTTTTTTAAAAAAAAGAAACACTTTTTTCAGACATTATCAAAGGCTGACTATATAATTCACAGATTACATAAAATGTCAAAAAACAACATATTCAAGTGATGATCAATATGCCTTGTTTGTAATTTATAAATAATGATAACATAAAAAATAAATAAATAAAAGGGTTTAATTAGATGCTGTCTGCCATTCCTCTAGCTCAAATTTCCCATCATTCCCTATCATGTAACCCTAGATTGCCAAAAAGCAGGGAGTCCAAGATAGACAATGAATTTAAAACCTACCTATTTCAGTTACATATTGCTACATTATAAATCACCTCAAAATCTAGTGGCTTAAAACAATGGTTTCTGATTTCTGATTCGGTGGATTGACTGGGAGGTCCTACTGGTTTCACCTGGGCTCACAGGTGCAGCTGCAGGCAGGGGGAGCCAGCTGAAACTGGAACATCCAAAAGGGTTTACTCAACTGCCAACTGGGCTGGCTGTGGGCTGGGGAGCCTTCGTTCTGCTCCACACGACATCTCATGCTCCAGGAAGATAGCCTGGACTTTCTCCTAACATGGCAGTCTCAAAATTCCAAGAGGGTAAGAGTGGTAAGAGTGTAAGCTGCAAAGCCTCCTGAGGTCTAGGCTCTGGATCACTTCAGCCATAATTATTGATCAAAGCAAGTCACAGGATTAGCCCAGATTTAAAAAGAAAAATTTAAAAAAGGGTGGAGCAATAGATTCCACCTCTTGATGAGAGAGGCAACAATGACAAGTTGCAAAGTGGTATGGACACATGAAGTATGATTCATGGGTGGCCGTTATCATAATAATCCTCTGTGGTATTTTTGCCTGGAGGTGCCATATCATGTAGTGGTTAAAGGCACCGTCTTTGGACTCAAAACAATCTGGTTTCAAATCCTGCTGCTTCCAGTGACTTGTGATATAGGTCAAGAGACTTAAATCTCTCTGTGCCTGTTTCCTCGCTGGTAATTTGACAAGGAAAATAACCGTGCCCACCTCATAAGGCAACTGTGGTACATAAATGTGATTATGTCTGTAAAGCCCCTAACACACAGTAAATGTGCCCTAAAAGCTCTCTGCTCTTGCTACTGCTCCTGGTTTTCTGCAGGAGGTGAGGGAGCTGCTGCATCCCTCAAGTCAAGGCAGCAACCCTTATTCCCCTCCTTCCCAACATTACATGGGTTAGACTGACTGTAGTCACTTGTTGCAAACAAGGGGTTAAAATGCGTTTGGTACTGGTTATCACTGAGCTCATTCACATACAGCATCTCTTCCGTGAAAGGTCCGGCTCCGGCTCCGAGTACTGATCTTAAAGCAAGGAATGTGACTTTTGGCCTCAGTGGGAGGAGTGGGTTTCAGGCATGAACAGCTCTTGTTCCCGGGTAGCCCCTGACTCCTGACTGCCTGGCTGAGTGCGATTCCAGGTGAGAGAGCCCTCTGCCCCCTGGGAACCTCAGCCCCACCTGCACAAAGCATGCCACCACTTGCTGACCTTGGCTCTCACTTGGAGGGCTGAAAGGGCCTTCAAGTCACTGGTGTGGTCCAGCCTGCCATTCAGTGCCCGAGGTGCACAGGCTCCCTAAGTCGAGACTTACCTGTGACTTGTCTCTGGGATATATGACCTAAGTTTTCTCCAAGGCAGTTTAACTATACTCAGCAGTCTGACTCGGGGCTTTGGAGTCAGACAGACCTGGGTTCAAATCCCTATAATGACACCTACTAGCATCATGACTCAGGGCAAGTGGGATAACCTCACTAAGCCTCAGTTTTTTCCTTTGTAAAATCATCTACCTTACAAGGTTGCTGTAAAGATTAGAAATATGTATATAAAGCACTCAGCTCAGATTCTGGATACTAGTAGGATTAAAGTAGATAATTTGTTCAAAGTACCTAAGAGCTCAGGGTACACAATAGGTCCTCAAAAAAAAAAATTTTTTTTTCTTCCCTTTCAGTATCAGGGTGAATCTAAGCCTGAAGACATTCATTTATTAATTTATTCAACAAACCACTGCAAATGCTGCAAAGAATACAAAAAGAGAATACAAAAGTATATCAAATTCCAAACTGGAAGCCCCATGAAAGCAGGGATCCCACTTTTTTGTCACTCATTGCCTAAAAGATATCTAGTACAGTGCCTGAAACACAGTAGGTGTAAAATAAATGCTTGTTGAAAGAAAGATAATCTAGTCTCTGCCATCCCTGAGTTTGGATTTAAAGAGAAGATGAGGAATATACATAAATAACTGCATTTTCAGGTTGATTGATTCAAGTGATCAGAGAGGAGCAATGCTTGTGGAATAAATTCCACCCTCCTGAGGGTTAAGGTAAGGCTTCAAGGGAGAGGTGCATTTAGAATGAGCTTTGAGGAAGGGGAGAACTTCAAAGTGCAATATGGGAAAGAAGACTGAGAATAAAAAGGAGGACCACGTTTAACCTATGGCTGAAATTTAGAATTGAAGTTGTAAGTGGCTCTCTCTCTCTGTATGTTTATATGTCTAATTCAGAAAGGCCTCAGAAAACCTCTCATTATCTGATTGTGTAGTATTTTCCCATCTCTGGGTGGTATTCCCAAATTATATTATAAAATATCTTAAAGGAGCTCATTGTATTCTGACTGGCTTAGAGACAAAAAAGCTCATATATAAACTGAATATTCCTAAAATTCTCAAGAATAAAGGAAAGTGAGCCTGAAATACTTTCAATGTGGAAAAGAAAAGGTATTCTTATAGAAACAAACTCAGAATTTTTTTAAAATTCAAGTTCTCAAGATGTAGGTGAATCTTTGGCAAACAAGACTAGGTCAATAATTTCAGTTTAATAAAATACCCTGTTTTCTCTGAGCTAAAGTTAAGCATGATACAAACATACATTTTTTACTTTACATAAATATCTTCTTCCTAAGCTTATCCAGAGTTACTGATAGAGCAGGTTAGCATTACTTCTACTAAATATATAGAATTTTTTAAAATTTAAATTTTTGTTTAACCATATCGTATCATTATTCTGACAAACTTTATTTCAAGAGTAATTGAAATTAAATCAGCTTGAAGATAATTTCCAAGATCTTTAGGTAACTTAAAACCTTGGACTGATACTAAACTGAGTTAATTAATAGATATTAGATACTAAGATCATTTCTAAGGAGATACAATACTGAAAAAGTGTCACTAAGTATAATTTAAGATTGTATACTTTTGCTTCCTACCTTTATATGCTATGGAGAGGGTATATGTACATATTTGGGTCTGTTAATGAATGTGTTTCTGTTTTTACCACTTTGAGAAGTTGTAATAAAGGGTGTGCAAGAGCTATAGAAAACTGTAGAAGGTTCCTGAAAGGGGATTTAATTGCGGTCAGAGCTGGCTACATTTGTTGGGTTTATTTATGAGATTTTCATTGTCTTTGAGCTATTTTACACCTCTCTATAAATTGTAGATGATGAATACGCAAACTCTGTCTTGTCAGGTAGAGATTAATTGACTTCCTTCTTCCGCTTAGAGAAACCAGTTTTGGTACCTAAGCTGCAAACTGAACCAGATCCTGTTACCTTGCCCAAATTGTCAATTTTCCCCAATTTTTCAGTCTTCCAGATTCCTTCAATATCTGGCTACAACCTTCCAAACTAACTTTTCCAATTTATCTGGCTTCTGCCTGGTGGCATTACTGAGAACTATAGCCTGACTGTCCGTATCCTTCCTGGGACTCTCGGTTGCCTTGCAGCTGGCCATTTTCCCCAGGACCTGAAGAAGGCCTGGAAGCTGAAGCTCTACGGCTTGATATAAAGCTCGAAGGACTCACCATTGCAGCAGACCATGCATGAGCCCGAATCCTCTCTGGACAAGCCACTGTCTGGATTACTAAGTAAGGCCGATGAAACACTTTGGTCACGCATGCCCTTATATGAGGGGTAACCTTGACTGTGGACAACAACACAACCAAGAGCATTGACATCCTAGCTCAAGAGCTTCAAGAAACTCAAGGAGCTGTGCTGCATAACTGGATGTTTTCCTCCACTGGCCTGTTGGAATCCGCTGGACTGGTTACCCTTAGAGTTCAACTCCTGGTTCTTTACTTTAATACAACTTTTTATGTTACTGTTTCCCTTTTTTCATTTTAAGCATACTTCTTTTAAGATGCCTGATCTCCAGGACTCTAAAATAACCAACCTTTGCCACCACTTCTCTGCAGATGGTTGAACTGGTTTTGCAAGAATAGAGGCAACAAAACGTCCTCGAGAGACTATTTCTCAGACCCTGCTTCACTCCATTCAGGGGTTTATAAATTACCTCTGAGTTGTTCAGTGACAAGTGATATTCATTCATTTTGAACAAAAGGGCAGACTGACAATGTTGAACTTTACCTGAGCCCTGTGTTCTCAGAAAGCAGAGCTGGCTAAGAAATTCCCCTACACCTTTGTTCTCTGAAATCCCTCCTCTCTTTTGTGTTCCAAGAAACAGCTACCAGCAATGCTCTCCCATGTACTAAAAGAAGACCCAACTCTATCCTTCTTCGTGACTCTTGTAAGACTGTGGATGACCCCCTTGTTGACCTGCCTTTATTAAAATCCCAGGCCCCCTTCCCTTTCTTAGAGAACTTTTTCATTCATGAACATTCTCCCTATTGCAATAGCTTGAATAAAATCATCTCCTTATTTGACAATCTGTTTTGTCTGTTACACTTTCCAATTTAAAAAATAAATAAAGATATAGGAGGCTTTTTTCCTGCCTTTGGAACAGTTGTGTGAGGAGGTGATGTCTGAGACAGTGACAGTCACCTCCAACCATGCAACAAGCCTGAAGATGTCCGTCTACATGCTGAGGATGACACAGGGAGAAGTGGAAAGTACCTGGGTCCTTGATTACTTTGTTACATTGCTGAAATAAGTCAATCCTTTTACTCCCTGTCACTTCCAGACTTCTTGTTACGGTAAGTAACATATAGTCTTATGTTTTAAGTTATTCTCTGTTGGGTGTTCTGTTCTGAAGCCCCAAATACCCCAATAGGATGCTCGTTGGCTTCAGGAAGAAAGAAAACTCGTGCCCAGAAACCTTGAAAGGTGTTTGAGAAGAAATGATTGCTTGTTATGTGTAGGCTGTAGAAAGACTCAGTTTCCTGTGTCCTTCTGTGGCACTGGAGTTGTAGAATCATTCCTGAGAGGCCAAGACTGCCACAGACTCAAAACAAGCTTTCAGGTGTGAATGAAGAATGATTCAAAGGCAACCTGTGTGGATAGATGATTGACAACCCAAAGAGCTGTTGGATACCTCAGCAGATGCCAGCACAGGTACATAACCTCATGGATCAAATGCACTCTGTACCTCCCCTATAGCACGTACAAGTGTTTCCAGGGAAAAGTGGGGATACTCAAATGGACTGAGATGAACTTTTATCCACATGCAATTGCCAGACTCATGAGGCGAGGGCTTTGAAGATGACGGTCTAGAGGGGTGGCCCTCATACTGAACTCCTTCAATCTCTAGAGTTCCCAGGAGGAAACTTGGAGTATTGGCATGAGTTGGGGAAGGGGGCAGCAGCATAAGGGATGGGATCCCAACCCCCTGTTGCAATTCAACCAGAGCAATCTAATTTTATGTTTTCTATTTTGGGGTTGAAAGTAAAATTTTACTCAGGACAGAATTCCAATGCTAGAAAAAATTATTTTGAAACCTCTGAGCTAGAGGATGCATCTCAACATCCTTCTCCCATCCCCGTCTTCAGGCAGACCTTGAGGCAGCAGGTATATGGCTGGGGTTGAAGGTGAGTGTTGGGCACACAAGTTTCTAGAACTTCACTGACATGAAGGCCTATCTTTACTATGGGTCAGAAATAGGAGGGAGCTTGGCCCAGCTGTAGCAACCATATTTTGATAAAGAAATTTACTGTTACATTCTCCCAATATAATAAAACTCAAATCCTCCAAAATTTAGCCTGGAAGGAGAATCTCCAGGTGGAGGATGGTAGTTGGACCTAGAAACTCTTCTTCTGTCCCTCTGGGTTCCGAGCATTCTCTTCCTCTATGGATTTTCTCAATTTGCTTGCTGTCTCCATTCTTTATTTTTTTTAATTATTTGTTTTTATTTTTGGCTGTGTTAGGTCTTCATTGCTGTGCGCGGGCTTTCTCTACTTGCGGCGAGCGGGGGCTACTCTTCGTTGCGGTGCGTGGCTTATTGTCGTGGCTTCTCTTGTTGCAGAGCACGGGCTCTAGGCGCATGGGCTTCAGTAGTTGTGGCACATGGGCTCAGTAGTTGTGGCTCGCAGGCTCTAGAGCACAGGCTCAGTAGTTGTGGCACACAGGCTTTGTTGCTCCGCGGCATGTGGGATCTTCCCGGACCAGGGCTCGAACCCATGTCCCCTGCATTGGCAGGCAGATTCTTAACCACTGCACCACCAGGGAAGCCCACTGTCTCCATTCTTCAATGGCTCCCCACCTTCCTGGGCAGGAAAGGTGCTGCTCTCCCAACATCTTTCTATCTTTCTTCAAACATCTTTCTATTTTCCCCTTAAAATGGCAATGAGTCACTTTCACAGATTCTTCAGCTAAGACTGGAACATTCAAAAACAGCTGAATGTTAGGGAAGAGCAAATGGGGAAAACAGAGAGTATAAATCATTTAAATGATGCAACTTCCAAAGCACAGGCTCTGATTCCACTTGAACTGGATAGGTCTCAGGGATTTTACCTCTTCTCATTTCACACAGGTTCCATGAATGGCAATGAGCTAGCTATCCAAAGGGCTGACATCACTTCCCAGAGCCTTTGCCTAAGTCCTCACTTCAAAGCTCCCCCCTGTTGCCCATGGGTGATGCCGTATTGACGGCCACCACCTAGGATCTTCTCTTAAACATCTCGACTCTTTCCATTGACAAGATCAAAAGAGATTCTCTCCCCCTACCTTTCTAAGCTTGGTTCTGACACATATTTTTCCCCCCAGGATTGACGGGATGATTCATTCTTCAAGGGAGATTGCCCCGTACAAACAATGGTATAGCTTTACACTTTTGGATCAAAGAGTCTACTGTTATCTTAATCCTTTTATAACCAGATAGGAAAAATTATGCACCAGGATTTCTCTTATGAAGAACACTGTATTTTGGCCTGAAGGCTGTGGGATATAGCGTGGAAAAGCTTTTATAAATATTTGGGGTTTGAAATTTATCTTAATCCCTGGATCTGAGTCCAGGTCTGTTCCTGGGCTGGGGTAACAGATGCACTTTTCAGTAATAGAAGAATTTGAAGTTTCAACAGGTAATCCAGGAAATGAGGAAAGGTGCCCTGGGCTGGTTACTGCATGAAGGAGGAATTTGGAAAGAACAAGAATGTCTCAAAGTGGACTTTGGTGTGACTGCTGTAAATTCTTCCTCTAACTCCCCTTAGAAATCTTTAGTAAAATCTACAATGCTCATTTGTGCTTTGGTGTGAGTGAATTCTTTTGGATATTGACTTTCGTGTCTGGTTGGGGTCATCCTTGGTGCAACACAGGGTTGGAGGAAGACAAAATCTAGAGACAAATGGGCCATGAGAGAATAAGTCCTCGGGGAACAAGTGCTGCGAGAGACAGGCTGTGAAATTGGAGTTGTGAGGCGAGTTTAGCTGGATCTTGTAGGTCAAGGAGGCCCTAGGTGATTTCAGAGCCACAGTGTGATAAATTAGCATTGTAATCCTTCACTGATCCCCAATATCTAAAGTCCATACTCCTTGGTGGGAGAGGGGCTACTCCTCCAAATAACTTTCTTTCTTCAGCTGTCTTTCCATTTTCCTTCTAAAATGGCAACAAATCTCTTCCACAGAGATTTTTTTAGCTAAGACTGCAATTTTCAAAACAACTAAGTAGTAGGGGACTATAAATCAATTAAATGATGCAAGTCCCAGACCACAGGGCTCTAAGTCTTTGTATGGATGACACACAAAGCCCATTAAAATCTGGCCTCCCCAACTCTCCAATGTCATCTCTCCAGCACTCCTACTTGTCACCGAGCCTGCAGCATTACCACCTTTAAGAAACCTCAATGACCACTCTCTCACTCCACCAGGTAGAACTGACCACTCTTCACTCCATGTCTCACTGGAGAATAGCATCCAAAACGCTTTGTGTAGATATTTATTCACATGCTTTTCACTTCCAATAGACTGTGAGTTTCTAACCCCAGAACCTAACAAGTGCTTATGAAGTAGTAGAATCTCAATAAATAATGTGTTGAATGGAAAGGATTCCAAAGCAGGATACAAAAACAGAAAAAGAGCAGATAGACTACGTTGGAATGACAGTCCTGCCACTTATCAGCCAGAAGACTTTGGATAGGTTCCTGAATCTCTCAGAGTATCAACTGCCTCATCCATTCACAACAGCTACTTTGTAGAGAGAAATTGAAAGCAGGGGTCCCCAATCCCCTGTTAGGAACCGGGCCGCACAGCAGGAGGTGAGTGGTGGGTGAGCGAGTGAAGCTTCATCTGCTGCTCCCCATCGCTGGCATTACCGCCTGAACCATCTCCCCCCAGACCCCCCGTCTATGGAAAAATTGTCTTCCACGAAACCAGTCCCTGGTGCCAAAAAGGTTGGGGACCGGTGTTTTAAAGTATGTAAAGGACTGGCCCATAGTAGGTGTATAGTAAGTAAGTGGACACTATTAGTGAGTAGGCTGGTGGTTTTCAAGATATTTCTTTTCTAGCAGGGTAACCCTTTAAAAAATGAAATGATTCACAGCCCTGAATAAGAGCAGAGCTGCTCTAACTTACGTGTGCAGCCTCAGAGCCCTACCTGCTTAGCTACTTCCCCATATTGACACAGTCACTCTCCACCCCAGAAGAAGCCAGGGCTCCCAGAGTAGGGAGTAAAATCTACTGCCTTAGACCAGCATGCGAGATACACAACGGGTAGTATGTGAGATGATTTTTAAGTGGCTTAAAGATATAGCATTAAATAACACTGATACTTTTTAAAAAGTTAGTCCCTATTCAATTAAAAAAATTTTTCTGATTCTTTAGGGGAAAAGTCTGAGTTTGGGGATAATATGTTTTTTTTAACTTTTCTCTTCCTTTTCCTAAGACTCCAATATTCAAAGAGGGCAGACTGCAGCCTCAGAACCTTCTAGCAGTACACAGCTGGAATTTAACACTATGGATTTGTTCAGTTCCAACCTCTACCTATACAGTGCTCTTTAAGTTTGGGAAAATTATTTGACAACAAACTTCACTTTCTTTATTTGTAAAGTAATAATGCTTACTTCATTTGTGAGTATCAGCATGTATTTACTCTAAATATATTTACCGAGAGATTTCTGTGTGCTGGGTGGCCTGGTGGAATACAGTGGTAGACCAGACAAATGAGACTCTTTGCCCTCATGGATCTTCCAATCTAGAGGTAGATATAGATCAACAAAGAGAGGATTCATTTATATAGCACGGTAAGCCCACTGGAGGCATCCAGGATGCTTGGGAAACACTTAAGAAGGACACCTAACTTGACTTGGGGGTAGGGGTAGTCAAAGAAGATTTCTTGGGAAAAAAATGGCAGCTCAACTGAGTTCTGAAGACCTGTTTAGTCCAGAAAGAGAGGAGGGAACAGCATGTGTAAAGATCTAAGAGGCAAGGGGCACTGAAATAAAATATGCTGAGTCCTTAGTATAATGTCTCGAACACAGACATTTTTCAAAATGGCCAGCAGCCTTTAGAACTGTCATGTGCTTGGCCTCAAGAATATTAGATTTATCTCTGTACCTCAGCATGAAAGCAGTTTCTGCCACATAGTGGATGCCCAGTGAGTGCTGAAAAGTGAATGATTGAATAAACAAATAAATGAGTAAATAAAAGAATGAATAAATAATTGTTATTTCTATCTGCTCCTAGAGAGCGGTCCATATCACGAGCGATATTCTTACTCAGCCCTTGCCTAGAACAGTCCGATTCCCAACACTGTAGAGAGAGTAATCCTGCAGCCTGGTTTGGACTTGGGACTTGGGAGATTTTTGCTGGGTTCATCTGGCTTCACATGGCCTCCCTTACCTCTAACCCAGGAGGGGCTGTGCTTTTTCCTCCTATGACACTGATGCTACTAACTGAGACCCGCATAGCTGCTTTTCTTCGAAAGGCATTGTGTCTGAATGGCTCTATTTGTCATCCCACAGAACTAGGTAACTTGTCATATTGTAAAAACAACATGGCTGCCTTATCTTCTGGGACCACACCTGATTGTGGCTCATGGGCCAATGGAGCAGCTTAGCAGGTGAGAGGGCATTAAAAAGGAGTTAAGGCAAGTCAGGTTAACAATAATAGTAAGGATAAACATTTATTGATCACCCTTGGAAATGGATACTGATATTATCCACATTTTACAGATGAGAAAACTGAGGCTTGGAGAGTGATGTGATGGTGTTTAGTCAGGGGTAGCTGGGATCAAATCCCATTAGTGCAACAGAAGAGCAGGTACTCTTGACCTCAACCATGTTTATACAAGCAAACAAAGCAAAACAATACTTGCACATGCTGCCCATACCTGCCAATACCAACAAAATCAGGGACATGCCAACAAAATCTATGCCAAACTTTGTTTCTGTTGACTTTGAGAACCTACTAGGACACTGAGTAAACATTTATTTAGGAAAATGGGGAAAAGATAACAAATAGATTGAACCAACCAATCCCAGTCATGGAATCATTTTTTCTATTTTGAACCACATCATCTCAGATTGCACTTTATCAGTTTAATCTTTCTTAACTTGCAGTCACTGCAGCAAAAGGCTCAGACTCTGATAGCAGAGTTAGTTCTGCCTCTGGAATTATAACATGGCCTCCGAATTCTCGATTTCTCCTTACTTTGTAGAACTAGCTCTTCTTTCCAAATCTCAACACCCAGATGCTGGAGAGCAATATACAAACTACTAAGAAACTCTTTGCTTTAGACATCTGCCTTCCAGTCCCCCCTTCCCCTCCTTCCCCACCCTCGCACCCTCCCCCTCCCCCTCCCCACCCCCCCTGCACTGTAGGTGTTTGACCTTCAGATCCATCGCTGCCCCGACCCAGGACTTCGTCCCTTTGAGATTAGTTAGGCCCTGAATATGTTCCTCAAGATTCACCTCGAACATGGATAATTTTCACCATTTGTTTAGGGCCTTTACTACCCAGGCCCTGAGCAGTGCATCGTCCATGCATGACCTCATGTACCTTCTGCAGCCCACACAAGTCCTGAGCTCCTCTCCAACGGCCCTTTCATGTAACCTCCTCTTTCTAACTCCACCATTTTCCTCACTCCTCATTTTCAGCAGATCGCCATGCTGCATACTTCATAAAGACGATAGAGGCGATTAGACAAGATCAGCTCTCCTTGCCCCTCCTACCCAAACCCACCCCCTCCCATCTCGAGGGCTCCATACAATTTATCTTTTCTTTCTTAAAATGTAAACCTGTCCCTCACCTGACAGCCTCTATGTTAGAATCTTTCCCTTCCTTAAACACACATAGTCTCTCTTGAAATTCTGATCCATTCTTGCTTTTATCTTTTTTTTCTTTTCTAACTGAGCCAAAGTTTTCAGATTCTCTTTTTACTTTCTCCCTTACCTTCCAGTCCTCTGTGGTCTGTCTTCAGTTCTCACTGGCCCATAAAAACTTATTTGGCAAAAGTCACATGGGACCTCCTAATTGCCAAGTCTGTTGGTGAGATTTTTGAAATTGTCTCATTGGGAACCTTTAGGATACCCAACACTGTCAGTCATTCTTTTTTCTAATAACCTCCTGGCTAACCTGACTTAGGAGACTGTATTCTCTCCTTTTGCTATTTCTCTGATCCTGTTCTCTCAAGCTCCTTCAGAGGCCTCTTTTCCTCTGGGTGAGGTCCTGGCCCACCTCTCCAGCCCCATCTCCCACCAGGCCCTCCGTTCTACTTGACCCTGCAAAGACACTCACTCGCATGTGTCTGTCTGTACATACCACACAGCCTCAGGCCTCCATGCCTTTGCTCCTGCAGTTCCCCCGTTCTGGGATGCCCTTCCCCCTTACTTTGCCTGGCTCACTCTTACTCATCCTATAAAGGTGACCCGGACTGTACCTCTGGTTTGGAAACTAGCCTGTCCCCTCTCGCTTTCTCTCCTCAGCTCACCCCCTCCTTTGCTCCCAACAGCTCAATGGCACCATTTGTCTATGTCCTTTGTCACACTCTCATGGTTTTTGTTTTTGTTTTGGCCTCTCAGATACTCTCAGTGGAGCTCCTGGATTCATCTCTATGAGGCCTGAGAGATCCATGGCAACCACATGGTGGCACAAGGGGCACATGGCAGAGCAGTGCAGCGGATTCCTAATCAATTAACTGAATTAGGAAGCTCAGTGGGAGTCCCTGAGGTCCGACGGGGAACCCTGGACCCCAGAATCCAAAGCCTCCCATGCAGCCAAGCACTCTTTTCTCTCTGCTGGCTTTGCTCTCTATTCCCAGGTTGCTCCATGTCACAGGAAAAAGTCAGGCCACTGCTATGCTTAGCATGACTACGAACCCTGTTATCTAATCTCCGTGGCTCTGAGGCCACTCAGAAAGCCTCACTGATGCTGGCTGACTCCTATCACGTTCCTCAGACCACATTTTCTTCCAACTGCTTCCATTTTTCTTAAGCCCCCGCAACCCACTCCAGCCCCCTTGCCCACGGCTCCTTCTTTGCTTGGAAGACTGAGGTCCTTGACTTCCTTCTTCTCCCATTAAAAACCTCCATGTTTCTTCCCAACCTCTCCTCCCTCCTCCGGGCCGCTCAGGGACACCCGCGCCCTGGGCTTGAGGAGGTACTCCTCCCCAACTCCTCCCCAGTCCTAGAGATCCGACTCCCCCAGATCTTCTCCTGGTTCCTGCATCTTCTTCTTCAGCTCCCCCAGGCCCACCACCTCAGCTTAAAAAGAGGCTCCAGTGTTCCCCACACAAATACATACATAAATGGATAAACGAGCAACTTTTTTTTTCTATGTGCTTCATTCAAAACACCATCCCACCTTTCCCTTTAATGGTTGCTTCCTCTCCTTCACCTCTTATGGCTTGGAATTACATAAGTAATCAATGTTCATGGCAGAATAGTAAGAAACTGTATGGAAGCAAAAAGGAAAAAAAAATCTACTATCACAACACCTCGGAAATAACTCTATTATTATCTGGAGTACATCTTCCAAACTTTTTCCTATGCATCTATGTAAGTAAAGTTAAACAGATTTTAAAGATAAAATCATATTCTATGTTGTGCTCTGTAACTTGCTTTTCTTATTTCACAGTGTACTTGGAGCGTCTTTTCACGGAGCTCGCCCAGATAATCCAGGATCATCTCCCATCTCAAGATTCTTAACTTAATTACACCCGCTAAATCCTTTTTGCCATATAAGGTAACATATTCGCAGGCTCCAGGGATTAGTGCTTGGACTTCTTTGGGGAAGGGGGGCATTATTCTACCCACCCCACGTAGTCAGTAGCCCAGAAACATGGGAAGGGTTGGAGTGATAGGTGGGGGGATTTCCGGCACAGGGAACAGCAGAGGTCTGATGAAACCTCAGCGTTTCCCCATCACCCAAAGCCTCCATGCCCATAAAGGTAGATCTACACAGTCTTTTTAAAAAAATAAGTTCAGGGCTTCCCTGGTGGCGCAGTGGTTGAGAATCTGCCTGCCAATGCGGGGGACACAGGTTCGAGCCCTGGTCTGGGAAGATGCCGCGTGCCGCAGAGCGGCTGGGCCCGTGAGCCACAATTACTGAGCCTGCGCGTCTGGAGCCTGTGCTCCGCAACAAGAGAGGCCGCGATAGTGAGAGGCCCGCGCACCGCGATGAGGAGTGGCCCCCGCTTGCCACAACGAGAGAAAGCCGTCGCATAGAAACGAAGACCCAACACAGCCATAAATAAATAAATAAATACTTAAAAAAAAAAAAAGTCTATTAATTAAAAAAAAAAACAAACAAGTTCACAATTATAATGGTACCTCTTTTCTGGTCAATTCCATCTTCCTTCCTTTTGGAAGACGCCTTTCCCCCACAGCACGTGATTCTGGTGGGTTTGTGAAGGAAGGTACATGTGCTCCGGGCTGACCAATCACAGTACTCCACGCCTTTGCGCACAGCAGTTGAAGGATGGGCAAGCGATGCAAATGGAGTTGGTAAGATTCTTGGGGGAGGGGCCTGGCCTGGATGCGGAGACCAGGAAAGGTTCTCTCTTGTGGAGATGGTGAGCTCTGGAAATGCTGGAACCACAGGAGGCCATCCTTCTCATCATGAAGAGAGATCCTGTGTAAAAATGAAGCCATTCCAGAGTAAAGGAGAGAAACATGGTGGTGTGGGGCGGGGAGTGGAGAGAGAGATCGATCTTAAAATCAGAGGACATCATCTGAGCATTTGGTTCCAGACCTGCCTAAGGCCAGGCAATTTCTGGGCTCTTCAACTGCATGAGCCAATAAATTCCTCTTACCTTTCTTTGCTTGAACTTTGAACTAGTTTGATTCAGGTTTCTGTTACTTAAAATAAAGAATCCTTACTAATATAATATTATTCCACCATATGGATGCATTAAAATCAAATTAACCAAATTCGTTAATATTTGGCCTTTAGATGGTTTCCAATTTGTACCAGTACTATTTTAATAAGACCATAGTTAACATCCTTGTACATCTATCCCTATGCATATGACTGATTATTTAGAAAACATTCAAGGAAATACAGTTAGAATACATTTGAATGTATTCTTTAGAATACAGTCAAAGAAACCCATCAACTTAACCCGCTGTGATCTGGCTCCACCCCCACAGCTCTCCTTAAACTGCCCTCTCCTAGGTCATCAAACATTTAATTGCCTATTCCAATAATCCTTTTCTCCATCCTCATCCTATTCAGCCTTTTCTCACTCCTTCCACCTCGAAAATCCTCTTAGACTTCAATGAGCCTTTCTCCTTATCTTCTTTTCTCATTTCCAGGATTGAACTCGGATGCCAATTCAGAAAAATTGGTGGAAAATTGGGAGTACTAGGTTGAGGTGGTTTGGGGTTTGTAGTTTGTTTGTTTTGGTCAGGAAGAGGTGATGTATTTCACATATAATGGAAAATAATATAAAAATGAGTGGAAGCGTCTTTTAGGAAAATCACTTGACTTCTTGTGACTATTGAATAAACATACATTTATTTCTAAGAGAGTGCTTTCTTTTTTCCAGTTTTATTGAGAAATAATTGACATACATCACTGTATAAGATTAAGGCGTACAGCATGATGGTTTAATTCACATTTATTACCACATGAAATGATTACCACAATATGTTTAGCTAACCACAACCAGGATCTGCAGGAGAATGTGAGATCAATTAGCGATGTTTACCAATGCACTAAGGCACTGGGGGGGAGGGGCCGGGGCTGAAGTGGGAGGTGGTAAAGACTATAGCTGGAGTCAAGCATTTGCCATTGCTATAACCAGAGGTTCTTAACCTGGAGGATATAGATCAGGAGATTTCCTGGGGGTTCCAAAGTGACCCAGAGGCTTCATAAAGCCCCTGGAGTTGTATGCAAATGTTTGCCTGATTGTGCATTTTTCTAGGAAGAAAAAACCATAGCTTTTATCAAATTTTAAGACTCCCAAAAAGATTAACAGCCATCTCTGGGATGGTTTCCTATCCTGTGTTTTCATCAAGTGACCTTATGGCGCTCACGGTTTGGAGAAGGAGAATCAAGTAACCCAGTAATTACCAGCCAACCTAACACATACAATGACTTCATGAAGATATGGGAGACCCTGAGAGATTCTTCAGGGAAAAACACAGAGGCCACTTAACACTGCCCTTTGGGCCAGCCCAGAATAACTTAACTAAAGGGGAGGGTGGGCAGGCAAGTTAAGAGGAAGTACAGCTGCTCTTTGTGACACATATTCATCCCTTTTCTAACCTGTTCTCCCAACCCTCTCCCAGCCTGCTCTGCCTCTGCTTCTCCCAAACCACTCCTAGCTCTCTGGTACCCAGGAAGCCAGCTCAGTGCATGACCAGGGGCCTCCCTCCAGCTGTGCCCCCAAAGCGCTGAAGTTTGTGACATTTGGAATTTTGCACATTTGGGAAACAGTTTTCAAGCCAGCTACCATATTTCACTTTCAATATAATTTCCTGTCTCCCCTTTCTGTCTATTGTAGGCCTCTTAAATCATGGTGGCTCCATCCAGACCTCCTTATCTTAGTGACTATCTATGTTTTGCATTCCTTTCTTCCTCCCCCCACGCCCCCCACCCACGTTTAATGGGAAATGTTTCCTGTCAACTTTTCTTCTGTTCTTTCTGGTGACTGTAACTCCAGTCATTTTGTTATCTCCAGTGAATTTCATTAAAAAAGGATGAAGATCCCATGTTCCAAGATCACTAGTGTAGATATTAACTGAACTAAGATTGACCCTCAGGCTTCATCACATCCTCTGGAGACCTCCCAGAATCCGGCCTAATAACTGTTTGTGTTTTTATGTAGTCTATGGTCACAGTTCTATACTGTGCCTTGACAGACCACATTGGATTCCTTCCAAGAACACAATTTCTTGAGACCAAGTCAATGTCCCATTAAAATTTTAATCTGCCTTCTGTTACCCATAAGTATTTGTAACCCAGGCTTTCCAAATACCACTTGATCTTCCACAGAGAATTTATATTTTACATATTTTCTCCTCACATGATTACATGGAGCATTGCTGCACACAAAAAAGGCCCATGCATCTCAAGGCCCTACAACTTGATGCCTTTTCCTTCTAGACATTTGTCCTCTACAGGAGTATGAGCTCTGAACTCCGAGGACCTACATTCAAATTCCGCCTCTTATATTTCCTAACTGTGTGACTTTGGGCAAGCTGATTAGCATCTGTGAGTCTCAGTTTCCTTATAGAGTGACTGACAGAAATAAACTGCATAGAGTTATTGAGGTAATTCAATGAGATAATACATGGAAAGCATTTAGCAAAGTACCTGGCACATGAAAGTATAGCTTTAGGGAGAATGCCCACACCAAAACTGTCCACATCCTAATGCCTGGCACCTGAGAAGGAAATGGGGAGATTATCCTGAATTATCGGGGTGGACCAAATTTAATTTCATGAGGCTTCAAAAGCAGAGACCTTTCTCTGGCTAGAGGCAGAAAAGAGGCAGCAGAAGGAGAAATCAGAGATGCGTGGAGCTTTTTTGTGTCAGGCCCTATGCACATTAATTATTGAATTTAATTCTTCTAAGAACACTATGGGGTAGATAGATATATACCTTTTTATAGGTGTCTCAGTGAAACAAATTTGCCCAACGTCCAACAGCTGCAAAGAAGGAAAGCTATGATTTGACTTTCGGTGAATTCAGGTCTGCCTGATTTTAAATTTGTGTCGCTTTCCACTGACTTATGATGTTTTGCATAAATACCACTTTTGCGTCATCACAGCGGATATCCCTACAGCCCTGCAAAAGCAGCTCATGCTCACAGCCACACTTTGAGGCAGGTTTTATTATCCTCATTTTAAAGATGAGAAAATTAAAGCCCAGGGAGTTGAAATGCTTGAGTTCACACAGTCCCTGAGAGACACAATTAGATTTAAGCTCAGGATCCCTGACTGCAAAAACACTTCAAGTGTTCTTTCCACCACACCACAGCTAGTTCCAGTCAATGCTGACGAATTCAATGTTGTGTAGTCTCAGGCTTGCTCTCTCTTTTCTAAAATTACTGCAAGGCAGTATTTCTAGCACCTCTGAGTCAGATTTCGGTTGCTTCTCTGTCTTGATTATACGTGCCACACCTCTCAGTGCTGGGTCAGCTGCAAATTACATTTGTGTCACTCTGACTTCTCTAGAACACACACACAAATGAGGAAGGAAACAAATTCTGACGCCGGCTCCTTAAGTCTCTGGGTCCCACCTTCCCTCCCAACACAGGCAAACTGGCTCACGCTCCCTTTTGTTTAAGGTCTTTTGGTCAATTTTTAATCAGCATGACTTTTTTTTTTTTAATTTATTTTTTATTTATTTATTTTTGGCTGCGTTGGGTCTTCATTGCTGCACGCGGGCTTTCTCTAGTTGTGGCGAGCAGGGGCTACTTTTCGTTGTGGTGCGCGGGCTTCTCATTGCGGTGGCTTCTCTTGTTGCAGAGCATGGGCTCTAGGCACGCAGGCTTCAGCAGTTGTGGCACATGGGCTCAGTAGTTGTGGCTTGCGGGCTCTAGAGCACAGGCTCAGTAGTTGTGGCACACGGGCTTAGTTGCTCCGCGGCATGTGGGATCTTCCCGGACCAGGGCTCAAACCCGTGTCCCCTGCATTGGCAGCCGGATTCTTAACCACTGCGCCACCAGGGAAGTCCAAGCATGACTTTTTATAAGTGAATTTTTATTTACTTTTTTGTCTCAAAAATAACACAACTGTTAAGAAAGAAATTGAACATCACATTTAATCCCATCACCCAGAAAACCAAAGGACTTTTAAATTGAAATGCTCCTAAAGGTAGCTTATGGATTACCTAATACTGTAAAAACAGATACATGAAATGCGTAATAATGTCTTCCTTTGCTTATTTAGGAACGCAGTATTTTTAAAGCAAGTTCTTTGGTGTGATACACTTTCTTTCAAAAAAGAAGAAGAAACTTTATTGAATTTTTTTGATTATTATGCTTTTTCCTTAAGGTCTCTGGGTTTACCTTCTAAATTTCATAGTTGTTTCATTAATTTTACTACTTGATGAAAGAGGAGCTACATTCCACCTTGAATATAAATCACCTTTCTGATTCTGACCTCTAGAACTATCTTAGTTTTTCTTTACACACATTAATGCAAATACCCACTTCTAATACCCCTGGGAACATGCATCTAGCTCTGCAGATTCTGCGGAGTTCCTGTTTGCTAAGGGCTCCCAGCCTGCTTTCCATCAAAAGTTATAACAGTGTTTTTATTACCTCCTAATTCTCCTTGGCTCTGGGTTCCTTGTGAACGGAAGCAAATAATAATCTGTATAATGGTGCTTTCCATTATTTTGGCTATTTCTTCATCTGTAGAATTGGACTTAATGCAGCATTTTCTGTCTCCATAATTCTATATAACAAACATTTTCTCAAAGCCGTCAGCCTCATGCTATGGACTCCCTCAGTTTTCAGCAATCCCTGACCTTATTTCAGGATGCTTCAACTTAGGTTACTAGGTATTTTTCACATTTCTCCTTTTCATAAAGTGAGAGCATTGCTTTTTTTATGCTGATTTCACTCATATGGTCCTGTTTTAATTACCTGAAAAGTGAAGCATTTAATCAGATTTTATTTATAGAGGGTATGCCTATGTGTTTAGCCACAATAGAGTCTATTAAAGAGACCATTTGATATTTATTGGTGATCCAGCCTGAGTTATTTATCATTTATTAAAGTATTCCATGTATATGAACTACATGCCTAGTAATAACAATAACAACATTTTTTTAATTAATTAATTAATTAATTAATTAATTTATTTATTTATTTATTTATTTTTGGCTGCATTGGGTCTTCGTTGCTGCTCACGGGCTTTCTCTGGTTGCGGCGAGCGGGGGCTACTCTTTGTAGCGGTGCGCGGGCCTCTCACTGTGGTGTCTTCTCTTGTTGCGGAGCACGGGCTCTAGGCACGCGGCTCAGCAGTTGTGGCTCGTGGGTTCCAGAGCGCAGGCTCAGTAGTTGTGGTGCACGGGCTTAGTCGCTCCGCGGCATGTGTGATCTTCCCAGACCAGGGCTCGAACCCGTGTCCCCTGCATTGGCAGGTGGATTCTTAACCACTGTGCCACCAGGGAAGCCCAAAAACAACATTTTCTGAGTGCTTACTACGTACCAGGCATTACTCTAAGCATTTTACACATATTAACTTATTCATCAAAACAAATATGTGATAAGTTAACAGTCTTCATTTTACAGACAAGGACACTTGAGGTACAGAAATATTAAGTACCTTGTCCAGGGTTACACAGTTAGTAAGGGACACAGCTACAATTGGTACCCAGGCAATCTGGATGTTACGTTAGGTGTTAGTTCACAGGACATGTCAGTGGCTGTCTAGGAAGATGCACGAATTTTCAAATAAGTATTTATTATTTCAAGAATTAATTAGAGAATGTATTCATTTTTTCAAAAAGCACCTACTAAATATTGACTCTTTGCCTCCACTAGAGTAGATACTATAGAGAAGAGAATTAGCAAACTGGTCCATATATACTGAGGGAATTTAAACCTAGCTAAGGAGATCCGGGATACAGATACAACACAACTAAATAGTATTGAATAGAATCAACATCTGAGTAACAGATGATATAGAACAGTTTATCTGTGACAATGGAAATTATAAAATGGGGACATTAATTGTGGATCCATTGTGTCAAAGTAGTGCAATGGGCTAGCACTACAGCGTGAGTAAATTAAAAGACGTAAAAGGAAGATCTTGATACTGTGAATTCACTCAATTAATTCAAACAATATTGATTGGGCACCGACTATGTGTCAGGTAGTATACTTGTTATTGAGCATTAAACCAAGCATGAATTACTGAGAGAAATTATAAAAAATTACTTTCTCCTGGGGCACTTTAAAAAGTAGGACAGTCTATATTTAGCTATGCCCAGAGGCAGGGAGATGAACTGGGTGATGGTAACTGTACCTAATAATACCAGGCTGACCTAAAAGAGGTTTGCCTTCATGTCTCTCTCTCTTGCTGCCCCACTGAGGTTCACAGGGAGAAGTGTCTTCAGGTCATCTCAGGAGCTCACAGAAGTTCAAGACTCCTGCTGCATATTTTTCATCATCCAATCCAATCCTTCACCCCTCAGTTTCCTCCCAAACCCTTTTCTAGAGCCCTCTGGAAAGAGACCTGTGATCAACAAACTTCCCTGTGTCCTCATTGCTCTTGAAACAGAAGGAAAGGGGGCAGGGCACAATCTTTAAAAGAATGACATAGCCATAGGACATGATAAAAACTGGTTAGAATCAACTAGGTCCAAGATGACAGAAAATTTGACTTCCAGTGAGCCTCATTATACGCTCATTGTAATACATTAGCATGCTAAGTGACACACCCACCAGCACCACGACAGTTCCAAGGCCGACCATCAAAGATCAAAAAGTGGGCGGTGGCCCAATTCATGGAAATCTCCGCCCCTTCCCCAAAATAGTTGTAATAATCTTCCCACTCATTAGCCTATAAAATTACCCAGTCCATAAAAACTAACCACCCCATATTTCGGGGCCTCTCGCCTTCTGAGATGGCACACACTCTGACCGCAGAGTGTGTTTCTCTCTAAATAAATCCACTTCTTACCTATCACTTTGTCTCTCACTGAATTCTTTCTGTGAGGAGACATCAAGAACCTGAGCTTCAGCAAGTCCTGAGACCAGGTGTGTGATCTCAATTAAAAGTCCCCATCTTGGGGCTTCCCTGGTGGCGCAGTGGTTGAGAATCTGCCTGCCAATGCAGGGGACACGGGTTCGAGCCCTGGTCTGGGAAGATCCTACATGCCACGGAGCAACTGGGCCCGTGAGCCACAACTACTGAGCCTGCGCGTCTGGAGCCTGTGCTCCGCAACAAGAGAGGCCGCGATAGTGAGAGGCCCGCGCACCGCGATGAAGAGTGGCCCCCCGCTCGCCGCAACTAGAGAAAGCCCTCGCACAGAAAGGAAGACCCAACACAGCAATCAATCAATCAATCAATCAATAAAGTCCCCATCTGGGTTGCACGGTTTCACTCTGACCCCTCTCTCATCTCCCGGCCTTGTTGAAACCTGGCTTTTCCCCGAGACACTGCTTCCCCTACAGCCTCTCAAGGCCCTGTTCTCCCTCACACCAAGTGCATCTCAGTGCTCGGAGGTGGGGTGAGCATTCTCTTTGCACATGCTCCAGTTCAGACCATTTCTTCCGCTTCCTCTCTCAGAAACTGCAGCTCCTTTAAAGTTCCTGCCTTCAGCTCACACTAATGCCTTGTAGTTGTCAACTGTCTGCCCCTCCAGTCACCAGTCACTCACCCCCCTTCCTTAATTGAAGGCTTTGGTTATGGGTTCTAGGTCTTATTCTACCTCTGTCATCTTCTGGATGCTTTCAACATGCCTATAAATGGACTATCCAAACCCCTGGCCTCTCTGTTCCTTGCTTTTCTCACCTTCTCAACCACAAACATCCACTCCCACGGTCACACCCTAGACCTTGCCATCGGTGGTAGCGACACCCTGATTTCAAATAGCCCACTCCCTGACAACGCTTTATCAAAACTTGCAGTCTACTGACCCCATCACTTTCTTTCTATCCTTCTCTCCATCACATTCTTTTTACCCAGTTTAAACAGCCACTCCCTGGCAACAGTCACCCTCAACTCCTTTGCTCAAGTCTACTCCTTCTCTCTCCGCCCCCCCCTCTCTCCATCATACTCACCTATAAACCTCAGCAGTCAGTGAGCCAATTTCTCAGCTTTTCTGTGCCTGCACCCAAACAGGTGAATATTCCCGGAGAAAAAAGCACAAAACAAAGCCAATCTGTTTCTTTTTAAATTCATGCTCACAAACCTCAAATGAGCACTGTCTGGAAAACTTACTGTGCTTCTCCAGCAAATCCACTTCCCACTCTCCAAGTCAACTGGCTCACACATTTTTCATTCTCCTTAAACTTCCCATATCCATTCTTACCACTTTTCCCTCTCAGCTGAAGACCTTGACTTCTACTTCATTGAGAAAATACATGTTATCAGAGAGGAACTGCCTCAAATCACTTCCAATAAAATGCATACCAAAACCATAAAAAAAAAAAAAAGAAAGAAAAGACAACCTACGGAATTGGAGAAAATGTTTGCAAATGATGTGACCGAGAAGGGCTTAATTTCCAAAATATACAAACAGCTCATACAACTCAACAACAGAAAAACAAACAACCCAATCGAAAAACAGGCAGAAGACCTAAATAGATGTTTCTCCAAAGAAGACATACAGATGGCCAACAGGCACGTGAAAAGATGCTCAACATGGCAAATTATTAGAGAAATGCAAATCAAAACTACAATGAGGGGACTTCCCTGGTGGCATAGTGGTTAAGAATCCGCCTGCCCAACCAGGGGACAAGGGTTCGAGCCCTGGTCCGGGAAGATCCCACATGCCACAAAGCAACTAAGCCCGTGAGCCACAACTACTGAAGCCTGCGTGCCCTAAGGCCCATGCTCCACAACAAAGAGAAGCCACGGCGATGAGAAGCCCGTGCACCACAACGGAGACCCAATGCAGCCAAAAATAAGTAAATTAAAAAAAAAAAAAAAACAACTACAATGAGGTACCACCTCACACTGGTCAGAATGGCCATCATTAAAAAGTCTACAATTGGGACTTCCCTGGTGGTGCAGTGGTTGGGAGTCCGCCTGCCGGTGCAGGGGACACGGGTTCGAGCCCTGGTCCGGGAGGATCCCACATGCCACGGAGCGGCTGAGCCTGCGAGCCACGGCTGCTGAGGCCCGCGTGCCTGGAGCCCGTGCTCCACGGCGGGAGAGGCCACCGCAATGAGAAGCCCGCTCACCGCAACTAGAGGGATCCCGCACGCAGCAATGAGGAGCCAATGCAGCCAAAAATGAATAAATAAATTAAAAAAAAATAAATTAAAAAAAAAAAAAGTCTACAAATAACAAATGCTGGAGAAAGTATGGAGAAAAGGGAACCCTCTCCTGGGCATACATCTGGACAAAACTATAATTCAAAAAGATACATGCACCCCTATGTTCATAGCAGCACTATTCACAATAGCTAAGACAGGGAAACAACCTAAATGTCCATTGAGAGATGAATGGATAAAGAATGGATAAAGAGATGAATGGATATATACATTATATTCATAATGTATATTTATGGATATACAATAAAAAATGACATAATGCCATCTGCAGCAATATGGATGCAACTAGAGATTATCATACTAAGTGAAGTAAGTCAGAAAGAGAAAGACAAATACCATATGATATCACTTATATGTGGAATCTAAAATATGACACAAATGAACGTATCTACAAAACAGAAACAGACTCGCAGACATAGAGAACAGACTTGTAGTTACCAAGGGAGAGGGGGGTTGGGGAGGGATGGACTGGGAGTTTGGGATTAGAAGATGCAAACTATTATATGTAGAATGGATAAACAACAAGGTCCTACTGTACAGCACAGGGAACTATATTCAATATCCTGGGATAAAGCATAATGGAAAAGAATATAAAAAAGAATGTATATATGCATATAACTAAGTCACTCTGCTGCATAGCAGAAATTGGCACAGCACTGTAAATCAACTATACCTCAATTTAAAAAATTAAATTAAAAAAAATGTATACCAATCTTCTCGCCTCCTCACTTATGAAAATGGAAGAACTGTCACTTTCCTGTCAACGTTCAACCCCTTTACCTGTGCGTTCCCCCGCATTCCCTCTGGTCCTCTGAAGGACTGCACTCCTGTTGTCCCCTACATCAGCAGTTCTCAAAGTGTAATCTGCCAACCTCTGGAGATTGCTGAGACTCCAAACCTGGTCTTTCCCCAGTCTTCCTCCCACCCACCCATCAGCTAACAGCACCAAGCAAAAACCTACTAGTCATCCTTTGTTCCTCCCTTTTCCCCATGCTACTTCAAGCCTATCATGAATACTTGCCAATTCTTCCATCGTAATCTGGCATCTGAACTCTCCTCTCCATCTCTAATCTAAGTCACTATCATCTCTACCCTAAACTGGTTTAATAGTCACCTGACAAGCTTCACTGCTTCTGCTCATAACCCTTGTAATCCATCCTCTACACACCAGCCAGAGATATGTCTCCAAAAAAACCCGTATCAGAACATGTCATTCCCCCAAATGAATCAGTTGATAGCAATTCATTACTCATAGAAAAAACCACAAGGTGTTGCAAACTCTGGCCCCTGCCTGTCTCCACAATCCCAGGGCATTTTATTCACAGAGCACAGCCACTTTGCCTTCCTTTCTTTGGAGCACTCTGCCCTTTCCACCCACTGGCTTTTGCACTTGTTTTCTTTGCCTGGAATGCTTGTCCACCAGCTCCTCAGATGATTGGCACATTCTCATTCTTTTGGTCTCAACTCAAACATCTTATTCAGAGAGAACTTCCCTGACAACCATATCTTAGGTGGCCTCCTCAGATTGCTTTCTATCTTATTACCTGATTATTTCCTTCATGACATTTATTACAACCCACAATTATCTTAATTGTTTCCTCATTTATCATCTGTCTCCCCAACTAGAGTGTGAGCTTCATGAGTGCAGGGACCTTACTTCTCTTGGTCATTCCTGGATTTCCAGCACCTAGAACAACGCTTGGCAGAAAGCACACACACAATCAACATCTGTTAAATAAACAGGGTGAATGAATGAGTTTTTAACATACATGTGCTCGTCCTCTGGCTATGTTCTTCGAATGCATTATCTCATTTAATCACCATAACAATCTAATGAGGTAGGATTACTATTATTTTCATTTGACAGATGAGGAAAAGGAGTTTCAGGAGAATTATTTGCTCAGTCACACAGCTAGTAGCAACTGTATGAGTCAGCTTGGGCTGCCATAACAAAATATCATAGACTGGGTGGCTGAACACTCAACGGAAATTTATTCCAGCTGATTCGGTTTCTGGTGAGGCATCTCTTCCTAGCTTGCAGACAGCTGCCTTCTTATTATGTCCTCACATGGCCCTTCTCCTATATGTGCATGGAGAGAGGGAGTGAGCTCTCTGGTGTCTATTCTAAAGACACTAATCCTATTAGATCAGGGCCCCATCTTTATGACCTCGTTTAATCTTAATTACTTCCTTAGAGGCCCCATCTCCAAATAAAGCCATACTGGAGGTTGGGGCTTCAACATATGAACTTGGAGGGGGGAGGGATAAAAACATTCAGTCCATAAAACTGACAGAGCCAGGATTCAAACCCAGACTTGTCCAATTCCAAAGCTCATACTCTTAATTGCTGAATTATATTGCCATGTTGCTTCCAGGTCCTTAGCTCTGCCCTTTTCCTGAACCTCTTCATGCCTCGCTTCATACATGGCCAGGGATTGCTTGTCTGGTTCTCTCGTGGTACACACTTGACTAGGAGTTGAGAGCCAAGATGCAAAGCCTGGCTTTACTCTTCACTACCTTTGTGATCTGGAGCCAATAGCTTAATGACTCTGGATGTGCCTCAGTTTTCCCATCAATGAAATATGGACAGTAACAGAAGGTACTTCTAGTAACTTCCTTCAGGTGGTGAGGGAGAGAAGGAAACAGTCCTTATGGGTGTCCAGTGAAGGTCTTGGAGCAAATACACTGCATGATTCTTGTTGTTGTGAATTATTTCCCTGAGTAACGTTAACAGTTGCATAGACAGGGGTGCAAGAAAGCGGCCTCCACTCCAGCATGATGATGTAGCCTGTGGGAAGGGCCCTTACATGGCTGTGACCAGTATTTTTCCCTTCCTCCTCATGTTCAGTCATCATTGTGCTTTTGTTTTGTTTGAATTAAGTATTTTTCTATTTGGCTTATTTGCTCTCCAAGCTGGGAGGGACTGCCTCAAGGGGATCATTCCAGAAGGCAGCCTGATCCCACTGAGATGGGTGTCACCCTGTCTGGAGGTTCTCAGGAATGTAATTTATCTACTTGAGATTTGATGGTAGATTAAATAATAACAACAACACCAATAAGGATCATATAACAACATTTATACAGCACTAACTGTATACCAGGCACTGATCTAAGAAATACACAGATATGAATTTATTTACTCTCCACAATAACCACACCTAGAAGTAGATGACAGCACTAGTTAGGTACTATAGTAATCACTCTCACAACTAGTAAACACCTGGGCTGGGATTTGAACCAAGGGACTCTGGCTCTACACTCCATGCTCTAAACCATACTAATATTCTATAAGGCCTCTCCTGGCACCTCTTATTCCTCCCTGCCTGGCCTGTAGTCCCAAGTGCTGGGAGGTGGGTCCATCCCTCAGGACAGGGAAAGGAAGCCTCCCCTATGGGAGGGGAGAATATCAGGGAGCATCCTTCTAGGATTGGAAGTAGAAGCCAGAAGTCTGGGTACAGTTGCCAATGAGTGGGATATGGTTGGTGGCTCTGAGGGCTCACAGATCATCCTGTGCTTTCCCTCTCTCTAGCACTAACCGGCCTGCATCCTAACTATTGGCCCATTATCTCCTCTAGGAGGCTGGGAGTTCCTCCAGGGATGGTGTCTAGGTGAGCTCAGTGGTTCCTCAGCAGCATGAGGGCAGGAACATGGTCCATCACTGAACTGCTGCGATCCTGGGCCTGACACAATGCATTATGGAATAGATGTTCATGAATGAGTAATGAAGTAGGCCCGCAAACACCACAACAAGCACTGGTACAATGGTTTTGAATATTTGGAATCTTTTGTTTATTTCTGCTTAGTGCAAAGGCCCTGAAACTTGAGTCACCTGAGGAGTTTGGTAAAAATGCATATTCTCAGGCCTCGAACCTGAGATTCTGATTCATTTGGTTCAGGTGGTTTTTAAAAACATTTCTACCGGAATGCAATATACAACCAGAAAAGTGTACCTAAGTGTACAGCTTGCTGAATTTTCACACACTGAATGTATCTATGCGCCCTGCACTGAGGTCAAGAAAAAGAATATTATTAGAACAGTTTTGGCAGCTTTAAACATATAATCCTGGTAATTCTCATGCAGTTCCCCTGAACAGCAAGAAACACTGTAGGAGTGATTAGCACTAAAACTCTTAAAATGGAAACAGCCCATGTGTGCATCTTTGAGGATAATAAGGACAAGAGAACTGGGAAGCGTTGTTCGTTGGTCACCAGAACCCCTAGGGACACAGCGGGTGGCACTGCTCCTGGAGTTGGGAAGTGGAGAGGCCAACTGAGTCACCAACTGGCTTTCTGGATATAAGAGAAGCACAGCTCATAAACTCCCAGCACCTGGTGAGGAGCCCTGAAGACTCAATGGGAAAGAAGTCCATGGATGCCAGGTTCAGGCCCTCACGTTATTAAGCCACTAAAGCAAACAAGCTTTCAGAGCAAAGACAGAGGGACTTCATGGACAGTAATCATTGAGTCACCCATTTCCAAAAGGATGAGAGTCCCTCCTACGAGTTCTATCTGAACCAGAATGGATGAGGCCTTCAAAAATTCATTTTCAATTTCAACTTCAATCTCTTTCACACACACACACACACACACACACACACACACAACCAAGGCTTGCTTTGTAATGTTCTTCCCCATGCTTCCAATTAAGGTCTTTCACTATGGGTCAGACTCATTCTCTGTCTTTTTCCTCCTATTTTTTCCTTTCTTCAAAATTTTTTGATTCCTGATGTTCGGACTAGAAGTTATGAACCTGAACCTCCATAAAAATAAAGACATTTGGTGATGGGAAAAGAAGAGAAGGCGTTATCCTGGTTATCTCTTGATTACCCACCAGCGGATTCGTGGAGGTCTGAAATCAGCCTGAGTTTTCCAAGCTGTACCTCGAGTTTTCCTCCAGCATCTAACATCCTCCAAAGCCTCGCCTTTTAACAGGTATAGACATAGATGGGGGCGGTTGAGTGGGGGGGTCTTGTGCAGAGAAGGGAAGTCATTTTGGCATCAGACCTTAAACAGTTTCTCTAGTTTTCTGTTGTTAAGTCACTAACAATTTCCCTAACTTTAAATGTTTTTCGAGTGTTGTACATTCAACAGAGGGTTGGGCTTTTTTTGTTTGTTTGTTTACTTGGTTTGGCTTCTGAATTCTTTTCCCAGAATTTATTTTCTGTGGGAAATAGAGTTTGAAACATTTCCCAATAAGTTTGGAAAGGAGTTGCCCGGATCCTGTAAAGATTTAAGATGAGTTCGTTTTCTGCATAACTCCTTGTCTCCCAGCCAATCAATAACCGAAAGGACAGTCTCCATCCTGGTCCTAAGGAAAGCTCAAGTGTAGCCCACTCCCAGAAAAGCCACAAAGAGGGGACTTTTCATAGTCTACTATTAATTCATCCAATCACTCATTCATCCACTCATTTTTTCAACAGATTGTCATTACTGAGTGTATACTATATGCCAGGAATTTGCGAAGTACAGATCACCAAATGCAAGCTCCCTTCTCTGGCCCCTCCTTTTATTTCTTGGTCAGGGGGAGGGTGGAGAAGCACTCAAATAAAAACAGGGAATACAGGTCTCCTAAATCATCTTCTTTTTCCTCTAGCTGCCTCCAGGCTTCCCAATCCCCAGTTAGAAAGCTGCAGAATTGAGGTAAAAGTGATTCTCTCCCAACCTGGGTCTCCTCTCAGTGTTGTTGTGAACACCTGTGCTTGTTTCAGGATGGCTCTTAAGAGCCTACTAAGGGCCAAGAGGATCCCTGGGCTTTGCAAGTCCAGCTGCCATATTGCAGCAAGCCCTCAGCCTCGGAGGGCCTGTTGATGGCAGGATCTGTTGATTGCCTGCCGGACGACCAGCTCAGGCTAGACCAGTGCTCTGGTCTGCTTTGCAAAATCAAAAATCAAGTGTTCCACCCAGATTGTCTTTCCTAATTTTCAAACTTTTGATCTCATTCCAAATTACATGTTACGGCAATTTGCATCCGTGGGATGATGATCATTCGGGAAAGCTGAAAGAGCAGCTCAGCCATATGTTTGAAAATGTGTCGCCAGCAGTGTGATTGTCGGTAACAACTTGATTCAGGCTGCATTTGAGCCTTTGACACTTTTCAAATTGATGTTTTCTCCTTCATAAAAACAGACCCCCAATTTAAAAGTCCTCTAATGGAATTTAAGATTTTTCCTTATTGCAGTTGACGTGCATGTACCTGGTTTTAAAGCAAATCCAGTATGTGAAAATGGATGTATACCCATCACATCAAGGGGAAAGAGAGGCACTTTCAGATTGAGGGATTCACTTCACAGCATGATTCTTTTCTTCACCAAAGGAATCTCCATACGGTTCTCTGAAAGGAGTTGGCTTTCCTAGTGTACTTAAACACTTTGTAAAATTCTAATTTAAAAACACGGTTTAGACATCACACATACTGTGTAAAGAGAAGACTGCTCAGATCAGGCAGATGGCCGCATGCTATTTCTAGAGCCACTACCCCATTTCAAATGGAATCCAAATGACTTGTCAACATCTCCTTGGCATTCAGTGCCCTGCCTAGATGGCGCTGAAGCAAAGCTTATACTTGCTACAAGACTTAGATCAATAGTTACTCCTTTGTTGAGCCCTCTCAGACGACACTCACCTTTTTCCCAGAGGTGAAATCTTTCTGGCACCTATGTAGCATTTGCACTGCCCAATTTGAAGACTGCCCTAGAAATGGTCTAGGTTTTATTCATTTTATGAGTTCAGATAGGTACCAGGTCCTCAAGAAACTTGCCTCAAAAAATTATTGCAGTTGATGTAATTGAATGAGAAACAGCCATCACTCTTCTGAAGCAGTGTCTTTCAGTTAGCAAGAATTCCTCAGAGTGAGATCTCATTTTGGTCACAGGGAAATGTCTCATAATGGCTTAGAGTTAGGTTGTCTTCGTGGACAAATTATCAAAATTACAATAGAAAATAAAAGACCACATATAGGTCTAAGCCAGTCAGCAATCATCTCTTGCAGCCAGAGGGACTGCTTCAGAAATGTGCAATGGAAACCAGATCTGGGATGTTTGTTGGAACTGATGGGGAGACAAGCTCTCTCTTCCACTGGACTTAATCCTCCAAAAATATAAATTAGTAGCTTCTGGGGGTTGCCTTATCAACCAGCACAGAAGAAAAACTAAGTGGTAGAGAAGCCCAAGTCTTGATGATATCATTTGAGACCTGGGATTCAACAGCTCCTGAGGCTACACCTGTTTTCAGGACTTTTCAGTTAAGTGAACAGGTAAATTTACTTTTTTTTTTTTAACTTTTTATTTTATATTGGAGTATAGTTGATTAACAATGTTGTGTTAGTTTCCGGTGTACAGCAAAGTGATTCAGTTATACATATACATGTATCTATTCTTTTCCAAATTCTTTTCCATAAAAATTTGTTACATAATATTGAGCAGAGCTCCTTGTGCTATACAGTAGGTCCTTGCTGGTTATCTCTTTTAAATATAACAGTGTGTACATGTCAATCCCAAATTCACTTCTTTATTTAGACGTTGGCATTGACATTTTGTCATCTTCAAATAAAAGACTCCTGACTCCCCCTTTCCCAACTGGTCTTTATATCAATTACCAAGACCTATGGTTTCTCCATCCAAAATATCTCATATCTATTGGCTTATCTCCAGGCCAATGCCCATAATCTAGTTCAAATTCTCATGACCTCTAACTTGAACATGCAAATTCTGAGTTTTGTCTCTCAGCCTCCACTTTCTCCCCTCCTATCTAGCTTCCCAGAAGCTGCCCACTTAATCCTCGTAAAGCACAGATATCATGAAGGCACTCACTCTACTGCTCCAAAACTTTCACTGACCCCCATTGCCCCCTGAATTAAAAAACCTACAGTCTTTCCCTCTTGTGTGTCTCCTTTACTACTCACAAAGAATACCTCACTTCCTGTCACCAAATATGTGGAGGGGTTTTCCCCACACCAAGGAATTTTCCATAATACCAGCTGGGTGTCCTACAGTTTAATTCAGTTCTGACACTATCTACCTGGAAATAGTGTCAGATCCCACAGGTGTCAGTCCCACAAGACTGCCCCCCTCCCACTTCAGATGCCAATTGCAAGCAGTAGTTCCTCAGGTTACCTACAACTTCTGTCCAATTTAGCTACAAATTGGAGGGTCCCGTGACCCTCTCCTTGGGTTCAATTAATTTGCTAGAGTGGCTCACAGAACTCAGGGGAGCACTTACTTATGTTTACCAGTTTATTAAAGGATACGGTAAAGGACACACATGAACAGCCAGATCAAGAGATACATAGGGCGAGGCCTGGGAGGGACCTGAGCACAGGAGCTTCTGTTCTCCTGGAGGTGAGGTGTGTCAACCTCCCAGTACATGCAGATGTTCACCAATCTGGAAGCTCTATGAGCCCCACACTTTTGCAATTTTATGGAGGCTTCCTCACGTGACAGTGAGCAATTATTAACTCCATTTCCAGTCCTTCTCCCTTCAGAGAATGGGGGCAGGGCTGAAAACTCCAAGCTTCTAGTCCTGGCTTGTTGTTTCTGGTGACCAGCCCCCATTCACAAGCCATCCAGGACCCCAACCAAAGTCAGCTCATTAGAACAAAAGACACTCCTAACACTCAGGAAATTATAAGGGTTCAGAAGCCCTGCATCAGGAACCGGGATCAAAGACCAAGTATTAGAACTAGACGCTCCTAATGCTCTTATCACTTAGGAAATTACATGGGTTTGAGAAGCTCAGTGCTAGAAACCAGGGGCAGAGACCAATGTATACATTTTTTCTATTATCTCACACCTACTGAATAAAGTTCAAATTCCTTAGACTGGTATTCCAACCCCTCTGTAATCTAGCTGCAATCTTTACCTTTCCAACTACTATTTTCTGCTATATCTCTCATATAATTTATACTCAAGGATTATTGCATTCTGGTTGAGTATTCAAGTTCAGAGCAAGTTTGATGTAGAGCCAAGGTGAACGAGCTCTTCCCATGTCCAAATCTTCCAACTCCCAGGTCAAATGAAGCCTTGTCCTGAGGCCTTCCCTAACCCCACAGCTGGGAACCTTCTGAATTCTTACAGCCCTTTATCTCTTCACACCTTGGGACTTTACCTATCACTTCCTCTTATCTTTCTACATTTTGTTATAGCTACTTGTGGATATGTTCTGTCTAGTCTGCTCTCCAGGATTCTTCCCTTGTAGGTAATTACTCTCCTTCAGACAGAGTCTGTTTTGGATTCTCTTATGTGTGCATCCCATCCCCTCTCCCCATATATGTTTATTGAATTGATATAAAGGAAGGAATGAGAAAGGTTGTTTAATAGATTCTTAGGAAACTTGCTTTTTGATGAGTATAAAAAATAACTTATAAACAACCTATCCATATATAAACAGATACTATTGGAGTTACGAGGATGCTTGGAAATTGGCTTTCTTAAGTACTAAATTTCACACTTTCCCCCTATTTTTGCACTGTTAATTTTCTAACACAAAAGTAAAATCCAGATAATCTTTGGCAAAACCTTAAAAATTCTAAATTATCATCTTGATGATGATCAAGAACCACATGGGTGTAACTGAAAAAGTATCTCACGACCAGAAGTTCTCTCTGAACCATGTTAATAGAAGCCATGACATGGTTTTATATCATGTGGCACAGTTTACAAAATACTTCTACAGATATTACTTCATTCCTGTTTTACAACCCTGTGAGATCAGTAGAACAGGAATTATCAGCCCTGTTCTACCAATAAGGAAAAGGTAAGGCCTCAGAGAGGCTCAGCAACTAGCAAGTTTCCACAATCAAGTAGATGACAGAATTAGGACTAAAACCCAAGGTTTCTGAGCCTTAGTCCAGAGCTCTTCCAATTATTCTGTGCTACTTACCTTAGTCTAACAGATACCTTCTTCCCTTGCCCATGACTGATTTAGCAAAGGACTTAATGACCACTGAATCACCACCTCAGTGATATGAAGAGAGGTCTGGGAAGTGGTATTACTGTCTTGCTCCTAAGAGAGAGACATAGGAAGAGAAGCTCCTCTTTTTTTCCCTCTGGATGTAATTGGATATGGTAATTGCAGAGCCAAGAGAAGCAGAGCTGGAGCCTTGAGTTCCCCTTACCTGAAATCACCCTACCCCTTGAACTTCTTGACACGTGTGATAATCAACTTCCTTATTGTCATTTAAGCCAGCGTAAGTCAGGGGTTTCCATTACTTGTATCTGAAACCATTCTAACAGAAACAATATGGGAAACTTTATGATACATGGATTTGGGGTAGAGAGTCTTGGGTTTGAATCCCCTCTCCAACACTTCAAACTGGGAATTTTACTGAACTATTTAGAGCCTTGAGTTCTTATCAGTAAAAGGAAGGATACGTGTTCCTACTGCTCAGAGCTATTTGGTCCAATACAATAAGTAGTGGGAAGTGTCTGGTACCTGGTAGATGATAAATAGCCATTATTGTGAAAATGAACTTTATACCAATGCTATAAATACTTTTACCAAAAAAAAAAACTTTTTAAACTCTAAATTTACACAAAACAATTTTATTGGTTCACTCATGCTTTCTACTCTAGTCAGGCAGGTCTTAGAGTAAATACAAAGGTTGATTCCTAACAAGCTCAGATCAAGAATACTCAACCTCTGAGTGAACTTCAATTCCCTGAATATTTGGGATCATGGGGCAGGGAATGAAAGTGTTGATAATAAAATTATGATTGGAGCTGAGACTGGAGGGCTGCTACCAGGACTGGAATTTGCCTTGAAGTTAGCAATCAACTTTTCAGAGTGGTCTAACAAATCAAAGACTTGTCATTTATTTGTTCTTAGTTTTCCTGCAGGAAGCGGTTTAAGCATTAAATAGTTTGATTTTATTACATTGTTTAAAAAAAAAAAAAGAGAGACATTGCCATCTCTTGTTCTGAAAGAGAAGATAGTTTGGATAACCTCACTTTACCAATATGCAGTTTATACAACCATGAGGTCATAATGGTTTAGCACAGGGCTGGGCCTTCTGGGTCTTCCTGGATTGAAGCCAAGTGCCTTTTTCATTTCAACATTAAAACAAAAAATATCATGTCATCTTGGGATGGTGTCACATTGCTAAGAAGAGCCAATTTTTTGTTTGTTTTTATTTTGCTTTGTTTTTGCCACAGTTACAAAGACTATATTATATAGGTCAACTTTCAAATCTGTTTCTTGAGATTTATTATATGACTCTTATTTCTAAGATCTTCTTAATGGAAACTGTATTGTTCATTATAGCAACTTGGAAACACTCTACCTTTCTTAAAATTTCTATTTAAAAAAAATTTTTTTAAGTCTTTATTGAATTTGTTACAATATTGCTTCTGTTTTATGTTTTGGTTTTTTTGGCCACAAAGCCTGTGGGATCTTAGCTCCCCGACCAGGGATCGAACCTGCACCCCCTGCATTGGAAGATGAAGTCTTAACCACTGGACCGCCAGGGAAGCCTCTCTTAAAATTTTTATAAGAGACAATAATGACCTAAAGATGAGTGTCAGAAGCAGATTGGAGGGCGTCAGAGTTTTAAAGGAGGAGCTAATTTTTATTGACAGCATAATCCCCAAACTACTCTGCTACCTATTACCCCTCTGTTTAATGGAGTGAACCGACTGCTTATGTGGCGAGTAAGGCCTCGCTCTGGATGCACACAGTTGTCCAAACAGGCCCTCAGCCAGCCTTGAGTAAAGAGATAAAACGCTCGTGTGCTCTAGGAAAAGCCAGAGGACCCACACTTGGGACCACGAGGGCAGCGTGAGGCTGGTGAGTGGAGCGGCTTTAGAGCCATTTCTTAACATTTCTGGCTTGGGTCTTGATTTTTCAGGCACAGGGACAATAATGTGAGCAACTACTTACAGATCCCACAAGATCTAGGAGCTAAGTGTCCTCCCTAATTTTAGTCTGCTGGAAACCCGGATAAAGTCACTCCTCCCTGCAGAGAGTCCCCACCTGCAGCTGCTGGTGTCAGTACTGGAAGCTCCTCCCAGAGTGACCTTCATGGCTCTGCCACCCTGCGAACACGCCCTTCCCCCAAGAGCACAAGCTGCAGTCACCCGCTCCGACACCCACTTGCCTCCGTGTGGGTGAGTCCCACCTCACACCCCACCCCACCCCCAGCTCCTATGAAAGGACTTTCTCTTGAATCGGCCTTTCTGGTCTCAGGTGGAGAGTCAGTGGCTTTCCAAGGCGTTCTGCAGGCTTTGAAGTGAAAAGAACACGGAAGACTATTCTTGTGGTTTCCCTAATGTGTGTACCAAGGGGAGCAGGAGCCACTTGATCCTGTGTTTGAAATAAACCAGGTTACTGGTCTGAAAGAGCAGGAAGCAAATGGCTTCCATAGATACAAACCTTCCTGCATTAAACCCTGGGCTGGTCATCCTTACTTTGCTTTCAAAATATGAGGAATCACCACCATTCCCAGGGATGGCTATGGAATGCCAGTCCTGGTGAGCTGGCTTGTTTTTCAGTAACTCTCCCCTCTACTGAGGTAAAGAAAAACTAGAGGCCTCAGACTAGGTTTAAGAAGTGCCCAAAAAAATCTGCTGAAAACTAAAAATAAGTCTCAAATTTATCTCATTGTTGTCTGTTTTCAAGGTCAGATTGGCTGATGATGTCAGTCCAAACAGCCAAACAATCTTCCCTGTTACCCCTGTCCAAAAGGCCTCCCCAACTGGGAGACTGGGATTGACACATATACACTAATATGTATAAAATGGATAACTAATAAGAACCTGCTGTATAAAAAAATAAATAAAATAAAATTTAAAAAAAAAAAAAAAAAAAAAGGCCTCCCCATCACCTGTAAAATGCCATCTATTTTGGGCCATGTTACAACAGTGTTTTGGGCTGGATGTGTAAGGGCTACAAAATAACCAACACATGATACCTTCCTCAATTAGCTTTTACACTAGGAGTATCCAAAGAATTGTTATTGTAAATAATAAGAAGAAGTAGTTAATGAGTAGAATCAGGTACCACATATGTTGAGAAGTATTTTGATGCATTTCCTAATTTAATCCTCACTATAACCCTGGGAGGAGGGTACTGTCACGACCCTATCTTGCAGATGAGGAAACGGAGCCTCTCCCAGTGTGCTGGTTATTCTCTGCCTGCCTCTCAGCAATTCTCCACCCTTCCCTGCCCTGCCCCGTGCCCAGGAGGCTGAGCCTTACGGACAGCACAGCCCAGCTCCCTTGTGAGCTGACTTTGGCAGCCTCCAGAGATCAGAGGGTAGGAGAAGAAGAGGTCAGGGTGTTTCTTTCCCACTCACCCCCTTCTTCCTGCAGCAGCTGCATTGCTCCATAGACACATGGCTCCTGGCAGCAGGTCCCGGACCTGGGCGGTCACTCACCCAGCTCTGCTACAGCCTTCCCTCCCTCTACTTCCCATCCCAAGAGCAGTGATGGTTTCCGCCTGTTGCTAGACACTGGGTGCTCTGTCCTTGCTTGTTCCCCCCACCCTGTCCTCACCTCCATAAGTAGCCACTTCAATAAAATCTCCTCATCTGAACCAATCAAGGGCAAATTGGGTTTCTGTCAAGATCCCGACTGACACACCAGCAAAAGAGATGCAGACCAGAGATTCAAACCCATAGTATTCAGTGGTAGGGGAGAAGAGAGGTAAACTGATAATAAAAGAAATAAAATTATTAGAGCCATGAGAAAGTTGTAGAAAGTGTTATGGGAAATCAAAGACCAATTAAAAAAATACTTTGTAGAGGATGTGACATAGTGTTAGGCGTTTTAAAAATGTATAGAAGGAGATTTAGAAAACAAACTAGTGGTTACCAAAGGGGAGAGGGAAGGGAGGAGGGACAAATTAGGGGTATGGGATTAACAGGTACAAACTATTATACATAAAATAGATAAGCAACGAGGATTTACTAGATAGCACATGGAATTATACCCATTATCTTGTATAACCTGTAATGGAGTATAATCTGTAAAAATACCAAATCACTATGCTATACACCTAAAACTAACACAGTATTGTAAATCGACTATACTTCAATTTTTTTAAAAAGTAGAATTGAGACAAGTGGATATGAAGGAAAGAGTTTCAAATACAAGCAAAGGCAATGAGGCAAAAAAGCACAAACCACATGTTGGGAACAGAGGTGGTTTACTCCTGGAAGTGGGGGTAAGCTTGTGGATGGTTTTTCACAAACTGTATCCTACAGAACTCCACTGTTCTATGACATGTTACTACCATATTGAAAAAAAAGGGGCTTCCCTGGTGGCGCAGTGCTTAAGAAGCCACCCGCCAATGCAGGGGACACGGGTTCGAGCCCTGGTCCAGGAAGATCCCACATGCCGTGGAGCAACTAAGCCCGTGTGCCACAACTACTGAGCCTGCGAGCCACAACTACTGAGCTCGCGAGCCACAACTACTGAAGCCCATGAGCCTAGAGTCTGTGCTCTGCAACAAGAGAAGCCACCGCAATGAGAAGCCCGCGCACCGCAACGAAGAGTAGCCCCTGCTCACCACAACTAGAGAAAGCCCACGTCCAGCAACGAAGACCCAACACAGCCAAAAATAAATAAATTAAATAAATAAATTTTAAAAAAAAAGAATTTTACTCATTCATCATTCAATCGTTTATTAAGTAAAAATTAATGGAGCCTTTATCCTGAGCCAGGCTCTGTTAGACTACAGAGGGAAACCATAGCGACAAGAAGAACAAGACAGAGTTCCCACTCATCAGAAGCTCTGGACCGGGACTTCCCTGGTGGTCCAGTGGTTAAGACTCCGTGCTCCCAATGCAGGGGGCCCGGGTTCAATCCCTGGTCGGGGAACTAAGTTCCCAGATACCGCAGCTAAGCCCTCAGGCCACAAGTAGAGAAGCCCGCGCACAGCAATGAAGAGCCCACACAGCCGGAAGGAAGGAAGGAAGGAAGGAAGGAAGGAAGGAAGGAAGGAAGGAAGGAAGGAAGGAAGGGAGGGAGAGAGGGAGGGAGAGAGGGAGGGAGAGAGGGAAGGAGGGAGGGAGGGAGGAAAGAAAGACCGTATAACGATCTTTAAGAAAAAAAAAAAGAAGCTCTGGACTGCTTGAGGTTGAACATGAAATGAAAATATATAGTTACAATGTAAGCTATAATTTCAATACAATTCTCTGAAAACACAGAGAATGAACTCCTTATCTAGCAATGAAGGGTTTGGAAGCCTTCAGAAAAGAGCTGATGTTTAAGCTTAAAGGACGAGTAGAATTTGCCAGGAAAAAGGAGAAACCTCATGCAAGGACACTGAATTTGAATATCCAGACGCCATACTTAACTGCATAAAAGATTACTCCTTATAAGACAGAAAAGAAAGAATCCAATATATATGGATAAATATGAATATTAATTAAAAACAAAAGGATTTTCCAAAAATGCCTTTTAAAGTTATAGAGATTTGGGAGAAATTTTAATAACGTAAATGTAAAGAGACTATCAAAAGGTTATTAAAGTCTATTTCAAGGCCAGCAGCTCTGCTGCTTCTCCTTGAGTTAAAGGAAGAAAAAAAAAATCTTTTTTCTCTTTTGTTCTTGATCATGAGATCCGGTATGCAAGTTAGGGGACATCAGAGAAGTCCAGCACTGGCCTCCGGAGACTTTTTGAATTTGAACACAGAAAATGAGAAACACACAATTATTTCAAAATGTTTCTAATTTTTCAGTTTAGAATAGTGCCCATAGTATACAGGAAATTGCCAAAGCCTGTTTTTCTTCCTAATAATTTTAGATTGCTATATTCTTTTAAGTAGGATTAGAGTAAAGCTTTCCTTTGCTGTGCAGCTTTTTTTGTTTTTTTTCTTTTTAGGCTACCATATGTACCAATGTGACAATTTAACTCTACAACTACTTTATATTTTAAGGTTTTATATATTATAACTTTACATATTTATATTCATAGTGTACTGATTACTTATATTTCCAAATACTTAAAAATGAGTAATCTATACGTAACAAAAACAGGAATTTTTTAAAAAGTTTTAAGTGCAATACAAATACATTTATTTTGTTTTATTAAGTGCTATAAAGATTATTTTTAGTGGCTCTTTTTGTTAGCTTTTTCTTTTTCTTAAATTATAGGAGTTTGTTGTGGTTTTATTTTTTACCATGCAAGATTTTAAATCCCACCATCATGAGAGAAAAATCTGGTTTTGCCCTTAAAACACTGACAAATATATAGACCTGATAATGTTAGCGTTCAGTAGATGTTCGTTGAATAAATGAACTGATGGTGCCATAGGGAGACTGGAAGAGGAGACAAAAACCTAACCCTGGCTCCCATTTGAATCTGTAACTCTTCCTAAATTCAGTACAGGCAGCCCTCTGTATCCATGAGCTCCAAAGATTCACCTAACCATGGATGAAAAAATATTTGAAAAAAATAAATCCATAAAGTTCCAAAAAGCAAAACTTGAATTTGCCACACCAGCAACTATTTACATAGCATTTATACTGTATTAGGTATTATAAGTAACCTAGAGGTGATTTAAAGTATATGGAGGATGTTTGTAGGTTATATGCAAATACTGTGCCATTAGGAACTTGAGCATCCTTGGACTTTGGTATCTGCATCGGTCCCAGAACCAATCCTCCATGGATACCAAGGGATGACTGGACTAGGAAACTCTTTGTTGTCTACAAACCAAACCTATGACTTGGGGTTGAACAAAAGTCTTGAGATAGTTTTTTCTTGGAAAGCCTGGATTAAACTTTTTAGCATTGATGCTATAACAATTTGATTCATTCACTCATTCAACAAATTTAAAAACATTTATTAAGCATTTAGAGGAACAGTAGTAATAATAATAATAGGTAATACCAATTCAGAATTTATTTTGTGCTGGCCCTGTACTATGTGCTTTGTACTGATTATCTCACTGAGTCCTTACAACAGCCTGAAATAAGCTCCACTGTACAGAAGAGGAAAGTGAGGCGCAGCAAGTCACATAACTTGCCCAGGATCACCCAGCAACTAAATGAATTCTAAATTGAGTCCAAGCCAGTCAGACTCCAGAGTTCCACATGCTTTGCTACCCTAGGACCATATGCTGGGTGCCCAAAGATAAAAATATATGTGGATCATCCTTCCATAAGAATTACAATGTTGTAGACTCAAAGACTGTAAGAGCAGGTCACCTAGGCTCTCTTTTTACAGATGAGAAATCCAGGTTAAGTGAGGTGATTTATCCAAAGTCACCCAGACAGGTTGAGAATGCCTCTCTCCCAACCCTGTGTTGTCTCTCACTCCATTTCTCTTTCCACTCACTACACGGAGCTAGAAACCTCCACTTACTGAGTGAACTCCTAGAGCCATGTTATCACCACAGAAATAAGAAACCAGATGGAAATGATTTTTAAATATGTAAATTTATCTCCTTAGAAATAATCCTCATTGACACCTTTCAAACTGGCAAATTGTTGAAGCTGCATGTGGATCTCGGCCTCGTGAAACATAAGCACTAAGGGGAGGGATAAATTAGGAGTTTGGGATTAACGTATACACGCTACTATATTTAATATATAAAATAGATAAACAACAAGGTCCTACTGTATAGCACAGGAAACTATACTCAGTATCTTGTAATAACCTATAATGGAAAAGAATCTGAAAAAGAATAGATATATATGTATTACTGAATCACTGCTCTGAACACCTGAAACTAACACAACGTTGTAAATCAACTATACTTCAATTAAAAGAAAATCAGCACTAAAATTGAGTTTAGCAGTTTATATAGAGTTGACGTTGGGTCTTCCCCCTCCCTGCCACACCCTAGGTTTCCAATTATCTTTCAGTCCCATCTTGTCTCCCGCACTGAGGCCATGTAACAGGTCATTACTAAGTGATTGCATAACTGGAACAAAAGCAAGATAGAATCAAAAGGATATTTTGAGCTCAAGCGACAGCAGCCACTGATTCAACCTCCTGATTGTTAGCACAAGAAAAGGCAGGTCTGGGAAGCAATATAACACAGCGGAGCCTGCTGAAAGAGTAGGACAGACTGGGCAGAACTCACAGCCGTGTTTCTTAGTGGTACAGCACTGGCTATCCCATTTAACCACTTTGAACCTCAGTCTCACATGTAATAAAGTATATTCCACACTACCTGGCACATAATATGCATTCAACAAACACAGCTATAATTATTACAATCCCATCCTAGTTCTGCCCTCTTCATTCACCCACAGATTGCCCTCATTTTTACACAGTGGAGGAACCCAACAAGATGCTTGTTGAAGCTTTGCTCAAGTCTTCATCCTCTGAGTTTCAGCTCAAATTCTACCACCTCATGGGAGACTTTAGCACCTGCCAGAGTGGGAATTAACAATTCCCCCTTCCATGCTCTCTAGCTGTAGCCTGATAAAGCCTACATCTCACTTTCTCCTGTATTTGACTTTGTTTCGTTTCTACCCAAAGCATAAATTCCTTGAGATGAGGGATATTTGTTTTCTTTCTCACAGCCCCTGTACAGTCACCTTATACAGAGTGAGCACTCACTAAATGTGTGGGCCTTGCCCTGAATGAGTTTTTAACAACTCAAGTGCCATACTCATGAAAAGTATTTGAGAATTACGATTATGGAGTTGAACTGAGTTCTTAAGCAGTGAGGGTCCTGGTTTTTCTGGTGGTATTTTTTTTTTTCAGGTAGCCGAGTGGGGCAAATACCAAAAAAAAAAAACAAATATCTAGGCTCAGCATGAGGACACCTGCTACACAGGGCATTTCTCTTTGACGTCAAAGTTCTCTACAGATCCGTCGTTGTTGCTATCCTTATGGCAATCGCAGTGACAACCTTAGAGCCAGATAGCATCCTCTCGTTTTACTACTGACAGCTCCAGGAAATAAGAGAAGTGGGTGGAGCTTGTACAAACCCACAGTTCTGCAGGTCATCTGTAGTTGGAGCTCCTGTCTGGGTAGGGGCAATAGGCCTGAGGCTGGCTCTGCGAGTGGAGCTAGGAGAGGGCACAGTGGGTCCTTCTGTGCCTCAGTTGCTCTCTCTGAATGATGGGAATAAAATCATCTTGTTCTCCAAGATTCTACTTCCCTAAATTGGTGACACTAATTTCAAAAACCACCAGGACAAATGAGCAATGAATGTCAAAGTAGGTTGAGGTAGTCCTGAAGGATGGTGCTCCAAAGCAGAGAGAAGGCACGTTCTTTTTACATAACAGATATAACAATAGCTAATATATATTAAGGGCTTACTGTTGTGTCAGGCCATGTGCTAAGCGTTTTATGTGTATTAATTCATTCAATTCTTCAAACATTGCTATGAAGTAGTCGCCATTTTACTGAGGAGAAAACTGAGGCACAGAAAGGTCAAGCCAAAAGCTACACAACTAATAAGAGGCAGAGCCTGGAATAGTACTCACATAGTTGAATGCCACTGGCATACTCTTAATTATGTTGCCGGACTGTCTTCCCGTGGCCATCTCTTTATTTTGGTGCCTAACACAATGCCTTGCATGTAATAGGTGCTTTGGGAAGTCTCTCCCTTCTTCCCCTCCTTCTAATTCCGCCCCCGGCTTCTCTATTAAGTTAGGTATTTGACTTTTAATGGTGTTTCTCCAAATGGAAGCTGGAGATCCACAATTTATTTTTTTCACAGTTATGATTTTAAAAATGAATATAAACACATTCTGGATCATTGGGATAACCATCTGATACCAAGTACTGCCTTGTGATCTCAGTGCCTGTGTTAGCTATGCCTTGCCACCAGCTCTTACCACTTTACTCATTATGCTAATAAGAAAGGAAGAGCACAAAGTTAATCTCTAATGATGTATCAGAGTCAAATGAAAGCCAACTATTACAATAACATAGGGTGTGAGCAGAGGAGGTGTGTTACCTGGAAGGGAGGAAAGAGGTGAGAAAACTGAGTCCATACAGGGCACTTCCCACGCCGTAAGGGTGGTAGAGCCGCGCAGAGCTCAAATGTACTCACACCTGAGCAGTCAGTACCACATGTTGCTAGTAGTAGTTGAGTAAACATTAGTAATTTAAATTTTACAGTTCTGGGAGGGGAATTTTATATTTAACTTATAAATTTGTTTTGGTTTTATTCCAGAGTTGTTCAAAAGCTATAACGCAAGTTTATATCTCGTTTTATGTTTATAGTAATGCAACGTTTTAAAAGAAAATAATTTAAGCCAGGAGTGGGCTGGTTTAAGAAAATTTTGCCCTTAAAATAGTGCCCTCGTATTTAAGAATCACCACACAGTGACACGTGTTGGGGCTTTCCTATTTAAAATCGATGGCAAACACAAGCACCTTGGTCTGTCATTAACACGTTGGTGTGAAACAGCCTGTTAGGCCCTCTCTTTTCGAGAGCAGACTTTGGTGGGAGACAGGCAGGCTAAAGGGCTTCACAGAAAAAAAAAATGCGGCCTCAGTGCATTGGGACAAGTCATTGAGCCGAGAAAAACCTCCCCGGCCTTACCTGTCAAAGAGACGTAATCTGTACCTTCTTTGCCCCTTCTGTGGGCCCCTTGCCCACTGGGTGTGGAGGTGGCTCCACCCGCTGGTACCGGATAGAGAGCTGAGGCCGGTGGGCTCCCCACCCAGCCGGTTACTGGAAGCTGCCAAGTCCCTGCCCTGCTCCGGGCCCCATGCACCGCACTGGGTGCTGCTGCAGAGGACGCAAAGCATTGGCGGTCCTGCCACCGGATTGCGGGTTTCCGCCCCCTGGAGGCCCCCGAGAGACTGGGTGAAGCGGGAAGGAACTCGGGCATCACCTCAAAACTTTGGAAACTCTCAAAGCGCACGTGGGGTGGGAAGCGCACAGGTTTCTCTCCAACTCTTGAAACTTGCGGAGGGGCTTTTCGCGCACCAGGTGTGGCCCGCGGCCCCAGATCTAGGCTGTCGACTTTAGGGGCCCCTGGTCTTTGCAGCGAAGGCCGCAGGCTCGCTCAGGAAGGGTTGCGTGGGTCCCCGGGCAGGGCGGGCCCTTCTCCGAGAGCCGGCGCGGGCTGGCGCGGAGAGGCCGGGACAGGCGAGCGGCGCCGGGGCCACCTGCGCGGGGCCGCAAGGCCGCGGGTCCTCCCGGCTGCGCGCCCGGCTCGGACAGGCGGCGGGCGGCGAGGGGCGGGGGCGCGGGCCGCGTGCGGGGCGGGGTGGGGCGGGGGGCGGCCGCGCGGCTTCCCCGAGGCCGGAGGCGGGGCGGGCGGGCTCGGGAGGCGCGGGGGGCGGAACCGGCAGCCGCCGGCACTGCTTGCCCGCCCGCCCGCTCGCACTCAGTCGCGCCGCCGAGCCGGCATGGGAGCTGCGCGCGTCCTCCCGGCCCCCACACCTGTCTGAGCGGCGCGGCGAGCCGGGGCCCGGGCGGGCGACCCGGCGCGGGTGAGTGAAGACGCCGGCCCGGCGGGGGCCGTGGAACAAAGGGTCGGTGGGCGCGAGGCGGGGGGACCGCGGGCTGCGTCGCTGGGGGGGTGGGCGGCACCGGAGACCTCGCCTGGGCTACCCTCGGGGCTCGAGGGGTGGGACCGGCGGCCTGGGGGAGCTCCGCGGAGACTCAGGAGCTGCAGGGCATTTGGATTCACGCGGTGTCACCCGTGGATCGGGTGGGGAAGGAAAGTTTTGCAACTACCATCTCGGATGCTGGGTGGGAGTAAAGAAAGAGCCCGCTCTGGGCACGCTGTCCTCCGGCTGGAAGATGACAACACCGGCACCTCCTACATGCACACACAGACACACACACACACGCACACCCTCACTTTTTCCCTTGAGTTTTGCACATACGTATTCCAACAAGATCTGAACATTAATTTTTAAATCCTGGGCATGTGATTGTGAACAAACCTTAGCAAGCAAGGAGACTGCAGCAAAGAGGCTCTTTTCTCTGGTGCCTTGATTGATAACCCTGCGCATCCCTAGAAACTACTGTCCGTGAACTATCAACAGTTGCTGGAAGCAAATATTTCTTCCTGGGCCTGTGGACATTCATCACTAGTTAACGTTTAAAAAAACAGTTTGAAAAAAGTTTCAAAAATGTTTTAAAAGAGGAAGGAGAAGAATTATTTAGATGAAGGAAAACCACCACTCCCCTCCGGAATACAGATTAGGTTTGCTTTCGAACATCTCATGAGAAAGTGGCTGATAAAAAGCCTGTTTGTTTAATTCCCTTTTGGGTGACATCCATGAGACTTCAGAAACAGCCCCTGGCTGGTGGAAAGCTCCTGGTTGTTCAGGATCGGTGTTGGCTTAGGGTTGCCTTCTCTTAGCTTCTGAAACTGAACTTGAGGGGTCCCTGTGCCCTCCTCAGGAGCAGGTAGGCCAATGCCAGAATCATTTTGACGAGGCCCTGTGGTAAGGAGTTGAATTTATGGTTTGAAGTCAGCTGTGGCCAAAAGCTGAATTCCAAATTAATATCAGGCTATTTATTGCACTTGTCTCAGAATCATACCTGTGCATAAGAGCATTTAAAATAGACCTTATAACTGCATCTCTTAAGAAGTCTGTCAGACAGGAGTTGATTGGAGGTGGAGTGGGGAAAAGAAGCTTAGAAACTGCCACACAAGCCACTATATGTACTTGTGAAAGTGTTTGTGATCATATGCACACCGTCTGCATTTGAATAGATTGTTTCACTTGTATTTTTGCCACTTAAAGTCAAGAGATAACTTGTCATCCTTTCCATTGCCTGAACTGGAAAGGAAGCATTCTTCCAAGGTAACTAATATGGATCTCATTTTTGTAACAGTGACAACTTATTCAGGTAGATGGTGAATGTGGGTGCATTTTTCTGTCTGTAGTATAAGTGCCAAAGTGCCCATTAGTGGGTCTGAGAACACTTCTGGCCCCTGTCTGCAGTGTTTAAGAGTCTCAGGTTCTCCTGCACATCTTTTCTCATAGATCTCTTAGGATTTAATCCACCAGCCATTATTCATGCCTAACTCCCCTCCCCCACCCCCAACTCCAGGGAATTCGTTTCTCATGGTCTCACCATTGACAGTTTTATACTCTGCTCTTGTTCTGCTGCCAGGTTTGTCCCAGGCTCACTAGGGTAGTTCATTTTGCCTAAAATCTGATAGAGAAGAAGTTAAACTTCGTTTGACCACAAGATTATGTTTAGGGTAGCTGGGCTTGTAAATACCCTGCATTTCTTTCCTGTACAAGACTATAATTCTTAAACCATTATGTGATTAGGTTTGTTTCCCTTTAACAGGTTCTGTGCGTCAGGAAAATGAGAGCATGCCTGGCTGCAGAGTATTCCCAGAGCTTTGTTCATTTTTAGCTATTTGCTTTAGGAATTAGCATGGTTTCACTGTTCAGTATCCCTGGCCAGAGAGTCCATGGAAAAACCCTTTGCCATCCTTCCAAATGGTGTCCAAAACTTTTATCCTCACAAACTTCCCTGCTGTTTCTTTCTGTCATTACTGTTTATAGTGGTCACAGGAATTCAGACGTTGTACAACAGAGAACTTATATCCTGAGGATTAGATTTTCCCTGCCAGCGCTTCTTTGCTATAGGAGTTAAACCATTATCCCAAACACTTGCCCCCTTGAGGAGACCTGTGTTGTTGCAGTTTTCAAGGTGTAGAACTGGCAGAGAGCCATCTCAGTGCTAGTCTCCAAGCAGTGATTGTTGTCTACACATCTGATAATGTGCAATGTCCCTTCACTGTAAGGTTATTAGTGGGCTTATGAAGTGGCAGCATCTTCATAAGGTATAAATATTTTCAGACAGTGGACAGAGGGACAGCGGCTCATGTTGAGTGATGGAACATGGAAAGTGTAACCCTCTTGTGAGTCAGATATACAGAGCTGGAAAAGGAATACTGTTTCCATATTACTAAGCATGGTGAGAAAATATTTGCTTACCTTCATTTTCCATTCGGCTTTGTCATTTAGGTGAAGTGATGCATGAAAATACTTAGTTGGGAACTTTAAAAGGTAATTATGTATCTAAGGACTCCTTATCCAGTAAAGGCTTATTCCTAGAAATGAAATGTTGTAGACCTGAATTTTTTTGTCCAGATTTTTTGTAATTAATTAATTTATTTTTTAACTTTTTATTTGATATTGGAGTATAGTCGATTAACAATGTTGTGATAGTTTCAGGTGTACAGCAAAGTGATTCAGTTATACATATACATGTATCCATTCTTTTTCAAATTCTTTTCCCATTTAGGTTGTTACATAATATTGAGCAGAGTTCCCTGTGCTCTACAGTAGGTCCTTGTTGGTTAATAATAAGGATAAGGTTTGGAAATGTGCATTCCTTTTTTAAGGTGTGAGTTTTCCAGACAGTTCTATAAGGATAAAATGATTCATTTAAAGGCAGGAGAGAATTAAAAATTATGTGACCCATTAGTTACCTTTCCAGTAGTGAAATTATGACTGTTTTCATCCTAGAGTGTTTATGTTTAAATAAACTTAAATGGGCATAGCTAAGGCTTACCAAGAGTTTATAAAAATGGAAACAATAATTGTCTCCTGGGGAATTATTCTAGTATCAGGTGAATTGGGAAATTAATGCAAAGCCACCAACCTAATTTTAAAGTGTTTTATTAATGGGGAAGGGGTCAGGGCAAGGTGTGAATGCCTTAGCAAGGGCCCTGAGCTGGAGTAGGGTGTGTCCCCCTCCTCCTCTCTGCCCCAAGACTTTCCTAAGAGCTTTCTCACCTAGCCATCCTCTACTCCATTCTTGAAAGCTGCCCTCTGCTGGAGGTCTTTGTTTCCTTTGCAAACAGATAAGGGAAACCTTGCCATCCAGACAGGCAAGAGATTAGCATGATAAATTTTCCTTTTCCTTTCCCCTTGTGCCTCCGCCTTCTTTTCCTTTCCCCTTGTGCCTCCGCCTTCCACAATTCTTTGAGTAAAAGCTCCTGAGCAGTAAATGACAGTGCAGACGCTGTCTATAAACAACATACTGCCTGACCTGGACTTTTGTGACCCTGGAAAATTATAAAATGAGAGAATCTTGGACCTGGAAAGACCAGAGCTAGAAGACTAAGAGATCATTGTTCATAACAATTTCTAAATCACCCTAAACACACATTTGGTAAAAGAGTGAGTAACTTATGAAGCTTGTAACTTTAATACAGTTGTCAGTTTAAACCCAGGTGGGGACCTGAGAACATACAACTTTCTCTTCCAATTTCTGATCAGGTATTTAAAAACCAAATCAATTTGGAATAATTTGACCTGCATTAATTTCTAAATCTGAATTAAAGTTGTTTTTTTTTTAAATACAGTTTTGTAGCTTCCAGAGTTAGATAGAAACTTTATTTATTTATTTTAAATTTATTTATCTTATTTATTTATTTTTGGCGGTGTTAGGTCTTTGCTGCTACGCGTGGGCTTTCTCTAGTTGCGGCGAGCGGGGGCTACTCTTTGTTGAGGTACACAGGCTTCTCATTGTGGTGGCTTCTTTTGTTGTGGATCATGGACTGTAGGCGCGCAGACTTCAGTAGTTGTGGTGCATGGGCTTAGCTACTCCACGGCATGTGGGATCTTCCTGGACCAGGGCTCGAACCCGTGCCCCCTGCATTGACAGGCGGATTCTTAACCACTGCACCACCAGGGAAGCCCTAGAAACTTTAATGAAGATATAAAATCTTCTCAGAATAAGGTCTTACCACACAAAGTAATGAATAGAGTTGAAATAATAATATAGGGAACTTATAAGCGATGCTTCAAACTAAGAGAATTAGTGTTTTTGAGGTATCTGAAAAGTTTATTTTTTATTTTTATTCTTTTTTATTTATTTATTTATTTATTTATTTATTTATGGCTGTGTTGGGTCTTCGTTTCTGTGCGAGGGCTTTCTCTAGTTGTGGCGAGCGGGGGCCACTCTTCATCGCGATGCGCGGGCCTCTCACTATCGCGGCATCTCTTGTTGCGGAGCACAGGCTCCAGACGCACAGGCTCAGTAATTGTGGCTCACGGACCCAGCCGCTCCACGGCATGTGGGATCCTCCCAGACCAGGGCTCGAACACGTGTCCCCTGCATTAGCAGGCAGACTCTCAACCACTGCGCCACCAGGGAAGCCCTGAAAAGTTTATTTTTAAGGGATTAGAGCTTTACCCTGCCCTGTTGGTTTAGCAGTTTTACTTATAGATGGCTGGCTTCTCCTAAACTGGCTGACTGCCCAGAATTTCAGTTGTGAAGGCTCTGGATTAGATTAGATGCTATTCGTCTAGAGTCTTAATATTCTAGCCATAGTCTGCAGTAGGCTCTTTAGTGCCCTCTAACAGCATCCTGTGATCTGTAAGTGGTCCGGGAGGCCCTTGGCAGAGTCAGCCCTCATTTTGCTGAAGAACAAATTCGATTCTGTGTGTTGAGAGGCTGGAGTGAAGCTGTGGCCAGTGAGAGCCAACACCCATACCCCAGAAAAGACTTGTTCCTGTGTCTCCACACCCACTAACTGGTTTCTAAAAACAGTGTTTACTTTTTGAAAGGCAGACATTTTTCAAAAAGGTATGCCGTGGTGACACATGTGAAATGAGGCATGCTTCAAGGTCTTGGAAAGTATTTTTTAAACAGGGCTTTACTATACAGGGAAAGCACTTGGAAAGATGAAATTAGAATCAGTTTTGCCTGAGAGGGGGTTAATTCATTAAGACAAGGTTCCTAGATGGATGGCTTTTTGTTGGTTTTTTTTTGCAATTTTAGTACATTAACAATGTTATTTATTTATTTATTTATTTTTGGCTGTGTTGGGTCTTCATTGCTGGGCGCGGGCTTTCTGTAGTTCTGGCGAGCGGGGGCTACTCTTCGTTATGGTGCCCGGGCTTCTCATTGTGGTGGCCTCTCTTGTTGTGGAGCGCGGGCTCTAGGCGCGCGGGCTCAGTACTTGTGGCAAATGGGCTCTAGAGCGCAGGCTCAGTAGTTGTGGCGCACGGGCTTAGCTGCTCCATGGCATGTTGGATCTTCCCAGACCAGGGCTTGAACCCGCGTCCCCTGCATTGGCAGGCGGATTCTTAACCACTGCACCACCAGGGAAGTCCCTACTTCAGCTTATCTTAAGAAAGAACACACAGAATCCAGAGATCCAAGCTGCCAAGTATTCCTGTTTTCAAAATATTATTCTTGGGAGAGAGAGAGGAGGAGATGAGATAGTATGATCTTATATATTATCATAAGTTGTAGATATTTTCAAGGGGCAGGAAGAACATGACAGTTAAAATCTGCTCATATTATCAACTAGAACATGCCTTTTGAAATCCTAAATCTGAAATTTGTATGTTAATTGGATCCTAGGAGTACAGAGTGCAAATTATTTACTGCAGTAAATAATTTGCACTCTGTAGGACTGTGCCAATGACACGTGTCTTTAGCTTTATCCATTTGTCCAACCGTTGACATTGTCTATTGACTGGGGTGTCAGGGAAGAGAATGGTAGGAACGAGTCTGAAACTAGTTCAAATACACTTTTAAAAATCCATCCAGGGGGCTTCCCTGGTGGCACAGTGGTTAAGAATCTGCCTGCCAATGCAGGGGACATGGGTTCGAGCCCTGGTCCAGGAAGATCCCACATGCTGCGGAGCAACTAAGCCCGTGTGCCACAACTACTGAGTCTCTGTTCTAGAGCCCGTGCTCTGCAACAAGAGAAGCCACCGCAATGAGAAGCCCGTGCATCATAACAATGAGTAGCCCCCCAATCGCCACGACTAGTGAAAGCCCGCGGGCAGCAACGAAGACCCAACACAGCCAGAAATAAATAAATAAATAAATAAATTTATAAGGAAAAAAAGATAAGCTGAAGTAAACTTGGCTTAACACATCTGTTGCTCAGTGTTAACAGGCGTTAATGTTCTCCATGTTATAGTCAAAGTGAGGAGGGGGTGGTATGTAGGGGTCCAAGATGAAGCCCTGTGGGAAATACATGATTCCTCCTAGTACATATCACACTTGGCAGGGATTCTGGTGTCGGGAGCATTTCGTCACCTACACATCAACTTATACAGAGAAAAGGCTGTCCAAGCCCTAGGTATGTCCAAGGGCTGGGTCCTCGGCCAGGAGATGGGAATAATCAGAGAGAACCATCCCCTGAAGTCTCCTGAAGTGTTTTCCTCACCACACCTAATCCATCCCCAAAGTCCCCCTTAGGGAAGAGGACTCTACCTGCATTAGCATCCCCTCCCTCATCCATTTAGAACCTTTAGTCCTGGCAATACCCTCAACCAGCACAAACAAACACGCACATGCACGCAAACATGCACATACACATGCCCCCCACGATTTCAAGGATTTAGAGAAATAATTAGATATATTTCCTCCATGCCAAAGGGCCCAGGGACCCTTCCTATTTGGAAAAATGGAGAGAAACAGTTTCAAGGAATCAGGAAGTCCCAAGGAATTGGCTTTTCCAGGACTTCATTTCTTTCTTTTCCAGCCACGCACTTGACAGAAGTGGAATCAGAGAGAGTCAAGCAAAACAGATCCCAGAGGCAGGTGGGGCAAGCACATACTGGAAAACATAGTGTGTGCATATTGGGAGGACAGCTAGGCATGCTCAGCTGGACTAGATCAGATCAATGGGATTTTCCAGTTTTATGTAAAAGAAAGCAAAAGGCACCCAAAAGTTGCTAGCAGCTCTGTATTCTCAAAGAGGAAGCGTGAGAATAGTGAAACAGTTTCCTCCTGACTCCCACTCCCACTATGTCCCACTAGCTTCTTAAGACCTAACCCCTCCTTGTCCTTGTTTCGGGGTCCTTGATTGTGAATGAATTAACCTACCTGCTAGTCAGCTTCTCTTGAACAGAAGATTCGGAGCCAGTCTGAGCCAACTGATGCTTCAATATTTGTAAGAGTACTTCCAATCATCTTTGTTGTTGTTGTTTCTCTTGTGGGATGATTGTTCTGGGTCTTTAAACATACCTTTCAGGATAAAATCCAAACTCCTTCATCTAGTATACACAGCCCTGCATAACCTGGCTCTTGCCTGCTGCTTCCACCATGTCCTCTGTTCCACCCTTGCTGAGCTTAGTGTGTTACTGAAGTGACTTGTACTGTTGCCTGTCTCCTTGCCCTTGCACAGACTGTTTTTCCCTCTTTCTAAGTGTCCCCTTCACTCTGTCTTAGCTAATTTCTGTTCAGCTTTAACACCCATCTCAAGCATCACCTGCCCCGGGATGCCTCCCCTGTTCTTCTTCTCCCCACAACTGGATTCCACGCCCTTTCTCTGAGCTACCACATCATCCACGTGCATCTCTGTCGTTAGCACTCAGCATGCATCATTCAAAATATTTTTTCACAGATGTAGAGAACAAATGTATGGATACCAAGGGGGGGGGGTGGAATGAACTGGGAGATTGGGATTGACATATATACACTATTGATACTATGTATAAAATAGGTAACTAATGAGAGCCTACTGTATATCACAGGGAACTCTACTCAGTGCTCTGTGGTGACCTAAATGGGAAGGAAATCCAAAAAGGAGGGGATATATGTATATGTATAACTGATTCACTTTGCTGTACGGTAGAAACGAACACAACATTGTAAAGCAACTATACCCCAATTTAAAAAATATATATATTTTGAGCCACACTAATCATTCATTCATTCACTCTTCATAAATACAAACTATCCCTTCAATAAATCTTTGTTGAGTTGCTAGCATAGGCCCAAGTTCAAGGCATTTAGGCTAGCTGGGAACACAGATGCACAGACCTGAAAAAGTAACCAATAGTTACTTGAAATAGGAATAGAAAATAGTCATAGTGTGATACTTGATGCAATATTAGAGCTTTAGATCTTTGACAGAGACCCTGGTAGTATACAACAAAATCCAAAGGATGAAGGAATATTTGGTTTGTCAGAGGCCTGGTTACTCTGAAACTAAACTTATAATAGTTAAGGTTGTTCTAAATTCAAAGCAAAGCAAAACAAAAAAAGTCTCATGCCCTCTTCTCAATCACTCACGATTTAAAAGCAATCAGAGTCCCAGTAAGTGTGACACTGTGGACCCATCCCTCCTTGATGCCTTAGTCACTCAATAAACTGTGTAATTTAAATTTACCCTCGAGATGAGCAAGTACGTGCTGTAATGAGATTGAGAGGAAAGAAGGAAAGAAAGGCAGGGGGACCAGGAAGGTAAGAGAGGATGAAAGTATAGAATCAAGCACAAAGAAGGCTCAAAATTATATGGCTATCAGGGCTGGTCAAGCAATTCATCTGTGTATTAACGACTCCATGCACCTGCCCTGCAGCAGGCCGTCCTTAGGGGCATCTTAAACATCAAGGGGAAGGAATACCCAATTTCATTTTGGGCACCCAGCCACAGGAACAAACAAGGTCAAGCCCTTGCCTTGTGAGTGAGACCATTACCTAGGGATTCCTCTCCACACCCCGATTAATGAACAGGGTTCACAGTCTTAAAACAATGACAGGCATGCCCCCAGGCTGCCTCCCCAGCAAAGGAGCGCTCAGCCCCTCGCCCTCCTGACCTGCTTGTCTTTGTTCCTGCAGGGTGGTGCTCAGCATGGCGGGGACTCCAGGGCTCCTCCGCCTCCTCCTCGTCCTCCTCTGTGCTGATGGGCAGGTGAGCCCCTACGGCGCCCACTGGAAACCCACCTGGCCTGCCTACCGCCTCCCCGTGGTGTTACCCCAATCCACCTTAAACTTGGCCAAGCCACACTTTGGGGCCGAAGCCAAATTGGAAGTGTCCTCCTCGTGTGGCCCGCAGTGTCATAAGGGAAGTCCACTGCCCACTTATGAAGAGGCCAAGCAGTACCTGTCCTATGAAACCCTCTATGCCAACGGCAGCCGCACCGAGACACAGGTGGGCATCTATGTCCTCAGAAGTGGTGAGGGTGAGTCTTCGGGAAAGTCTCGAAGGAAGCGGCAGATTTATGGCTACGACAGCAGATTCAGCATTTTTGGGAAGGACTTCCTGCTCAACTACCCGTTCTCAACATCGGTGAAGTTATCAACAGGCTGCACCGGCACCCTGGTGGCGGAGAAGCACGTCCTCACGGCTGCCCACTGCATACACGATGGGAAAACCTACGTGAAAGGAACCCAGAAACTTCGAGTGGGCTTCCTGAAGCCCAAGTTTAAAGATGGTGGTCGAGGGGCCAACGACTCGAGCTCAGCCGTGCCCGAGAAGATGAAATTTCAGTGGATCCGGGTGAAGCGCACCCATGTGCCCAAGGGTTGGATCAAGGGCAATGCCAATGACATTGGCATGGATTATGACTATGCCCTCCTGGAACTCAAAAAACCCCACAAAAGAAAGTTCATGAAGATTGGGGTAAGCCCTCCCGCCAAGCAGCTGCCAGGGGGCAGAATCCACTTCTCCGGTTATGACAATGACCGACCGGGTAACTTGGTATACCGCTTCTGTGATGTCAAAGATGAGACCTATGACCTGCTGTACCAGCAGTGTGACGCCCAGCCCGGGGCCAGCGGGTCCGGGGTCTACGTGAGGATGTGGAAGAGACAGCAGCAGAAGTGGGAGCGAAAAATTATTGGCATCTTTTCCGGGCACCAGTGGGTAGACATGAACGGTTCTCCACAAGATTTCAACGTGGCTGTTAGAATCACCCCTCTCAAATATGCCCAGATTTGCTATTGGATTAAAGGAAACTACCTGGATTGTAGGGAGGGGTGACACGGTGTTCCTTTCTGGCCGCTCTTAATGGTCTTCTATTTTAGGAGAGGCCAAATTTTGTCACTGGGGTGTGTGTGTGTGTGTGTGTGTGTGAGAAATGTGTTATAATATCTTTCACCTAATTTTTTTAAATTGCAAGATGACTGGCTGTATTATTTGAAAACTGGTTTGTGTATCATATATCATTTAAGCAGTTTGAAGGCATACTTTTGCATAGAAATAAAAAACATACTGATGTTTGGGTCAATAGGGAAGATTTAGTGATTAAGTTAATCTTTCACCTTTTGAGAACTTTGATTTTTATTTCATCTGAACTTGTTTCCAAAGCTTATATTAAATACATGGCATATGGGAGACATAAATTCTTATGTGTGTGTATGTGTGTATTTTCTCCTGAGGTTCAACTTGCTTTGTTTTGTTTTTTTTAGTGCCTAATCATTAATGTTTCCAGATGGCAGTGTTCCCCACCACATACAACTCTTAGGAACTTTCACAATACTTTTTAGACAGGCAGTTATAATATTTTGGATTTGGGGGCATTTGCACAGAAGTCCTGGATCAGTAAAATAATTTGTTGATTATACTGGTACACATATTAAACTGTATCCTATAGTAAGTACCCCAAGCATCTTTCAGTTTTGAAATAGTTTCTTTTCTGAAGACTGTTGCTGTACTTTCTGGGAAGCCTTTGCATGTGGCTCTGCCAGCTTTGTAGTCACACCAGAGTAAGCAAGATTGTTTATGCCAATCCTTCCATTTAACAGGATTTCACTCACATTTCTTGAACTAGCTGCTTTCCAGAAGACAATAATCAGGGCCTAATTAGAACAGGCTGTATTGCTTCCCAGCTAACAGTTGTGGTCACACTAAAAACAATCATTGTATTTTACCCCTGGAGTGTAGAACATCTCATGTTTTATCATTTGGATGGAGTAATTTAAAATGAATTAAATTCCAGAGCACAATGGACACATTGCTTGGCAGATGTCACAACAGAATAACCACTTGTTTGGAGACTGGCACAGTCATCCAGCCTAATCAAAATTATTCTGCATAGTTTTCAGTGTGCTTTCAGGAAGCTGCGGACTTGTGCAATTTGGAAACTTTTCTCTCTTACTTATTTTATAGTAAAAATATTTGGAAAATGCTTTAAGAAAAACCAATATGGCTTTTTTTTTTTTTTTACTAGCTTTAAAAGGGCCTCTTTTACTAGAATTCTCCAGGCTACAGACACCCATAATCAAGTACAAGAGTAAAAAATGAAAATTGGGAATGCAAAATGGATCAGAATCACCCCTTCAATAAATGTCTTTATGAATGTTTTATCAATATGATCATCACAGTATATAAGGAAAAGATTTGGACTCATTTTATGTTTTTATTCTATGCCTCTCAGCCCGAGCACTTCTTTCTAAATGTATCAGTAGAGAAAAAAAAGCAAATCAATTACAAGGCAGATATGTGGTGTGCATGCACCCCTGACATTTCCAGCCTGCATTGTGACTATTTATTTGTGAGGACACTGAAATACAGCACTGATGCTTAAACCTTCTCCGGGTGACTTTTGGCTTATGTTCCTCGAGCTTTTCAGAAGAATAATTCTGATAAAGCACTCAAGAAACTACAACCATAGTGTGTTCCTCAAATCACATAAGAAATACTGTGCATAGCAGAGATGCAAGGCCACCAGGAACCTTCGGATTTCCACTACAATATGCTTTGGGATCTAACAGGAATCTAGCCTGAGGAAGAAGAGGGGTTTCCATCTCTATGTCTGGTATTTGGGGGTTTTGTTTGTTTTTGCTCTTGCTTGGTGCTAAAGGAAGTTTGCTGGACACCTAGACCAGAACTGATTTTAAAAAAATATATTGATAGATGCTCCTTTTATGAAGCACATTGATTTCTTGATTTTGATTTTTTGCAATGTTGAAACTCAACAAGGGTGGGCAATGGCACAAAGTCAAAATAATACAATATTTAGTTCACAAGTAGATGTGATTTACTAAGAATATTACCCACAGTCTATATACAGCATAATTCATAGAATTGTAAAAGAAGACTATATAATAGTTCAACGTATCCACCTTTTCAGTGGTAATAGAAAGAAGCATCATATTGAAATATCATGGAAGTTGAAATAAAGAAAAGGCTCTTGCAATATTATTAATATAATTAGTGCTTTACATACATTAGTTGTACATTGTAAGGATATACTCCTAGTAGGGCTAGTAGAACAATGTTTCCCAAAGTGTGTGCCTTAAACGCTTATCCTTCCAGATTTTCTACCAAAAATAAAAATGGCACCATCATCAAGGAGGAGGGGGTTGCCTCACAATATTCCCTCTCTTTATTGGGGCTTCACTTGCATGTTTGCACATTAAAAGCTCTAAGAAGTCCTGTAATAAAGAGACATGTTTTAAAATCTGCATTTCAATAAGCATCTTTGATCACGGAAACCTTGTTTTCTCATATAATACCTATGAGTGATTTAGTGTTCTAATGAATACATTTTGGGGATTGCTGTAACAGCCTTTTGGTCTAGATGGCGCTGCAGAAAGTATGAGTCCCGAGTGGTGTCAGGTACCGGTGCCTTTTGGGTTCACCAGAACCCCGTATCCAGATTTGGAAATGTTCAGAAGGTGAAACAGGAGAGAAGAAACTTGAAACATCATTTGTTGTTGAGAATCAGAAGGTTGTGGCAGAACTGGGGACACATATTTTCCGTAGACTATTCAAAGTTTTGAATTTCAGAAAGGAGCTAGTCCAAAAAAAGCAGGGGGAGGGGAAATAGGGCTAAAAGAGATACAGAAATATGAACTGGCCAGTGGCAGAGTTGTACCTGTGTTCTCTCTTTACCTTTTTTGGACCAGAAAATGGATTTTTTTTGTAAAACCTGTTAAGTAAAGCGGAACCCCAAGATCATTGTCTTCACTCTGTGTGACTCATTCTACCTGCTCAGTGGGAGGGCAAGCCCGCGGTGACACCTGGGTCAATGTTTAATGATGTCTCTCTAACACCCCCGGGAGTCTTTAGTTTCGAACTTGTCAAGGATGACAAGCCTTGAATAAAGACTCTGGTCTGTCCGCCCTGTGCTAGCTGAAGGGTAAGTGGCAGTTATCCAGAGTGTCCGAAACAATTTGGACAGCAGTCCTCAGCATTTCCTCTCTCACGGCTGGTCAGAGCTCGCGGCCAAGGAGGCTAGGGGACAGTCCCTGCACTAGCCTGGCTTTCCTTCCTGCTTTCTCTGAGTTCAGCTGCTCATGTCTGTCCTTTTTCTTAGTCCTTGTCATGAACCAGCTCAAGGGTGCCTTGAAGTTGCCTCCCTCCACTGATTTTTATGAATATTTGGTAGAGTGGCCACTTAATTTATCATACTTTTTTGAGACTGACTGAAAGGGAATTCTATTAATAATGAGGCTAGGGCAGCAGGCACACCATCGGTAGGTACTGGGAAATCCAGCATGTCTGGTCACCTAAACTGGTAAACCCTGCAAAGCACCGTATGGAATGCAGACCAACAGCCATCTTCGTGAACCGAGGAACTGCAGTGGGGCTGCATGCCTTCTTTGCCTGGATCAACATTCTGAGGGCCTCTGGTAGGGGAAGGGCATTTAAAAATCCTTCCAATATGGGGAGGTGGTGGGGTGAGATGTGACAGGGTGAGAGAGTGTCATGGACATATATACACTACCAAATGTAAAATAGATAGCTAGTGGGAAGCAGCCACATAGCACGGGGAGATCAGCCCGGTGCTTTGTGACCACCTAGAGGGGTGGGATGGGGAGGGTGGGAGGGAGGGAGATGCAAGAGGGAAGAGATATGGGAACATATTGTATATGTATAACTGATTCACTTTGTTATAAAGCAGAAGCTAACACACCATTGTAAGGCAATTATACTTCAATAAAGATGTTTAAAAAAAAAAAAATCCTTCCAGTGGGATGGGGTCTAGAGTCCATAGGTGGTAAACACAAACAATTTCTAGCAGATGAACAACCCATCTGTTTTTAGTCTTCTGTTTCCCCAGAGAAGGGAATAAACCAGCTTCCAGAACAGGAGTAAATAAGACTGAGAGCTAGGGGCAACAGACTGGTGTTGAGGGGGACGACGGCCCTGGAGTTGAGCTGACTGATTCCATAGTTGCCTGCTTCCTTTTGGTGAATAAATCTCAATGCACTTCCATTTAAAACTTAAAACCCTCCTCTCTGATTTAAAGATCCTCTCTCTCTGGGCTCCTACTCCTCCAGTGGGCTGGGGTAGAACAGAAGAAGAGGAAAAGGGCAAACATCTGATCCTCTCCTCAGTGGTTGCTGCTTCTTAGATAATACCAGCTCTTCCATCTCCCTTAGCTCTTACCTCTGGTGATGTAACCCTCTGCCTCCTGCTGCCGGGACACTCTTACCCGGAAGACAGGCCTCTCAAGTGGTTAACCAGCAAAATATCCCAAGTCCAGCCATATTCTTCCAGGCTGGCATTACCCATGAGAAACTCACAGGCTTGCTATACCCAACTGTGAGCTGCCCATTGAAGATCTGGGGAGAAAATATTCTAGGCTGAGGGAGCTGGAGTGCAAGGGCCCCTGGCAGGATCAAATTTGCTCCGTTCAGGAGGTGAAATGGGTGAAGGGGTTAAAAAGTATAAACTTCCACTATAAAATAAATAAGTCATAGGGATGTTATGAAGAATATGGTGACTATAGTTAATAGCGTGACTCTTTGGTGTGGTGTGTGTGTGTGTATCAAGTGTGTAAAAATACCAAGTGCTCTCTTAGTCTTGATTTATCACTGTCTCTCATCTTCAGACTTTAAAAGGACTAAGGCACTCTCTTTCATAAAGAGTGAGGACAGTTCTGAGAAGGTTGAGTTCCAATCCAGTGCAGCAAGACTGAGTTGTTTGCATTGGAGAGAATGAGGAGAATCTCGGAAAATGAAATAAACAGAGCGCGCGAGTGAAACTGGAGCAACAGCCTTGGGAACCGCAGCTCAGCCTTGCCGTCAACTGAGCTGTCTTCTCAGGAAGGCCTCCCCTGACCATCTTCTCTAAGAGGTCAACTCTCCGCAGCCCCCGCCTCAGACAGGTGTGACTTCCCTTCCCTGCTTTAATGTCTCTGCTTAGCACTAATCAATATCTCACATACTCTGTATTAATTTCTCTTGTTTGTCCCCCACTAGTAAGAATATAATTTTGTGAAGACAGGGATTTTTGTCTGTTGTATCCCCACACTTAGACCAGTGGCTGGCACATGGGTTCTGAATACATAACGTTTTTCAAACGAATGATTGAAACAATCCTGGTGGCTTTATATAACCTGTAACACCATGACTCAGGATTACTTGGGCTTGGCTATTCCTTGTGTCCAAATGTATCCCAGAATAAAAGTCTTCTATGTATTCTATCCTGTTCTAGGATGTATTACGTTGCTATTGTTATTTATGTGTCTGTCTCTAGACTCTGAGCCTTGTAAGAGCCGTGGCTGACTCCTATTCTTCCCTGTATCTTCCATTGTCTAGCCCATGGTCTAACTTAAGAAATATATGGCGAGAAAATGAATGGATGTCTGTCATGACTTGGCCTGTGGCCCAGAGCCTTCTTCCTCTCCCACATCTCACATGTAATCAGGCAATCTGTCTTTTAGATGTGCTGTCCATCTCCTTCTGTCCAACTCCTCCACCACTGCCCTGATTCTGGCCCTTACCCTCTCTTCTTTAAGCAGTCATAGAAGACTCCAAACCATCTCCTGCCTGCTCACTCACAGCTGCCCAAGGCATGTTCTAAAGCAAAGACCTGGTTAGGCCCCTCGCCTATGTGTCTTGTTGACTAGACTGTGGCCACTAGAGAATAAAGTTTAGTTTTCTTAGCCGTGGATTTACCATTCATCCAATATGGTGGTCACGTTTATCCTCCATTGCTCCGCAATCATACAACCTGGCCTCCAGCAAGTTGTACTGAATGCAACTGTGTTTTCAAGCCTCTCCCATTGCCCAAGCTCTCCTCCTCTGCCTAGGTTGCCCTTCCCGCCTCTCTTCAATTATTCAGCCATTCAGTTATTCATTCAGCAAGAAGCCCTTCTTGGTGCCAGTCACTGTGCTGACACTGGAGTTGCAGAGACAGATGAGACACATCCCTGTGCTCAAGGTGTACCTGTGTCTTCTCCTCTTGAGGTCACTGTAGTCCTGACTCTTGCTCTGCCCCCCCAGAGAGGTAAGGCTCAGTCACTACCCTGTCTACAAGAATATCTTGGTGTCAGTGAAATGGAATTGCCACTTTGTAAATTGAGCTAATTGAATGTTCCTCTCACATTTTAATAAATCTTTGAGTTAGATCGTCCTGCCTGGTTAGTGCCTTTCTTTTCTGGGAGTTTTTAATACTGCTCTGCATGCAGTTTCCTGATGGAAAATGCCATGTTTGGTAAACCAGTATAACTCAGGCATGACTAATATCCTCCATGGATAAGCCTTGCTTGGACATAAAGACATTGTCCTTTAGCATTGACACATTTAATCACTCCAGGATGTTTGCTAGACCAGATTTAGAAGATCCCCCAGGAATGCCACCATTTTTTTTCCTATCCTCATGGGGAAAATGTGTTTGTTGATTGACTCTAACATAGTATCAGGAAGAATTCATTCAATTCCCCCCTTTTTTTGATCAGCTTCTTTATGCCTCATTAAGTTCTTCAAGTTGTTTAATGTCCCACATTCTCTTCATTTGCATTCTTCTGAGGGCTTAAAATGGTAAAATGTTATGGAGAGTCACTCATAAAAAATAATTTGACTTGAAATCCAGTTATTTATAATACTCACTGTGTGAAAGGATAAAACATAATTATGATTACACTTGAGTCTATACATCCAGACATTAACATTGTAATCAGATTTCTTTTCAGTCCATATTTTTTCAAATGGCTCATTTTTGTTGAAAATATAGCTCTTTGGAGTAAGAAAGAGCCTTTGATTTCATTTTTTAAATGACCTTCTAACTGTGAGCTCTGTTTCACTAGACATTTTCTTTTTAATTTATAGTGTATTGAATTATGTTTTTCTTGACTCTAGAGCTCCATAACCCTTTTACATAGTGTTTGTTTTAGATGCCATTTTAAAAACCTTTTCTTTCTTTTGAAATGTTATCAATCTGCCTAGAGAGTCAAGCTGGTGATTTGGCAAATTTTAAGCTCTTTAGATGGTTACAATTGAAAAGATAAAAAACAAAGTGAGAAATCCTGTGATTGCAGATCAAACTTTTCTAAGTGGTTGGCCAGCATTTTTAAAACAAACTCTATACTTTTATTATAGTGCCCTATATTTCTGGCTCACTGATTGTCACCATGTTGTAGAGGTGAAACAAAGAGGCTTATCTGGTAGACCTGAACATCAATTAGGGTTCCTTTGGTAGAGGGTATTCACCATTCAACTCTCCTTTTTGCCATCAGCTTGTTGACTTTTTATAGCCAGTGAAAACCCATCCAAGGATCTTACAATTTCCTCATGAATTTGCTCTTATAAAGAATTTATATTGGGGCTTCCCTGGTGGCGCAGTGGTTAAGAATCTGCCTGCCAATGCAGGGGACACGGGTTCGAGCCCTGGTCTGGGAAGATCTCACATGCCACGGAGCAACTAAGCCCATGAGCCACAACTACTGAGCCTGTGCATCTGGAGCCTGTGCTCCGCAACGGGAGAGGCCGTGACAGTGAGAAGCCCGCGCACCACGATGAAGAGTGGCCCCCACTTGCCACAACTGGAGAAAGCCCTCGCACAGAAACGAAGACCCAACACAGACAAAAATAAATAAATAATTAATTAATTAAAAAAAAAAAAAAGAATTTATATTGGATTGAGGCCAGTATCAGGCCATTCATTCATGAAATCAACAAGCATTTATTGAATACCTCCTATGTGTAGACACTTTTCTAAGTGTTTTACATAGATTAATTCATTTACTTCCCACTACAAACCTATGAAAGAGGCATTGATTTTATCTCCATTTCAGAGATGGGAAAATCCAGGCACAGAGAAGTTAACATGACAAAAACACACATTTAAAATTAGGATTCATATCCTAGCTCTGCCTCCAGAGCTCATGCACTTGTTCTACTTATAGCAAGGTGTCATGGAACTACTGGGAATGTAGCAACTTAGCATACCTCCTTAGTTGGGGGAGGGGGCTTCAGGGAATGCAGCACAGAGCAAAAGATGTTTGATCTTTGATGAAGCATCAATTTAGTCCCCGTGAGCAACTGGTTAGCATATACTGAGTTATCTGGAAAGAAGATGCACTAGAAAAAAAATAAGTGGACCTATCTGCAAAGCTGCATTACATACCTAAGAACGTGTAACATCAGTAAAAGTGTAATACAAATCATGCATGATTCCATTCATTTTATATGTGAATGAAGTATTCTGTTTTTTTTACATGCTTGTCAAATTATATGTATATCTTTCATTAAAATCTATTTAAAATGGCCAACATTCAGAAGTTTCTGAAATGCCTCAGAGGAGAGATTCAAGTTTTTAAGATACACTGTGATTCTAATTCTGTTGTTTGTGATGATAACATGATTCTTTCTTTTTTTTTGCATCTTTATTGTAGTATAATTGCTTTACAATGGTGTGTTAGTTTCTGCTGTATAACAAAGTGAATCAGCTATACATATACATGTATCCCGATAACATGATTCTGAACAACTCTTATTTAATAAATGTTTCTGACCATTTAGGAAGACCTTTCTCTCTAGCTCAGAAAAGAGCCTCCCAAAATAAACGACAGTTTGAAATACAACCTTGGTCTGCAGATTCATACTAAACGATCTCAGATTTCTTCAAGCTTTGAAAAACATACTAAAAAAAAAATCCTCTCTCCCCAAGTGAACTTTCCCTGGCCAACTGGGCTAACGTTTGCTCATTCTTGGGTCGCCCCCTAGTGGTTTATTCAACTTATGACTATTTCTCAGATACTAATAGGCTGCTTTGTGTGTTTTTCATTTTGTCCCTTCCACACTTTTTTGCTTTTGCCCAGAGAAACCTCCAAAGACAGAATCTTGAAATGAAAAGTGTACAATGTGCAAAGTGGCCCAAACACTCAGTGATGATCAAGACGCTATTGACGCCGATGGTGGTGAAATCCTTCCTTCAAGTTTGTACTCTTGCTTTTCCTCTTTGTACCATGGTACCATGTTTTTACTTGTCCACCCCTCACTCTCTTCCCTTTGCCAACATCCCAGTGGAGTGATGCCAGGTAGCCTAAGGATATGAAATGACTTACAGGCAACGCTGTGCCTTGAAAATGCCAATGAAGCCCGTTGAATGCTGCTGGGTGGGAGCCCCCTTCCTCTCACCCACATAAACAAGCCGGCCCTAGGGGCCTCAGTCAGTCCCAGACTTCCTGGCTCCTGCTGGGCAACTGGGGCTGTGACTCGCTGGCTCAGCCACTTGACCACCATCCAAATAGCATGAGAAGGGTGAGGCCCGGCCCGTGTCATGGACCTGACCCTCTGCAGAACGCTGGGTCCTGGCCAATTAGTCCAGAACCAGGAAACTCAGTGCACACACATCATGACTTCAAACAACCTTCGTTAATGAGCCAAAAGCCAATAATTGGTTTGATTCAATAAGTCAGAGTACCAATGAATGTTTTAAAGTAAAATGGTTTTTAAAGATTTTGAAGAAAAAAACCACACTCCGATTCATTTTAATGGAGCAAAGCTCACTCACAAAGTTACACTGAGAATTCCGAGCAGGGGGCTTTGGGGAAGGGAGGGTGAAGCTGAAGAGGACCCTTGTCCAAGAGAAAAGAGGGGGAATTGAGAACAGTGGGCTGGGGTGGGGGGAATATTAGCTCTGAAACTATGAAGGAACCCACTCTCCTCTCGGGAGTGCTTAAGCCCACGAGACGCCCTGAGCTATGGCAAAGGAGCACGTGTGGCTATCTGACCCTATTTTAGAGGTGCTTGGATTATTTACTTCATTGTGATTTAATCTCACCTTTTTCTACCACATCTCCCCTCCCAACTCCTACATTGAACCAGTGGGTGCTCAGTATGAGCAATGGACTGAGGCAGAGACTTGGGCACCAGCCCTGTCAGGATGCTGATCTGACTATATGTGGCTCCTCGACCCTGTTTGTGATCAAAGTACCACTCACGCAATCAACCCAGAAAGGAGCCTCTCTGCCGAGCAAGGTAGTGGGAAGCCATCACTTCCCTTTGAGGGCATGAGCAAATGGGGCTGAGATTCCACCTAAATGTCTACATGAACAGAACAACTCTGCAAACAGATCGGCATCACTGAGTCTCCAAAACAGGAGAAAGTGCGAGCCTCTCCAGTCTCTGTGAATTGTGGTGCAAATTCTTCGAGGAGTAACAGCTCCATGGCGTCATCGAATCTGGAATCTAAATATTTGCTTTAGGAGATTCTAGGAAGGCTGTTAAATCATAAACGATGTCCTGATTTTGTACTCCCACATACAGGTCATTCTTTACATTTATTGAAATGGGGGAAAGGGTTATGTCTCTATCATTCTTTATTCCTTAAAATAGGGTTTCCCTGGTGGCACAGTGGTTGAAAATCTGCCTGCCAATGCAGGGGACACGGGTTAGAGCCCTGGTCTGGGAAGATCCCACATGCCGTGGAGCAATTAGGCCCGTGAGCCACAACTACTGAGCCTGCGTATCTGGAGCCTGTGCTCCGCAACAAGAGAGGCCGTGACAATGAGAGGCCTGCGCACCGCGATGAAGAGTGGCCCCCACTTGCCGCAACTAGAGAAAGCCCTCGCACAGAAACGAAGACCCAACACAGCCATAAATAAATAAATAAATATTTTAAAATTAAAAAAAAATTAAAAAATAAAGCCTTCCCTTTCTTTGAGTCTATTCATTAATTTTCATAACTTGGTATCTGGATTTTATAGAATCCTTTACAATTTAACACCTCTTTTGCTCCCTTCTCATAACAGCCCTGGTCATCACTTTCATAATCATATTTTCTTACAACTATATATTGCTCTTCATGGTTCATAAAACACATATTCATGATCTCATGAACCCCCCAGAAGCCCCAGGAGGCCGGTAAAGCAGTTGCTATTATACGCATTTTACAGGTGAAAAAACTGCCAGCTAAAGAAGTTAAATCATTTGCTCCAGGCTGCTAAGCTCAATGGTTGAGTTAGGAATTGAACCCAACCTTCTCACTGCTTAACTTAATTTAGACGCCACCCTACATCAACAAGGTCCCACACTTGAGCTGTGACAGACTTTATTTGACTTAGATTTTTCTTTCATAAAACTTTTTTTAAAATTAATTTTTATTGGAGTATAGTTGATTTACAATGTTGTGTTAGTTTCTGCTGTACAGCAAAGTGAAGCAGTTATACATATACATTTCTCCACTTTTTTTTAGATTCTTTTCCCATATAGATTATTACAGAGTATTGAGTAGAGTTCCCTGTGCTATACAGTAGGTTCTTATTAGTTATCTATTTTATACATAGTAGTGTGTATATGTCAATCCCTTAAAAATGTAAACAAGTGAACTGTGTGATTTATAAGGCAAAGATTTCCCAGATATTACAAGCAATCCTAAAGTAAATAAGTAACATAACCAAGTAATTTCAAAAGCATAATTATAAAAAGACTTTCAAAAAACCTACATACAGTACCAGGGGAGGTGGCACACACAACTCCAGCTGCCATCACCCACAGCAGTGGTGCTGGTGAACACAACAACCTGCAACCCCTGTGGCAGCAACCACGGCAGCAGCAAGGCAGCAGCAATTCCAGACACAACAAGCAGCGACAATGAGGCTGACCACTCTGACAGAGGTGGTGGAGGGTGGAAAGTGCCCATTTTCAAATCTAGCCAGAGGCAACTCATGTAAAAGGAACCAAAAACTTGTGCTATAGCACCACTGAAAAACAAACGAAAGACCTCTAATTACTAACTGTTGAATTGTTAGAATCAAGATAAAAAGCTTTACCTAAAGAAGACAGGTGTTCATTACTTCAAATGTGCCAGCAAAGGAGCAGCTCCTCAAGCACCATGAAAAACACCAGTGATGTGATGTCACAGAAAGAAAATGACAGTTCTCTAGAAACCAAATTTAAAGTCGTGGAATGTTTTGACTTAACTAATAAAGAATTCAAAATAGCTGTCATGAAGAAACTCAACAAGCTACAAGAAAACTCAGAAAGACAGTTCAATGAACTCAGGAATAAAATTAATGAACAGAAAGAATAGTTTACCAAAGAGATTGAAATTCTAAAAAAAAATCAAACAGAAATTCTGGAACTGAAGAATTCAATAAATTGGATGAAAAATGCATTAGAAAACATTGCAAATAGAGCAGACAGTATGGAAGAAAGAATTAGCAAGCTCAAAGATATGATACAGGTAGAAGAGAAGAAAGAACTAAGATCTAAAAAAAAAAGAAGAAGAAGAAGAAATTCTAAGAGAAGTATCTGACTCCATTAGGGAGGACAAGATAAGGAAAACGCCAGCAGAAGAAGAGAGGGAGAAGGGAGCAGAAAGTTTATTTAAAGAAGTAATAGTGGTTAGGATTCAGCACTTTCACTGCCGTGACCCAGGTTCAATCCCTGGTTGGGGAACTGAGATCCTGCAAGCTGCGTGGCTCGGCCAAGAAAGAAAGGAATAATAGCTGAGAATTTCCCAAACTCAAGGTAGGAACTGGATAAAGAAGCCCATGAAGTTAAGAGAACACCTAATTACCTCAATGTAAGACACATTATATTAAAACTGTCAGAAGTCAATGACAAAGAAAGATTTTAAAGGCAACCAGGGGGAAAAAAAACAAACATGGTAACCCAGGAACCCCCATTAGGCTATCAGCAGATTTCTCAGCAGAAACTCTACAGGCCAGGAAGGAATAGAATGACATGCTCAGAATATTGAAAGATAAACAGTGTCAGCCAAGAATACTCTATCCAGCAAAGTTATCCTTCACATATGAAGGAGAAATAAAAGATCTCCCTAACAAGTGAAAGTTGAAAGAGTTCACCACTAGACCTGCCTTATAAGAAATGTTGAAAGGAGCTCTTCTACTTGAAACAAAAAGGCAAAGGTACACAAAACTTTGAGAAATGTGATAAATAGACAGAATCAGAAAATTGCAACTCCATATAAGAATAGGTTATTAAGCACTAAATTATAGCATAAAGGTTAAAAACGGAAAAGCAGTAAAAATAGCTATAGCTACTTCAATTTGCTAACAAACTCACAACATAAAAAGGGATAATTTGAGACAACAAAAAATACAAAAAGAAGGGGAAAAGGATGGAACCCATATAGACAAATGAAGATAAGATGTTATCAGCAGAAAAAGGACTATTTTATCTATGAGACATTTTATACAAACCTCATGGGAACCACAAAACATAAAACTAGAGCAGAGACATGAAACATAAAAAAGGGGAAACTGAGAAAAACATCATAGAAAAATACCAAACAAAAATGGCAAACAGAAACACAGGAAAAAGAAACAATGGAGGGGACTTCCCTGGTGGTGTAGTGGTTAAGAATCTGCCTGCCAATGCAGGGGACACGGGTTCAAGCCCTGGTCCAGGAAGATCCCACATGCCACAGAGCAACAAAGACCGTGCACCACAACTACTGAGCCTGCACTCTAAAGCTCGCAAGCCATAACTACTGAGCCTGCATGCCACAACCACTGAAGCCCATGCACCTAGAGACTGTGCTCCGCAACAAGAGAAGCCACTGCAATGAGAAACCAGCACGCTGCAATGAAGAGTAGCCCCTGCTCACTGCAACTAGAGAAAGCCTGTGCGCAACAATGAAGACCCAATGCAGCCATAAATAAATAAATAAATAAATAAATTTTTAAAAAAAATAAACAATGGAGATATAGAGCAACCAAAAAACAAAATATAAAATGGCCATACTAAGCTCTCATTTAGCAATAATCACCCTAAATATAAATGCTTTGAATTCACCAATCAAAAGACAGAGTGGCTGAATGGATTAAAAAAACAAGAGCCAACTGTATGCAACCTCCAGGAGATTCACCTCAGCTCTAAAGATAAACACAGACTCAAAGTGAAAGGATAGAAGATGATACTCCAGGCAAATGGCAGCCAAAAGAAAGTGGGTGTAGCCATACTCATATCAGACAAATAGACTTCAAGCCAAAAAAGGTGACAAGAGACGAGATGGACATTATATAATGATAAAAGGGACAATTCATAAGAAGATATCAGTTATTAATATAGTTATTAATATATATGCACCAACATAGGAGCACCAAAATATATAAAGCAATTATTAACAGACTTAAAGGGAGAAATTGACAGCAACACAATAATAGTAGGGGACTTTAACACCCAACTTACATCAATGGATAGATCATCCAGAAAGAAAGTCAACAAGAAAACAGCAGCCTTAAATGAAGCATTAAACCAGATGGACTTAAGTACAACATGCACAAAAAAATTGCAGGCCAGTATCTCTGATGAACATAGATGCAAAAATCCTCAACAGAATATTAACAAACTGAATACAATAACACATTAAAAGAATCATACAGAATCAAGTGGGATTTATTCCAGGGATGTAAGGATGGTTCAACATCCACAAATCAATCAACATAATACATCACATTAACAAAATGAAAGGCAAAACCATATGATCATCTCAATAGATGCAGAAGAAGAATTTGGCAAGATTCAATACCCATTTTTGAAAAAAATTCTCAATCAAAATAGAAGGAACATACCTCAACATAATGAAGGTCATATATGACAAACCCACAGATAACATCATACTCAATGGTGAAAAACTGCAAGATTTTCCTATAAGATCAGGAACAAGACAAGGATGCCCACTCTTGCCACGCTTATTCAACATAGTATTCGAAGTTCTAGTCAGAGCAATTAGGCAAGAAATAAAAATAAAAGGCATCGAAACTGGAAAGGAAGAAGTAAAACTGTCACTATTTGCAGATGACATGATTTTATATACAGAAAACCCTAAAGACTCCATAAAAAAAACTGTTAGAAATAATAAATACAGTAAATTGTCAAAATACAAAATCAATATGCAAAAATCTATTGCATTTCTGTACACTAACAATGAACTAGTGACGAGAGAAATTAAGAAAGCAATCCCATTTACAATTGCAACAAAGAATAAAATGTCTAGGCATAAATTTAACCAAGGAGGCAAAAGACCTATATGCTAAAAACTATAAAACATTGTTTAAAGAAATTGAAGAAGACACAGAGGAATGGAAAGATATTCTGTGTTCATGGATTGGAAGACTTAACATTGTAAAAATGTCCATATTATTTAAAGCAATCTACAGATTCAACACAAACCCTATCAAAACCCCAATGACAATTTCCACAGAAACAGAACCAAAAATCCTAAATTTATATGAAACCACAAAAGACCTCGAATAGCCGAAAGCAATCCTGAGAAAAAGGACAAAGCTGGAGGCATCACACTCCCTGATTTCAAATTATACTACAAAGCTATAGTAATCAAAACAACATGGTATTGGCAGGAAAACAGACACGTAGATCAATGGAACATAATCAAAGAGCCCAGAAATAAACCCACACATATATGGACAACTAATTTACCACAAAGGAATAAAGAATGTACAAGGATAGTCTCTTCAATAAATGGTGTTGGGAAAACTGGACTGCTACATGCAAAAGAATGAAACTAGCCCACTATCTTACACCATACACCAAAATCAACTCAAAATGGATTAAAGGCTTGAATGTAAGACCTGAAACCATAAAACTACTAGAAGAAAACGTATGTGGTATGCTCTTTGGTATTGATCTTAGCGATATCTTTCAGGATATGTGTCTTCTGGCAAGAGAAACAAAAGCAAAAATAAACAAGTGGGACTACATCAAACTGAAAAGCCTCTGCACAGCAAAGGAAAACATCAACAAAATGGAAAGACAACCTACTGAATGAGAGAAGATACTTGCAAATCATATATTCAATGAAAGGTTAATATCTAAAATATATAAAGAACTCATACAACTAAACAACAGCAAAAAACGAACAACATGATTTAAAAATGGGCAGAGGATCTGGATAGACATTTTTCCAAAGAAGACATGTAGATGACCAACAGGCACATGAAAAGATGTTCAATAGCACTAATTATTAAGGAAATGAAAGTGAAAACCACAGTGAGCTATCACTTCATCCCCACTAAAATAGCTATTAACAAAAAGGCAAGAGATAACAAATGTTGGAGAGGATGTGGAGAAAAGAGAATCCTTGTGCATTGTTGGTGAGATTGTAAATTGGTGCAGCCACTATGGAAAACAGTATGGAGAGCCTCAAAAAATTAAGTAGAAATACCATATGATCCAGCTACTCAACTTCTGGGTATTTATCTGAAGAATACAAAAACACTAATTGAAACATATATATGCACCCCTACTTTCATCACTACATCATTTACAATAGCCAAGATATGGAAACAATCTCAGTGTCTATCGACAGATGAGTGGATAAAGATGTGGACTATATATACGATGGAATACTACTCAGCCATAAAACTCATGAAATCTTGCCTTTTATAACAACATGGACCTTGAGGGTGTTATGCTAAGTGAAATAAGTTGGACGGAGAAGACAAACATTGCACGCTTTCATTCATATGTGCAATAAATAAATAAACAACCAAACAAAAACAAACACAAAGATACAGAGAACAGGTTAGTGATTATCAGAAAGGATGAGAGGTGGGGGGATAGCAAAATGGTTAAAGGGGGTCAACTGTATGGTGACAGATGGAAAATAAACTTTTGGTGGTGAACATGCAGTAGTGTATATAGAAGTTAAAACATACATATGAAACTTATATAATGTTATAAACTAATGTTACCTCAATTCTTTAAACAAGGAGAGGAACTGGAGGATGGAAGTAAATAATCAAATAAATTTTTTAAAACTTACATGTTTGTATGTGCATTTTAATATGTTTGAGGGGCTTCCCTGGTGGCGCAGTGGTTGAGAATCTGCCTGCCAATGCAGGGGACACGGGTTCGAGCCCTGGTCTGGGAAGATCCCACATGCTGCGGAGCAACTGGGCCCGTGAGCCACAACTACTGAGCCTGAGCGTCTGGAGCCTGTGCTCCGCAACAAGAAAGGCCGCGATAGTGAGAGGCCCGCGCACCGCGATGAAGAGTGGCCCCCACTCGCCGCAACTGGAGAAAGCCCTCACACAGAAACGAAGACCCAACACAGCCAAAAATAAAAATAATAAATAAATAATAAATTAATATGTTTGATACCAGCTACCAAAAATGAGGAAACCTGGGTTCTGCAATTGTTGAAAACAGGCCCTGACTGGTGGAACCAGCCCAACTATGAGCTCATTTCAGAGAATCACTTGGTTTTGTTATTCAGTTAAAATATTTATAAGATGATTTTTGAGCTCAGATCACTTTTTTAAAAAGGAAGGGAGGGACGAGGGAGGGGAAGAAGTTGAGAGAGAGAAAGATTTTTAAAACTTGGCTTTGGCATGGCTGCTGCTGGCGGTGGCAGTCTATATCTTTTGCCAAGTCAAAAGAAATGAGCTGCTAAGATATGGGTTTGTTCTCAAATAGGTATGGCAAATCCATAATTTACTTTTCTTAGCTCTAGCACCCAGTGCCCTGGCCATTCAGACACCTCATAGGCACTGGCATTAATCCAGCACCTAAATAGCAGCCCCACTGCAATACCCAAAAGGGTGCTGCACAGGATGATTTATTTCTCTGAGTTCTTTCTCCATGACTGAGAGCAAGGAAGTAGGGCTGTAGTGGAAAGAGCAAAGGGACTGATCATCAGCTCTGTGTAACCTCCAGATTAAAGGAGGCTAAAGAAGTGACAGCTAAAGGCCATGCATAATCTTGGATTGGTGTCTCACAATGGTGGGGGGAGGGGAATAGTCATAATGGACATTATCAGGTCAATTGATGAAATTTGAATGACTATAATTTATAGCATTGTAGCAAAGTTAGTTTACTTATGTTAATAGAGAATATCCTTGTTCCTAGAAAAAGTGCTCTGAAGCACTTTTAGAGAGGAATTGGACCTGTTTGTTACTATAAGTGATAATAACAATAATAACGATAATAATGGTTCTTGTAAGAAAGTGGACACCCTCTTGCTGGAGGCTGGGGACATGGTGAATACTTCTCTTTGTGTCCAAGAATTCTCCCCCAGAGGCTTCCATATCCACAATTGCAAGAGAGCAAAGACTCAGCAAGTCCTAATGCTTCTCATGATATAACTTGATGATGAGGAGAGTGAGTGGGGATGTTTCAGAATTTGAGGAGTTGTGGCTAAAAATTCTGACATTCAGGACAGTAAAAGTAGGTCATTTGGCCCTAACAAGGCAGGATTGTCAATGCCAGGGACTTTTCTGGGAGTGGAGGGCAGGACAGGCCATCTTAAGCAGCAACCCCTGTAAGGAGATAAAAATCTTAGAGCCCTCAGTATTTAAATGGAAAAATCCTTGCTAACTCACCCCACTTAAAAAAGTGGGACATAAGCACTCTAACCTTCAATATCACTTATGGCCAATGTGATGGTTAATTTTATGTGCCAACTTGATTGGGCTAAGGGATGCCCAGATAGCTGGTATAACATTATTTCTAGTGTGTCTGTTTCTAGAAGAGATTAGCATTTGAATGGGTAGACTGAGTAAAGAAGATCTCCCTCACCAGTGCAGGTGGGCATCATCCAATCCTTTGATCCTAAATCAAACCCTAAATATTGGGTTGGCCAAAAAGTTCATTTGGGTTTTTCCATAAGATGTTACCAACCCAACCCAATAGACCAAAAAGTCAGAGGAAGGATTAATGTGATCTCTGCTTGAGCTGGACATCCGTTTTTAGGACTTGGGTTAGGACTGGAATGACACCAGCGGCTTCCCTGGACCTCCAGCTTGCAGAGAGCAGACCGAGGGACTTCTCAGCCTCCGTATCACATGAGCCAATCCCTCATAACAAGTCTCTTTCTATGTAATGTACATATCCTAGTGGCTCTACTTCTCTGGAGAACACTGACTCATACAGCCAGGTATTGTGCTAAACACTGCACATGTATATCACTTAATCTTTACAACCTCTATTTCACAGATGAGGGAACAGAGACGCAGAGCACTTCAGGAACTCACCCTAGTTGACACAGCCAGTGGGTAGCAGAATAGTGTTCTAACCCAGCTATGTGAACTCATAATTCTAGTGATTTTATGTGCAGTGAAAAGCAAGAAGCGGCCAAATGACTATTTGAGAAACGGCCTTCAAGTACCATGGCAGGGACCCAGAAAGTCCTTGGAAGAAAAATGGAGCTGGGATTTCCCTTGCGACTTTGAAGACTGTCTAACACCGAAGCTAGCAAACTGAGTCCACAGCGATTGTGTCCCATGGGGAGAAAACAAACCCCAAACACTGGCTGAGATGCCTGTGTGATCACTGCTTGGAGGACATCCAACCCAACAGAGTAAACAAGAGCTTGGGTAAGTCCTTTGACCGTGAAAGACAATGAGTGCATTGTCAATAGCACGAGGTCTCACTCTCCCCCCTGCTCGTCCTCTGAGAGGACCAGGTTCGCCCATCTGCTGACTCCCAGCCGGATGGCCAAGGATGTCAACCATGAGAAAGCTCTCATAATCTGCACGGCCAGCACTAAATCACTCATCTGTCTCTTCATTAATACGTTCACCAAGTGTTGACGGAGTGCCCAGTTGGTGCCAGACAATGAGATAGGTGTTGGCATGAAGTGTAGCAATACCTAAACTGGGGCCTTTGTGTATGTTTAGGGGTGGAGGGTAGTAATTACAGAACCACTAAGTAAGAATCAGATTTAATCTGCGACTCTGAGGTAATGGTAGCTGCATTTTATTAAGAGCACGCTGTTGCCAAGCATTTTACTAATGATAGTTATAGATATAGATCACCGTATAATGGTATCATTACATATATATACATCACTATATATCATTATAAAATGTATAATTTAAACCTCTCTGCAACACTCTATGTTAGAAGCTATTATCTTCTCTGATTTATGAATGGGGAACTTAAAGCTTGCTGAGTGAGCCTAAGATATTTGTCCAAAGTTACATAACTGCTAAATAACAAAACTAAAATTTAAAGCAGGTCCATTTCACTCCAAAGCCCAGGACCTAGCACTATGCCTCTGGGGCTGAGAGATGATGTAAAGAGGGTCAAGAGCATGAATTCTGGAGGAAAACTACCTGGGTTTGGATGCCAGCTCTGCCACTTTCAGGTTGTGTGATCATAGGCAACTTACCAACCTCCCTGTACCTCGGTCTCCTCACCTGTAAAGTGAGGGAAACAGCAATATCTGCCCCATGAGCTTATTAGAAGGTTGAAATGAGTTAATAAGTGCAAGATGGTCTAAAAGTGCTACAGTATAGAGAAACCCTGATGTGCACAGGAAACCTCAAAAGCTAAGCAGGGCAGAGACCAGAGCTAAAAGAGAAATCAGGACCGGTGGAATAGGACAGGCACCAGGAAATGGGGATAAGGGCCACAAACGCTGGGCAGTTAAATTCAGATCGGGAAGGACGAGGCAAGTAGAGGTTAGGAATCTGAGCTAAGACTGGTCTTAAAGCAATGGATAATATTAAAGTTGTTAGAGAATATGTGAAAGCTTTTAGAAATTTTGTCCCCAGCATTCTGGATATGTCCAAAAAAGTGCTCGTTTGGAAGAAGGTACCCTCATTCGGTTGAGCAAAATCTATTGTATATGCAAAATTTCTTCCTGGGCATGTTCCCCATGCTGAGTTAACTGGGGATGGACTTGAACTCCCACCATAAACAACCAGAAACCTGGACACAGTGTATGAACCAACTGTTGTAAGACATTGGGTAATAGGTACAAGGCATGTGACCCCTAAAAAAAGGGAAACAGATGAGATGAGCCCTGCTGTCATGCCTCTTTCAGACCATCGTGCCTGATGGGAAGCCTAAATAAAGCAGGGCCGTCATGCTGAATTGAAGAGACAGAGATCATGGAGGCTGAAGTGGCTGGAATTATGGGACAAAGTACCAGAACATTGGATGAAGTGTAGAGGAAGACCCACTGAAGTTTTCTATCAGCTGATACGTCATCATTTCCATGATATATTTTAAAGTGAAAAGAGCAAAAGGCACAAGGATATATGTAGTATACTACTTTTGGTGTAAGTAATAAGGGAAAATAAAGCATACATGTATCTGGGTTTTGGGGGTTTTTTTCAAAAAAACCCGAAGATCTCAGGAAAAAAGTACAAATCTGTATAAGATTGCCTTGAATCTGTTACTCAACTCTAAGCCATGCATGTGTAAGGAGAAACTCCAAAGGTAGGGAAAGTACAAGATAGCCTGGAATATCTTGTGAGGCCAGAAAGTAAGGATGTGTTCAAAATAATAATAGGAGCAGACCAAAAAGGCACAGGGATCACAGCCTTTACTCTCATTTATTATGGTCCTCAAACTACCGAATCCGGGACACTTTGAGGAGCGCAAGAACTAAAGACAGTAAGGGCTTATAATTCATTGACTAAAAACGGGAATCTATGAGCTCATGCTAATAATAAGTAGATAATAAGCAAACAAATCAATTAGTAAACATAGGAGAAAAGAGTGCTTTCTTGTAGCATAAGCTGAGTGCCAATTGATCAACGTGGAAGGCGGGGTGAAGTAGGAAAAAAAAAAATCACCATTTTACAACATCATAGTATATTTCAAGCAAGATCATCCATAGATTCTAAATCTATAAGTAAAAGTTTCATGACACACAAAATATTTGTCTGGTTACAAAATGGCTCCCCACAGATTGCTTATTAGTTGCAAGAGAAAAAAATAATAATCATACAGTGGAGACGCTGCACAACGTTGTGACCAGGCCCCCAACATGAACCTCAGAGTGTGGGACGGCCAGGGAGTGTGTGCGTCCAGGTGGGACACCCAGGAAGAGCATGTGACCTAGGAAAGCCAGCAGGGGATTCCTAATCTGAACCTAAGCCTAAGAAAACACTAGACAAACTCTGATTGAAAACACTTCTGTAAAATAACTGGACTGTATTCTTTAAAAATGTCAGTATCAAGACAGACAAAGAGAGGCTGAGGAATTTGTTTTTAAATATTTATTTAATTTATTTATTTGGTTGCGCCGGGTCTTAGTTGCGGCTCATGGGCTCCTTAGTTGCGGCATGCATGTGGGATATAGTTCCCTGACCAGGGATCAAACCTGGAACCCCTGCATTGGGAGCACAGAGTCTTAACCACTGCGCCACCGGGGAAGTCCCTGAAGAATTTTCTTATATTAAAAGACACTAAAGAGACAAGTAAATGCAATACTAGATCCTGGACTGGAGGGAGAGAAATGCTATAAATGATACTATTGGGACAACTGACATTGTTGGAGTATAAACTATAGATTCGCTTATATAAATGGAATATAAACTGTAGAGAGTGTTGTATAAATGTTGTTTCCTGAATCTGATAACTGCACTGCAGTTATGTAAGAGAATATCATTGTTCTTAGGAACAATGTTGAGGGCAGCATACACAGCAACTGCTTTCAAATGGTTTGGAAAAAATAAAGTGTGTACGTGTGTGTGTGTGTGTTTAGAGACAGAGAAAGAAAGAAAATATTAAAATATAGAAAAAAAATTAAATTGATGAATCTGATTAAAGGATATGTGGGAGCTCTCTGTACTATTCTTGCAACTTTTCTGCAAATTTGAAATAATCACAAAATAAAAAGTTAAAAATAATAGGGGCAGGTCTCTTGCCTCCAGAGAGGACAGATCTGTGGTCTACAGTGCAGTGTATGCTCCAGAGGCCACTCCCTGTGGGTCAAGCCGAGACGAGATCATGTGACCATCCTTGCTTGGCTGTCTTCTTCCTGTCCTGCTTCACTCCCCGCTTTATAGGATTCTCCTGAAATACATCATGTGCGCCTAAATTCCTGTCTCAGGCTCTGTTCCTAAGGATTCCATCCTAAAAACCTATCCTGACCATCCGACTTCTTCTTCATGCTTAACTCCCCTTACTCCTGTGCTGAATAATGACCCCCCAATATGTCCACATCCTAATTCCTGAAAGCTGTAAATGTTAGCTCAGATGGCAAAAGGGGCTTTGCAAATGTGATTAAGTTAAGGGTTTCTAGGTGGGGATATTATCCTGGACTATCTCTGTGGGCCTGACGTAGTGACGGGAGTCCTTATAAAGAGGGAGGCAGGGAGTCAGAAGAAGGCAATGTGATGATAGAAGCAGAGATGGGAATCATGCACTTTGAAGATGGAGGAAGGGGCCACAAGCCAAGGAATACAGGCAGCCACTAGAAGCTGTAAAAAGCAAGGAAACAGATTCTCCACTCAGAGCCTCCAAAGGGAACCAGATTTCTTAACATCTTGACTTTATAGCCCAGTGAAATTTGACTGATATCTGACTTCTGACCTCTAAAACTATAGGAGATCACATGTATGTTATTTTAAGAGCCCAGTTTTGTGATACTTTGTTACAGCAACCATAGGAAACACACACTTCCCTCCCTCTCCCTTTTTCTATTGCACTTATCACCTTATATTATGCTATAACATTTACTTGTTGTGCTTTTACTTTCTTATCTTTCTCCTCCCACTGGGATATAAACCCCACAATGGCAAAGATATGGGTCTGTTTTGCTCATGGCTCTATTCAAGCACCTAGACCAGCACCTAGAATATAGCAGGTACTCTGTTAAATCTGGTGAATATCTGTTATTCATGCCTTTCCTCATCGCCCTCCTCTCCATCTATCTAAATTCTAGCCATCCTTCCAGGCTCAACTAAAACCATGGGCTCCATGAAGTCTTCACTGACCTCTTCAGATCACAACTGTCTGTCTCTCCCTCTGAATTCCAAGAGCATACACTCTCTGTTCCGTGTATTCGTACTTAATCCTAGTGGCTGGCATGTGGCATTAGCACAGAATCCGAAATCAGACAACCAGGTTCCAGATTCTGGTTCCATCACTTACTCGTTATGGCCCATGGGCAGAGAGCAAATATGTGAGATAAATAGGTCATGGGGGGAATGTTCATAGCAGCACTATTTACAATAACCAAGACATGGAAGCAACCAAAGTGTCCATTGACGGATGAATGGATATAGAAGATGCAGTATATGTACATGATCGAATATTAGTTATAAAAAAGAATGAAATAATGACATTTAAAGCAACAAGGGGACTCCCCTGGTGGTGCAGTGGTTAAGAATCCACCTGCCAATGCAGGGGACACGGGTTCCATCCTTGGTCCGGGAAGATCCCACATGCCACAGAGCAGCTAAGCCCGTGCACCACAACTACTGAGCCGGCACTCTAGTGCCTGTGAGCCACAACTACTGAGCCTGCGTGCCATAATTACTGAGGCCCGCACGCCTAGAGCCCGTGCTCCGCAACAAGAGAAGCCACCGCAGTGAGAAGCCCACGCACCACAAGGAAGAGTAACCCCCGCTCACCACAACTAGAGAAAGCCCGCGCACAGCAACAAAGACCCAATGCAGTCAAAAAAATAAAATAAATAAATAAATAAAAACAAAAACTACACAAATACCATTTTTAAAAAATAGATAAAACAACAAGGATGGACCTTAGAGATTATCATACTAAGTGAAGTCAGAGAAAGACAAATACCATACGATATGACTTATATGTGGAATCTAAATTATGACAGAAGTGAACTTATTTATGAAACAGAAACAGATTCACAGACATAGAAAACAAACTTATGGTTATCAAAGGAGGAAGGGAGTGGGGGAGGGATAAATTAGGAGTTTGGGATTAGCAGATACACACTACTATAAATAAAATAGATAAACAACAAGGTCCTACTGTATAGCAGAGGGAACTATATTCAATATCCTATAATAAACCATAATGGAAAAGAATATGAAAAAGAATATTTATATATATGTATAACTGAATCACTTTGCTGTACAGCAGAACCTAACACAACATTGTAAATCAACTATACTTCAATTTAAAAAGGAATAAATTTAAAAAATAAGTCATGGGGGTAACATGCCTGGGCCAGAGTGGATGTTTAATAAATGCTAGTAAGCGCCCAACAAATGTTGTTAAGAGTATGCCTTGTGATGTCTCTTTTGATGCTTTTAAACTCTCCTCCCTTCCTATAACCTTTTCTTCCCTAGATCAGGAGCTTCTAGAGGAGAGAATTTTGGCTTCAAACATCCTGGTACTCTCATAGTACCCAGCAGGATACAGGAAATGCACCAGGTGCTCATAGAAGCCAATGGGAGGCTTCCTGATCGGTTAGCCTGGAGTCAGGATGGGAAGCCAGGAAGTAGAAAGGATCGGGGTAACTCAGCCCACCATGCACGCTGCCTCAGAAAGGGGACACCTGGGGAGCTTTGAATATCGAAGGTCACAGGTCACATTTCTCATATGGCAGAATCCTAACTTTCAGAATTTCGAGTCTCCCAGAGCAGCTCAAATGCCTACAACACTGAGTCCTTTCTCTCTTGATTTTCCACTTACCAGATTTTCCTAGACCTGTTTTCTCTTCTACAGAATCCCCTCATAGACTTCAAATACTTCAGCAATCCCTCCCAAATATTTTTAAAATTTTGACTTTCTAATGATTAACACAAAAGGAAGAAAGATAAAGCCACCAGCTGTGGGCAGAAGAATTAAAATCCAAGTTCAGTTCTGGATTATGGAGTCAAGCTTGCATTGTAATTCATATTGCAGTGCCTGACACCAAGGAATCACGTGCTTTCCAAATACCTGCCTGGACGTTAAACCCGAGGTCGCTTTGGAGCTCATGTCCATGACTCATGTTTAAAATGTATAATCATAACAATACAGCTGTCACTGAGGGGGAATTGACTCAGTGCCTCACGCTGTGCTGTGTATTTGGCATAAGTCATCTGAATTTCCCCCACAACAGCTCCATGAGGGACGTGTTCCCATCCTCATTTTACAGATGAGATCACCAAGGTTAAGACATTAAAAGTCTGGCCTTGAGTCTGTGACTGTAGCCATTACACATACTACACAGCCTGTAACGGTGATTATTTTAGCTGGATTTTTTTTTCTCCAATGCCTGGTGTGGCTGGCCTGACACGGGGCCTGGCAAAGGTGGGGACAGAGTGAGTGGCAGGGCTAAGGCTGGAAACCAGGCAGCTGCAACAGGCTCACTCCTTGATGCAGCAGCAGGGTCACCGGAGGGAGCCAAGCCTAACACAGGGAGCTCCTGAAAGCTGAGCAGCAGAGGGGCTGAAGCCATAACCCAGAGGAAGTGTCATGCAGCTATGCCTGAGAAGCGTGGCAGGTGGTGCCACAAATGCTGGTCAATGTCATCGTTCTGTCCAGGGCTGCCTTTCATAATCACCAGCTCTCACGGTGGCTCCTGCCCAGCAGTGACCCTAAAGGGGTCATCTGACAATTTGTCATATCTTCCAGGGTGTATTAGTTTCGTATTGCTGCTATAACAAATTATCACAAACTTAGTGACTTATACAACACAAACTTCTTATCTTACAGTTCTGCAGATCAGAAGTCCAAAAATGGGTATTATAGACTAAATCCAGGTGTCCGTAATGCTGTGTTATTTCTAGAGGCTCTAGGGGAGAATCCATTCCCTTACCTTTTCCAGCTTCTAGAGGCTGGCCTCATTCTTTGGCTAACGGCCCTGCTTTTCATCTTCAAAGCCAGCAGCCTAGCATCTTCCAGTCTCTCTGATCTGCTTCCGTCATCACATTGCCTTCTTTCACACGGACCCTCCTGCCTCCCTCTTATAAGAACTCTTGTGATTACATTGGGCTCACCCAGATAAGCCAGGATAATCTTCCCATCTCAAGGTCCTTAACATAATCACATTTGTAAATTCGCTTTTTCCACGTAAGGTAGGATATCCAAGGGTTCCAGGGATCAGGACGTGACCATCTTTAGTGGTGGTGGAAGGGGACAGAGCATTTAGTCTGTCTCCCACACAAGGGAAGTAGCAGGGGCTCGGTGGATATTTTTTATCTTGGACCTGACCCTCCTGCTCTAAGGAGGCATCATGGTGCAGTGAGGAGGCCAGAGGCTTTGAAGCCAGACAGATGTGAGATTCGATTTCCAACTTCACTCTTTATTATGGTCTTGGCCAAGTTACTTATCTTCTCTGAGTGTCAGTGTCCTCTTGCAGGAATGACTACATCACTTACCTCCTAGAGTTATGGTGTGGCTTGCAGATAATGCATGCAAAGTGCATAACAATAAATAAGGGGCCCTCGTCATTGTCATTCTGATGTTTAAGCAAGTTCTGTGAGTGTAGTGATGGAAATGCTAACTGCAAATGCTTTGAGGCAGGATGGCTCCCTGCCTGGACCTCCATCCATATGCCATTATAGCCTTTCTTTACCAGAAGACAGGCAGACAAAGCAGCAGCAGGGAGGTGGTGGGCTGTTTTACAAAGCTCAGGATATAGTCAGACTCTCTCTGGCCATCAATTAGCAAGTCTCCACTCATCCACTTGTTGGCAGTTTCTACTTAGGTAGCCAATTCCTGGTTTGGGTCCCACGAAGTGATCTCAGGTGGCCTTGGCCTGCAGCGGCTTGAAGCTGGGCTTCGGTTCCCAGCCAGAGATTGAGGTGGGGTCACAGCAGTGAGAGCACCAAATCCTAGCCGCTAGACCACCAGGGACCAGTGGCCAGTGACAACGCCCTGGCCCATTAGTTGCGTAGAAATGAATTTCCACATAGAGACGGAAAGTAGTGAAGCACATAATGTGTTTATTAGGGAGAAAAGAGTACAGCATGTGTGGATAGACACACGGGCGGGCTCAGAGAAAGAGTCGCGCCCTCGTGGTAGTTTGAATCACTTTTATGGGGCATTTCTTCCGGGTTTCCTTTGACCGATCATCTTGCTTTGCCTGATTCTGAGTCCGTATTTGGTATATCTCAGGGTCCTCCCCTGTGTGTGTGCGCATCTCTTAGCCAAGATGGATTCTAGCGAAGAGGGCTGTGGGTAGTTGACATCACTTACTATGGGGTGGCATCCCCTCTGTTTTTGCCTCCAAGGAGCCTTTCTGCGCATATGTAGTAGGGGAGGTCTCCTTGATTTCGAGAATGAGGAATATGTGGTCTTTTATCTCTTATCTGGGCAGGGCCCAGCCTCCTCCATCATCCTGCTTTTATGGAGTTTCTACTATTATGGAGTTTCTGTCCACAGGTGAGAAACTGTTCAGCCGGGGGCCCATCAATCTCCTGCCTCAGAAGGACTCCATGAATAGTGCTGGCAGCTCAGGTACCTCCTCCCACCCACCAAGTGATGCCACGGTGTTCTCACGTTCAGTGAAAAAAGCAGTGTCAGGCTGAGAAGACTGCTGATTGCAAATTCATTTTCCGTGCGTGGGACAAATGGAAAAAGTCAATGGATTACAATAGTCCTTTGAATTGAAGTCACAAATGCTTCTTACAGAAATCCACATGGTGTTGAATCACCATAGTCATGGCTGGAAACTTGGTCAACAAGCATCACTTCTTCCGTTTTACAGACGAGGATGTCTGGGAGTCATGTTCCACGCTGTTGGAACAAGAGAGAAGCCTTTTCTCCTCACCTCTTGCATGGCTTCCTAGATCTAAATTGAGCAGGAATATTCCAAAGGTTGAGAACCAGTCTGATGTTTTTCTATGCCTTTCTCTTGCATTTAAGAACAGAGCCCCAAAGGGGTGGGATCCAGCCTCTCAAAGTAGCAAATTGTCCAGAGAAGCATATGACCAAGGAAATGTGAACAAAGTGGCCACAGTGCTCTCAGTACAGGAATGGGAGCTGTGGTCAGTGGGAAGAACGGAGTCAGGGTTAGTGCATGCAGGTATGGGATGAGATTAGGAGAGACTGGGCTGTTACAATTGCATAATGAATTCCCTGCACATTTAAGCAATATTGCCCTACAACTAAATTCATTTGTTTAAAATCCATCCATTCATTCATTAGTAAGCCCTTCAACTCATATTTATTGAGCACCTTCTATATGGCAGACACTGCATTGAGTTCTGGTCTTTTTTTTTTTAATTGCAGTATAGTTGCTCTACAATATTATGTAAGTTACAGGTGTAAAATACAGTGATTCACAATTTTTAAAGGTTATTCTCCATTTATAGTTATTATAAAATATTGGCTATATTCCCCATGTTGTACAATATATCCTTGTACAACATCCTTGGATTTAAAAATATGAAAAGGGCAAAATTCAAGGATGTACAACATCCTTGTATATCCTTGTAGCTTATTTTATACCTAATTGTTTATACCTCTTAATCCCCTACCCCTATGTTGCCCCACCCTCCTCCCCTCTCCCCACTGATAACCACTGATTTGTTCTCTATATCTGTGTCTGTTTCTCTTTTGTTATATTCACTAGTTTGTTGTATTTTTTAGATTCCACATGCAAGTGATATCACACAGTATTTGTCTTTCCTGTCTGACTTATTTCACTGAGCATAATGCCCTCATGGTCCATCCACATTGCTGCAAATAGCAAAATTTCATTCTTTTCTATGGCTGAGTAATATTCCACTGTATACATTTACCACATCCTCTTTATCCATTCATCTGTTGAGGAACACTTAGGTTACTTCCATATCTTGGCAATTGTAAATAATGCTGCTATGAACATTGGGGTGCCTATATCTTTTCAAATAAGTGTTGTTGGTTTTTTTTCCAGATATATACTCAGGAGTGGAATTGTTGAGTCATGTGCTAGTTCTATTTTTAGAACTACTGCTACTACAAACTAAAATTGAGTTCTGGTCTTTTAGGAATGAGCAAGACACCCATGGTCATTGGTGCCCTAGAGAAGGAGACCCAGTACATCAGTGGTGTGGCAGATACAGAGCCAGCGTATCTAATTTGCCCTTGTTGCCAGAGCAGAGATGTTTCCACATGCACTCACAAGTTTCTACGCCTCTGTTTACTTCATTCACACCCCCTTCCCCACAACTTCTCTGTGATAAAATCACCTTCATCTTTGAAGGCCTGGCACAAAGCCTCCTTCTCCTTAAAGCCTCCCCAAGCTGCTCTCAGAACTATTCTCTCCTTCCTCTGTGCTCTCACAATGCCTTGCCCCTGACATTTAGGCTCTATCAAGGCTGACTTCCATGGGAACTGGGGTTTACAACTGTCCCCTAGATCAGGTCCCCAGTGTCTTAGGAGCAGAGAGTATCATAAGGACAAGGCCTTGCCTTTATCATCTTTCTAGAGTGTATATACAGAGGAGGGGTTTGATAAATGGATGGCAGGATGTTTATTTTCCCCCTAGTTCTCTCCTGGGGTCATAGAACATAACCATCTTCCTTCTGAGGCCCTTCACACCCAGCTATGAAAACACAGGGAGGTTTTTACAATGCAACGTGAGGTACGGAAAAGCAGAGGCCGGTTCAGTACAACTCTGAGGAGTTATGCTAAGAAACTATTCGTCTCAGCACCTCCTTGACCCCAGGGACCCTCCTACAGCTCCACAGTATGTAATGAATGACAACTTGAGCTAAAGACCAAAGAGGAAAAGAAGTGAGGCCTGGTGAGGCCTGGTGGGGTGAGGAGAGGAGAGTGGGAGGCTGAGCAGAGAAGTCTGAGATCACAGGAGGCTGTGGGAGAGGATGTGAAGAAAGAGGAACCCCAGAGACTCTCATGGAATCATGAATGGGGGGGGGGGGGAGGGACAAATCTCGGCCACCCTGCGGGCTGAGCAGAGTAGAAGAGGTCCTGCCAATTCCCTAACTGGCGTGGGATCTGGGTGGGTTCCTTGAATGAGAGGGAAAAAAACTGTGCTTCTCATCCTTCTGGCTTCCATTCTACACGGGATGCACTGATAGCCTCTGGGTGGTGCAGTGCAATGATCCACCCTCAGTGGTTAAGGACATAGAGGGGTTTGTAGACGTGGTTGAAAAAGTGAGAGATGACAGTCATCCACATAAGGAGGCTTGACTGATGCCAACGGGAGAAGTGAGCATCCAGCCACAGCAGGCGCTGGCACTCCCCAGCTCATTAGTACCGTCGTGGTCCCAGACACTGCCAAGACTGCTCCTCAGTCCCCACTGACTCCAGGGCAGCCAAGGGAGCGCCCTTGAGCGCCCTCTGGCGACAGGTCTTTGTGTGCCGTGCCGCGGAGCTCCTTGCAGCTGCCACATTTGTACTCTCTGGATCCAGCTAGCTCTGAGAGCCCTGGACACAGCTTGTACAGAGGGAAGCAAAACGCTTTGGAGTCAGGACACCTGGGTTGGAATCCTGCTGTCATTTCTCAGCTGTATGACTTTGGACAAGTTTTTAAAATTGCTCTGAAATTCGTCTGGAATGTAAAACAGACATAATGTCAGCTACTGCAGACGATTATTATGAGGAGAAAAGTAGACGAACAAATGTATCAGATTTGACAGAACATTGCCTGGAACGTGAGAGGCGTTCAATAAATGGCAGGTATTACCGCGAAGGAAATTCGAGTGCCGTGATGGGACCTTAGACTCCTGCTGATGTGAGAGCAGCAGCCATAACACACGGCGTCCAGTGAAGCCATTTCCCGCTTCCCATCTCAGCCATATATTCAATCCTTCATCAAACATTAACTGAGCACCTACTAAGCGCTACACACTGCATTAGGAGCAGGGGACACAGCTGCGAATAAGACCGACATGGCCCTGCCTTCACGTTGCTCAGAGGCCAGTGAGAGAGGCAGACAGCCACTGAAATCTACCATGGTGAGTGCTAATGGAAGAGCCGGCATTGTCCCTGAGGGCCTCAAAAGACAGGGCTTGACTATTCTGTGAAGTGGGAGAAAGAGAGAGGCTCAGAGAAGTTAAATGACTTGCCCAAGGTCACACAACTGGACTAATTTCTGCAACCCCTCTGGGAAGTGGAGGTTTAGCTGCCTCAACAGACTCATACTATCACAGTGCTCACTGCCATGAACCGCATTTGTCTCCAGGACTGGGGTCCAAGAGTCTCCTGGATGTTTGCTCAGCACCTGCCTGACTGGCCACTGTGAAATAAGCCCTGGTTCCCCCACCGGACTGTGGGCCCTTTGAAGACAAGGGCCACATCTCTTTCATCTTTATATTCCCCCAGAGCCTAACTCAGGGTTTGGAACATAGTAAGTCTTCAATAAATATTGAATGCTGAATTAATGAGTGAACGGTGCTCAGAGAGGTCAATTGACTTGTTTAAGGTCACTTGGCCAGTAAGCCGCAGGGCAGGGACAGAATCCAAGTTCTCTGACTCTGGCCCTGGGCTTTCGCCTCCAACACTGAAGGAAAAAAATCAGCGACCAAAAAGTGAATGACCCGCCTAGCCCTGGAGTCCCTCTTTTCCAACCACTAGAGCTTGTCAAAAAAGAGAAGCATATACCCATTCTCTATAAAACTCACTTCCTTTGCTTTCTGTTTCATTCTCTTCCTCTTACTCTCTTCCCCCTCCTTCTCTCTCTCCCTCCCCTCCACCTCTCTGCCTCCCCTCATTTTTTCCTTCCCTCCCTCCTTATTTTCTCCCTCTCTCTCAATTTCCCCCTCTCTTCCCATCTCTCCCATCCTCTCCCTCCTTTCCCCTCCCTCCCCCGTTTCTCTCTATATACATATGTATACGTATACATATACATATACATCATATACATATACATATACATATACATATGGTGAGGTCCTAAGAAAGACTATAGGAGCCCCAGGGGAGGAGTATCAAGGGATTTAAAAATATGAAAAGGGCAAAATTCAAATGATTCCCTGCTCCCCACCCTAGTTGTTTCCACCCAGCATGATATGGCTTCATCTAACCAGCAGAGGGCGGGCTCGGATGGCCAGAGCATCCCCGTCCTGCTGACAAGTCTTCGCCTGTGCCTTGGCTCTGCAGAGATGATGGATTTTTTACAAAGAAGGGGAAAAGAAAAAACACCGGAGCTAAAGGTCTTTCCCAAATTATCCCACCTGTGTCAATTTCACCTGTCCCGTTTCTTGGACAGTCGTCAATAATAAAGTAGCTCTTTAATAGGTGAATAACGGAAGGAAGTGATTACAGGAATCAAGTTCCTTTTTCCGTGTACAGATTCTGAAGCCTGAAGCCTAAGCAGTGGCATGGTTAACTAGCTGGTCCTAAGGAAAGAAAGCTGTGACCATATCTTTAATTTTAGAAACTGGAACTGGAGGGACCTTAAAAATTGTCATTTGACTGAGGACTAGAAAAGTTCGGCTGACATTGCACAGTAGATCAGGGGCTACGGTGGACATTCACCTAGCTGCTAAATTATAGACAGTCCAGATTATATTACAGTAAGTCCTCTACATACGAACCTTCAAGTTGCAAACTTTCAAAGATGCGAACATGGAGCTTACTAATGAAGACCTGGTGGAATTGGAGGCCCAGAGAAAGGACAAAGAGAGACAAGAGGAAGAAGTAACTGAAGAACCAAAGAGCATCACGATGCAGGAAATGGCAAAGGGATTTGCTTTATCTGAGGAGGCACTGTTAGTTTTTGAAGCACGGGTCTCAAATGTAGAACGGTACATGAAGGTTGCAGCAGCCATTCAGAATGCAATCCAGTGCTACAGTGTCATCTATAAAGAGAAAAAAAGAGCTACTTCCCAGACATCACTGGATCGTTTTTCCAGGGGAGTAGATAGAATTGAATCCAGCAAGGAACCAGAACCTGTGACGTTGACATCAGGTGTGAGTGAAATTGCAGCTTGCCCTCCGTCTCCTATTGCTGATGATCCCTCAGTTCTACCATCTCCCACCTCCTCTCCCTCCTCCAGTCAGTAACTCTTCTTGCCTGTTCACTCGATGCCAGACCCTGTATGCCAGCTGTTGTACTGCACTACTGTACTTTTCAAGGTACTGTACTGTAAGATTTTTTTATTAATTTTTATTGGAGTACGGTTGCTTTACAATGTTGTGTTAGCCTCCACTGCGCAACAAAATGAATCAGCCATACACATACAGATATCCCCTCCCTTTTGGACTTCCCTCCCATTTAGGTTACCACAGTGCATTAGGTAGAGTTCCCTGTGCTATATAGTATGTTCCCATCAGTTATCTATTTTAGCACATAGTATCAATAATGTATATGTGTCAATCTCAGTCTCCCAATTCCTCCCTCCCCACCCCTTTCCCCCTTGGTATCCATACATTTGTTCTCTAAGTCTATGTCTCTATTTCTGCTTTGCAAATAAGTTCATCTATACCATTTTTCTAGATTACACATGTATGTGTTTTTATAGGGTATTTGCTTTTCTCTTTCTGACTTACTTCACTCTGTATGACACTCTCTAGGTCCATCCACGTCTCAGTTTCATTCCTTTTTATGGCTGAGTAATATTCCATTTTATATATGCACCACATCTTCTTTACCCATTTGTCTGTCGATGGGCATTTAGGTTGCTTCCATGACCTGGCTATTGTAAACAGTGCTGCTATGAACACTGGGGTGCACGTGTTTTTTTGAATTATGGTTTTCTCAGGGTGTATGCCTGGTAGTGTGATTGCTGGGTCATATGGTAATTCTATTTTTTAGTTTTTTAAGGAACCTCCATATTGTTTTCCATAGTGGCTGTATCAATTTACATTCCCATGTACTGTAAGATTAAAAATGTTTTCTTTATCTTTTGTGTTTGTTTGTTTGTCATGTATTATATGTGTGAAAAGTATTATAAACCTATTACAGTACAGTACTATATAGCCGACTGTGTTAGTTGGTTACCTAGGCTAACTTTGTTGAACTTACGAACAAATTGGACTTACAAACGCGCTCTCGGAACTCATTCGTTTGTAAGGGACTTACTGTATTTTCCTTTAAAGAGTGTGGAGTTTTGTGTCAGCAGGCGGTTAAGTTACTAGCAGATCATCTTGATCCTGCTGAGACTTGGTTTTGCATTTTGTTAGAATCTGTCTGGAGTTGACCTAACTACAGGATGCAATCCTTATTCCTAAAACATGGCCTCTTGATGTCTCAACTAAATTCCCTGAGTTTTCATGACATCACTTCTCTCAGAATGGTTGAAAGTCCAACATGTCCAGAGGTCACACAAGCACTGTGTGACCTCTGGAGTCTCTGTTCAGCTCTCTGCCCCTCAGGTATTTTTCTCTGCCAGGCCTTCTGGAGTCTTATCCTGCACAAAAGCAAACTGGTATTCAGGCAAAGACCCAAGAGATTCTCCATGCATATTTCTAAAGCTCCTTTTCTGCAGTGTCCTCCTCTCCAGGACCCTGCCCCATACATTCCAGCCACCTCAGAAGCCCAAACACCAATATCTGTTTCCTCTACTTGACAAGACTTATGTTTCCTGTTTGGGCTTCCTCTACCCAGCCGGACCCCTATAGGGATTAAATGCGATCATGTGATAACTATGTAAAGCAACAAGCAAGGTAATAGAGTAAATCCTATATGGTGTGTTATTATTATCCATTCTTTTGCAAATGTTTAAGTAGTGTTCAGAGAATGGAACATAATGGATAGTATCCTGGGCCACGTGTAAAAACCAGAAAATATTTTCCAAATATAAATATCATTTTTCTGAGTTGTTTAAAGTTCTGGAAAACCAAGTGGTTCAACAGGAACAATGGAGAGTTTGATGTCCATCCCACACTTAGCACACTCCTGACCCTAATATCCTCTCATTTTTTATTTATTTATTTTTGGCTGCATTGGGTCTTTGTTGCTGTGTGTGGGCTTCCTCTAGTTGAGGCACGAGCGGGGGCTACTCTTCATTGTGATGCGCGGGCTTCTCATTGCGGTGGCTTCTCTTGTTGCGGAGCCTGGGCTCTAGGCACGCAGGCTTCAGTAGTTGTGTCTCGTGGGCTCAGTAGTTGTGGTGCACGGGCTTAGTTGCTCCATGGCATGTGGGATCTTCCCGCACCAGGGCTCAAACCTGTGTCCCCTGCATTGGCAGGCGGATTCCCAACCACTGTGCCACCAATGAAGTCCCTCTCATTGTTTTATTTATAAACATGTCTATACACCATGCCCACTGTCTACCCTCATCTTAGACTGTTAAGCGCCTTTGAGCCCAGAGACCAGCTGTTTTTTTTTATACCAAATCAAAGTTAATATAAGGATTCTTATTTAAATCATTTTATTAAGAATTAATTATTAAATGGTGGGTCCAAAATAAAGCATTTGGTGTATTTGATAAAACATTTGAGTCTTTGGAAGCATCTACCTGAATGATTTTTCTATTCAAGGGTATAAAATGTCCTTTGCTTCTGAACTCTTCCTAGCTCTGTGACCCTGGGTCAGTGCCAGAGACCAGTTTCATTCCTGTTTGTCTTTCTTACAGACAGTGGCAGAGCACATAGTAAGTTCATTCAAATATTCTTAAATTTTTAAAATGGAATGAAAAAAGTAATTTTTCACACAAGAAAATAAAAATTGAAGTTATGCACATACCACACCAAAGCAATGTTTTGTAAAGGTGAAAATACAATTACCCCTTTACTGGCTCCAATTAATACTGAACAACCAGCTGAGAGTAGTGGAAAGACCTGGGGAAATCAAGATCTGGTTTTAAATCCTAGCTCCTGGCTGTTTACTAAGTGAATGACCTTGAGTAAGTTACTTAATATTCTGAGCTTCAGAATATTATCTGTAAGAAAGGAATAATAACTCTACCTCCTGGGTCTGTTACAAAGATTATAAAGAAATAATATACCTAAAGCCTCTACCACACATTCTCCATGGTACATTGTGGAAATTCAGTTCCCAACATTTAATCGATTCAATCAACCATTAGTGAACTCTGGAGTTTTATGTATCCCAGTAAGTTCGGCTGACATTACGCAGTAGATCAGGGGGTAAAGTGGACACTCACCTATGATATTGTCTATCCAATCCTCTCTTTGGGGGAATAGTTCTTCCCCCAATTGCAACCATGTGATTTGCACAGGAATCTGTGTTCTTACAGACCCCACACCTGGCCATCGTTGATAGATTCAGAGGTGGGCACCTAACCCAAGCCAGGCCAATCAGAGCCCTTCCCTCAGTTTTTTGAACTAAAAGCAAGGAAGAGAGTAAACATCTCTCTGATGGTGAAAGTTATAGGATGTGGAACTTGGGAGTTTCCATGAAGGAAGCCGGTCTGTGGAGAGAAAGAATGAATGGATGGACGGAGAGAAGCAGAAGAGAGCACTAGAAAGGGAAATGGAGGCTTTCAGGTTCCTGGCGCTCAGCTGCATCACAGCTCTGCCTGTGATTTGGTTACTCAAACTTCTTTCATTCATGCAAGTTTCCTGTGTTATTTCGAGTCCTATGAGAAGTAAGTTCTGAAATGAGATTAGAAGTGCAAGGCACTGATTAGGGAAGACGCCTGTGAGGGAAAATGTGGAGGGAGATAGAGGATACTGGGAGACCTCCTCATCAGACCAAGATGCAAGTCTAAACTTTGTGAAGAGAAAAGCAGGGGGGGATAGTCTTGGACTGCAGTGTAGCTCTAAGGAAGTTCAGCAAGTCTGATGGAGAATCCTTGAGCCAAAGTCACCAATCAGAGGGGTCCTGTGTCTCCCAAGAACAGCCCACCACAGAATCCCACACATCCAGTCACTACACAGCTTGTGTAGGGGTGCCCAATTCATATGGGACACCCAGTTAAACTTGAATTTCAGATACAAAGAGTTATTTTTAATATACATATGTCCAAATCTTGAATGGGCATCCCATATTTTTATCTGCTAAATCCGGCACCCTTAAGCTTGTGAGGAGCTTGGACTCAGTGTGAACACAGTGATGGATCTCGGCGTGCAGCTGCTGGGACCATGGGTCAATCACGCTCCCACAGGTGATCTGCAAGGCACACGCTCATGGCTACCACCATACTCTAGTATCCTTCCATCAGATTCTCTTTTTCCTAAGCTAATTTGAGTTGTGCTTTTATCACTTGCAACCCGAAGAGTTCTGACTGATTGCTGTAGTTATCTTCTGACGTATAACAAACCACCCCCAACTCTGTGGTATAATACAAAAACCATTTTATTATGCTTGTGGATTCCACGGGTCATGATTTAGGACATAGAATAGGGAGGATAGCTTATCTCTGCTCCACAATGTCTGAGGCCTCATCTGGGATGCAAATAGCAAAGGATGCACATGTGGCTGGAGAACTGAGTCATCCGGAGGCTTCTTCACTCATGTGTCTGGTACCCAGGCTGGGATGACTTGAAGGCTGGACCCAGCTGGGACTGTCAACCAGAATGCCTATACACGTCTTCACATGGCTTGAGTTCCTCACATCATGGCTGCCTCAGGGTAGTTGGACTTTTTACCTGGTGGCTTGGGCTCCAAGCAGGATTGATCATGTAAATAAGGCAGAAACTGCATGGCCTTTTATGACTTAGCCTCAGAAGTCATACAGCCTCCCTTCTGCTGTATTCTACTGGTCAAAGCAGTCACAAGCCACCCAGATTCAAGGACAGGGGACCTAGACCTCACCTTTTGATGTGAAAAAATTTACAGTCATGTTTTTAACAGGCCACACTAATGAGTTGACCAGGATGAGAATGTCATTTTCAAAAACTCATCTTCGGGGACTCCCCTGGTGGCACAGTGGTTAAGAATCCGTCTGCCAATGCAGGGGACACGGGTTCGAGCCCTGCTCCAAGAAGATCCCACATGCCGCGGAGCAACTAAGCCCATGCGCCACAGCTGCTGAGCCTGTGCTCTAGAGCCTGTGAGCCACAACTACAGAGCCCACGTGCCACAACTACTGAAGCCCGCGCGCCTAGATCTCGTGCTCCGCAACAAGAGAAGCCACCGCAGTGAGAAGCCCGCGCACTGCAACGAAGAGTGGCCCCCGCTCGCCACAACTAGAGAAAGCCCGCGTGCAGCAATGAAGACCCAACGCAGCTAAATGAATGAATTAATTAATTAATTAAGATTTTTTAAGAAAAGAAAACTCATCTTCAGACCCTCCTCTGTAAGGAACTTTGGCTCATTCACAAAGTAAAAAAAAGTCAAATACTTACTGAGTCCATGGCATAAAATTCTTTTCCCAATATCTATTCAGACTTTGTTCGGGGAGCACAAACAGGGCTCTGTCTGCACTATTTCTTGACTAAATCTTTGGTTAAAAATGTAAGCAACTGCATGACATAGCAGGGACATCGGAACAAGCGTATTTCCTTTATAGACAGAGACCTCCAGCTCCATCAATCATTCTCTGTCACTTGGAGTAAAGCTGCCAATAGAGGTTGCAACAGCTGTGAGGATGTGCAGCAGGAAAATGGCAACGGCTCTGCTCATCTTCAAAGGTCTTGGGCGGATCAACTCTCATTCTCATGATCAAGTTTCTAAAGATTTTTGACAACCTGGATATCAGTAATAAAGAGTTGATGGAGAAGCATTTCTTCACTGTATGATACATGCACACCTTCATAACTAAAAATAAAATGAAACACCATGGGCCCCTTTAGAAGGCACGCACGGGGGCTTCCCTGGTGGCGCAGTGGTTGAGAATCTGCCTGCAAATGCAGGGAACACGGGTTCGAGCCCTGGTCTGGGAAGATCCCACATGCCAAGGAGCAACTGGGCCCGTGAGCCACAACTACTGAGCCTGCACATCTGGAGCTTGTGCTCCGCAACAAGAGAGGCCGCGATAGTGAGAGGCCCGCGCACCGCGATGAAGAGTGGCCCCCGCTTGCCGCAACTAGAGAAAGCCCTTGCACAGAAACGAAGACCCAACACAGCCAAAAATAAATAAATAAATAAATAATAAAAATAAAGGAATTCCTTTAAAAAAAAAAAAAAAAAAAAGAAGGCACGCACGGATTTAAACTCCTTTTTTTCCCCCACTTCTGTCTTCGGCAAGTCACTCTACTTCTGAGCCTCAGTTTCTCCACTGTACAGTGCAGATCATAACTCTGAGAGAGTTAGTGTGAGGATTATGATAATACATAGGAAACAAAGCAGCCAGAACATTGCATAGTTGCTACTGGGAGATTAAAATGAATTGTGGAATAAACCATCATCAAATGCTTGCCATCTACCAAACGTCACATTAGAAACTTCAGAGGACACAGTGATGATCAAGGCACAGTTCTTGTCACCAGCGATCATAGCTGATTAAGGGGGTACCATATCTGCTATGAAGGAATCAGACAGTCTGAGGCTGAGTTCCAGGTAGGGTGCTTTCTAGATTCCTCTGGCTAGCCAGCATGTGCTCAGTTTACATCTCTTATCGATACAATGGGAATAATAATAACCACCCCCTCCCTACCTCACAGGGTTATTTTAAATATTGCTTAAGATGGTAGGTACTAAAGTGCTTTGTAAATGTTAAAATATTAAAGATTGGTCTTGGCTCACAAGCAACGTGTGGCCCACAGACAGGAAGAACCAGCATCACCTGGGAGCTTGTTAGAAGAGCAGACTCTCAGGCCTCATCCCAGACCTACTTAATTAGAATTTACAGTTAACAGGACCCCAAGGTGACTCCTATGCATGTTAGTGATTGAAAGGCAGTGGTCTGTAAGAGTATACATTTTGATGAAATAAAAACAAGGCAGTTTAAGATCCATTGCAAAGCAACCTATGGGCAACATGCAAAAGGATCTAGTAAAAACGAAAGTCCTGATTTCTAAGGATATCAGTTAAAAGAAGAAAACAAACAGGGTTAGATATGGAAGAATTCCCAGGGGCATGGGATATTGAACACCTGCTTCAGTCTTATCACCCAAAGTCCAACCTGAAGAGGCTCCGTCTGAAAAAAGGAGTTGTATAACCTCTCTTCCACGCCTGCATATCTGAGTCTTGGCCAAACAATCATTTTTGCCACGTCAGTGATCAGGACACCTCAGGGCAGTGGGCTCACCCATGCCGATTGCAATCAACCAGTTGCAATCACGCCAAGACGGTCGCCCGTGTGTTGGTTCAGGACAGTGCGCAGTACGCGTGTCTAGCTCTCCCAGTACTTCATTTACTCCCCAGTCATAACCTTATCCATTTTACTCTATCATCTGTGTTCAAGTTTGTCTCCCCCACAGCACTGTAAGCTCCTAGAGGTCAAGGACAACATCTGTCTTTTCTCTAATCCCCAGCTCTCCTCACAGTGCCAGAGGAAGCCTTAGCGGGAGGCTAAAGGAAAGGAAAGGTCCCCATTCTGGTGGGATCCAGTGTGCACACCCTTCCCTTCTCCTTACACGGTTCCGGTTCTTCCAATCCCCTTCATCTCAAAAAGTTCTAATTCTTTACCTGTGCAAAGGCTCTGGATTCATTTTAAACACAAATATTTTATGAGCATATTACTACTGAGGCTTCTCTATCCTTAATCATATGTTTTTTCAGTGTTCAGTTAAGAAAAATTAGGTTAAGAAAAAATACACTCTATTTCCACAAGAGTCTAAATATACAGTTTGAGATTACAAAATTGCTGGAAAATTGGAGGAGTGTAAAGGGAAAGGTGATGTTTCTTGGATGAGGCGCTACAAAAGACCTGCTAACACCACTAATGATTAATGATACTGAGCATCTTTTCATGTGCTTGTCATATGTATATCTTTGGACAAATGTCTACTCAAATCCTGTGGCCATTTTTAAGGTAGGTTATTTGCCTTTACAGTGTTGAGTTGTAAGAGTTCTTCATATATTCTGGATTTGGGGTATGGATTTATATATCATATATGATTTACAAATCTTTTCTTCCATTCTATTGGTTGTCTTTTCACTTTCTTGATACTATCCTTTGAAGCACAGAAGTTTTTTAGTATGAATGAAGTCCACTTTACCTTTCTTCTTTTTCTTTTTTGCTTTTGTTTTGGTGTCATACCTAAAAATCCATTGCCTAATCCAAGAACATGAAGATTTAAGCCTCTGCTTTTTTCTAAGATTTTTATAGCATACAACTCTTACATTTAGATCTTTGATCCATTTTGAATTAATTTTTTAAATAAATTTATTCATTTATTTTTGGGTCTTCGTTGCTGTGTGCAGGCTTTCTCTAGTTGTGGCAAGCGGGGCTACTCTTCATTGCGGTGCACGTGCTTCTCATTGCAGTGGCTTTTCTTGTTGCAGAGCACAGGCTGTTGGTGCGCGGGCTTCAGTAGTTGTGGCATGCGGGTTTAGTAGCTCCGCGGCATGTGGGATCTTACCAGACCAGGACTCGAACCTTCGTCCCCTGCATTGGCAGGCGGATTCTTAACCACTGCGCCACCAGGGAAGTCCTGAATTAATTTTTGTACATAGCGTGAGGTAGGGGAAGTGTTCAACTTCATTATTTTCATGTGAATATCTAGTTGTCCCAGCACCATTTATTGGAAAGACTGTTTTTCTCCTGTTGAATTATCTTGGCATCATTGTCAAAAATCAATTTACCATAAAAGTAACAGTTTATCTCTGGACTCTCAATTTTATTCCATTGATCTATATGCCTAACCCTGTGCCAATATCTTACTGTCTTGATTACTGTAGCCTTGTGCTATTTTAAAACTGGGAAGTGTGCTTTCTCCAATTTTATTTTTTCAAGAAAAGAAAAAAATTGTTTTGGCTAGGTGAGATTCCTTGCGATTCTATGTGAAATTTTGGACCAGCTTGTCCATTTCTACAAAAAAAAAAAAAAAGATGTTGGGATTTTGACAGTTATTGCATTGAATCTGTAGATCATTTTGTGGAGTATTATCAATATTAACAATATTAAAATTTCCAATTTATGAACAAAAAATGTCTTTCCATGTATTTAGGACTTTTAAACTTTCTTTCAACAATGATTTGTAACTTTGTGCAAGTCTGCACATTTTGTTAAATTTATTCTTAAGATGGAGGTTTCCATTATTGATTTGAGATTTTCCTTTTTTTAAATATAGGTGTTTACAGCTATAAATTTCCCTCTGAGCATTGCTTTAGTGCGTCCCATAAGTTTTGGTATGTTGTGTTTTCATTTTCATTTATCTCACAGTGTCTTCTAATTTCCCTTAGAGTGTACAGTTTGAGTAGAGGGAGTGTAGACTCCCTCAAAGTGTACAGTTTGATAAGTTTGTCTTTTTTTTTGTTTTTTTTCACACACACACACTGTATTTTATTTTTACAAGAGATAAATAGACTGACACCAAGCATTGTACATGGATGACCACAACAAAAGCAACAATGATTGCAATTACCAAACATGAAACACACTCATACTATGTCATAATATTGATATTCAGTCCAGTAATCCTCCATTGTAACAGCTCCTTTACTTTGCAGTGAAAATTGATTTGTATATTCTTTGCCTCTGAGTCCTTGTGGGATTTTTTTTTTTTAATTCAGACAGAAAGTCACAAAAATTATACTCATCCTCATCAGTTCACTCAGTCCCATGTAATTAATTTTTTTTTCATCTTGATCTTTTGTTAGCACTTTTATGAGTTCATCAGTTTTTCATTAGAGTTCTGAAAATGCTTATTCATTCAGTTCAGCAGTACAGTCAGTTACCAGAAACCTGTACTTGTCAGAGTCTTTTCCATGAATTTCTTGTAGATGAAAGCCTTTTATAGGAACATATTTGCAAAAGCATCAGAGTACACCCAGAACTGTCTGTAAATGACAAAAGACTTAAAAATGACCACGGTTAAAGATTTGATGAAAGTTCATAATAATGCAGTTGATAAGAAAATTAGTTATTTCTGAGATATACATTTTAAAGTAATAACTAGGATTATGACTTATAACATTATACCAGAACATATAAGATTTTTAGAAATTTCATGTAATGTCTGAAACATTTATATTAACATATTTCCATACAAATAACCCAATGAAAGTTTAGTATTAGTTGTTTTGTTTGTTTTTTTTATACTGCAGGTTCTTATTAGGCATCAATTTTATATACATCAGTGTATACATGTCAATCCCAATCGCCCAATTCAGCACACCACCATCCCCACCCCACCGCAGTTTTCCCCCCTTGGTGTCCATATGTCCATTCTCTACATCTGTGTCTCAATTTCTGCCCTGCAAACCGGCTCATCTGTACCATTTTTCTAGGTTCCACATACATGCGTTAATATATGATATTTGTTTTTCTCTTTCTGACTTACTTCACTCTGTATGACAGTCTCTAGATCCATCCACGTCTCAACAAATGACTCAATTTCGTTCCTTTTTATGGCTGAGTAATATTCCATTGTATATATGTACCACAACTTCTTTATCCATTCGTCTGTTGATGGGCATTTTGTAAAGATTTGTCAATTTTTAACCTTTTTTTTTAAATTTTTATTTATTTATTTTTGGCGTGTTGGGTCTTCGTTTCTGTGCGTGGGCTTTCTCTAGTTGCAGCGAGCGGGGGCCACTCTTCATCATGGTGCGTGGGCCTCTCATTGTCGTGGCCTCTCTTGTTGCAGAGCACAAGCTCCAGACGCGCAGGCTCAGTAGTTGTGGCTCACGGGCCTAGTTGCTCCGCGGCATGTGGGATCTTCCCAGACCAGGGCTCGAACCCATGTCCCCTGCATTGGCAGGCAGACTCTCAACCACTGCACCACCAAGGAAGCCCAGTTTGATAAGTTTTGACATAGGTATGAACCTCTGAAAACATCATGCTAGTCCTGATAATGACCATATCTGTCATTTACTTCATGTCTTTTTATAATCTCTTCTTACCTTTCCCACTTCTCCAGGTAACCATTGGTTTACTCTCCCTTACAATAGATAACCTTTGCATCTTTTTGTATTTATATGATTGGAATAATAAACTGTTTATTTTTTTCTGATTTCCTTCATGTTCTGTAATTACTTTGAGACATGGGTAACTCATCTCTTCTTTTTTTTTTTCTGAGTAATATTCTTATCTTTGGATATGCCACTGTTGATTTACTCATCCATCTCTTTATGGGTCTTTAGGTTATTTCTAGGTTGTGACTATTGGAAATAAACCTGTTTCAAACATTTGTGTCAGTTTAAAAAAAACCTGACACAAATGTCAGTTTGAGTGTGAGTTTCTTCTTCTATCTATTGGTTATTTAGGAGTTTCTTCTTCTATCTATTGGTTATTTAGGAGTGTGTTGTTTACTTTCCACATATTTATGAATTTTAAGTACCTCAAATTTAGCAATCAAAATTAAACTAACTTTTTTTTTGTTTTCCTTTTCTACCTCACCTTCCTTCTCATCCTACATTCCTTAATTTTCTTGTTGTAGACGAGACAAATCCTGGAGTCATTCACCTCACTCTTATGACTATAGCCAATAAATAAATCATCTAGTCTTATTGCTTCTCAATCCCCCACCACCACCAAATTTTGGCATATATCATGTTCTCTGTTTTCATCTACACCAATGTTATTCTAGACTAGGTCCTTTCATCTTCTCTCTCCTTGACTATTTAACTATCATCTCTTACCCTCTAGTCTTCAACACTTTTCACTCACCCTCCACATTGCCAACAAAATATCCTTACACTCAAATTTAATCACATCAGTTCCCTGCTCAAAGCCTCATTACCAGTAGAATAATCTCTACATTACTTTGTATGACATACAGGCTTCAAGGTATGGCCCCTGCCTCCCTAACCAGCTTCATCTCCCACTAAACCATCACATCTTCCTCTATCCACCCAGAGCAGGTATAAATTATTGAACATGTGCTGTATCTGTCACACTTCCATGACCATAAATACTGTTACCTTCCCCAGTGATCTCCTCCCTACTTGGCATTCTACCAACTGGTATCTTTCAAGTCTCAGTTCAGATCTGCCTCTCCTGGAGAGCATTCCCTGTTCCCCTAGAACAACTTAGGTGCTTCTCCTATGCTCAAAATATACTGCATCTACATCTCCAGTAAAATAATTATTTTATAGTATTGTGCTCATTGTGATGTTTGTGTTCCAATTAGAAAACAGTTTCTTGAAGGCAGAGCACATATTTAATTTAGCTCTGTATTTCCAGTGCTAGAGTACATCTTGGCCCAAACCAGGTGTTCAGTGATTGAATCTCCCAGTACACTGCCATATACTATATAACAGCATTAAATTTCTTTCACCACCAGTGACTCAAGAATGCTACTGACTTAACTACTACATCCCAAGTACTTTACAGGCAAAATTAACAAAAGCAAAGCACAGAGACCTGAAACCTATTCTGGCACTGTCACTGAATAATGTTATACACACCATAAAACCCTCTTTGTCTAATTCTGATTCTATAAATTAGGGGTGAAATCTGCTACCCACTTCCTGTGAGGTTAATTTGATGTGTCAATTTGGCTGGGCCATGGTGCCCAGATATTTGGTTAACATCCTCTGGATGTTTCTGTGTATTTTTTGGATGTGATTGATATTTAAATCAGTGGACTTTGAGTAAAGTAGATTGCCCTCCATAATGTGGATGGGCCTAGTCCAATCAGTTGAAGGCCTTAATAGAACAACACTGACCTTTCCTGAGCAAGGAATGTTGCCAGCAGACAGCATCTGGACTTGAACTATGACACTGACTCTTCCCTGGGTCTTCAATCTGCTGGCCTACCATGCAGATTTTGTACTTGTCAGTCTCCATAATTCCTTAAAATAAATTTCTCTCTGTTTATATATATATATATATATATATATATATATATATATATATATAAACATATGTATAAACAGATATATGTGTATATATGTATAAACAGATGTCTGTTTATCTGGAGATATATGTATAAACAGATACATGTGTTATATATGTTATATATAACATGTTATATGTTTTTAATATGTTTTTATATGTTATATATAACATATGTTATATGTTTATATATCTGTTATATGTGTATAAACAGATATATAAACAGATTCTGTTTATCTGGAGAATGCTGACTAATACAAAAGAATCTTTTCTACCAATATGGAATACAGTATGGAGTTTCCTTTAAAAAACTAAAATGGAGCTACCATATGATTCAGCAATTCCACTCCTGGGCATATATCTGGAAAAGACAAAAACTCTAATTTGAAAAGATACATGCATCCCAATATTCATAGCAGCACTATTTACAATAGCCAAGACATGGAAGTAACATAAGTGTCCATCAACAGATGAATGGATAAAGAAAATGTGGTATATATATACAATGGAATATTACTCCACCATAAAAAAAATGAAATATTGCCATTTGCAGCAACATGGATGGACCTAGAGAATATCATACTAAGTGAAATAAGTCAGAGAAAGACAAATCATTTATATGTGGAATCTAAAAAATAATACAAATGAACTTATTTACAAAACAGAAAGACTCACAGACATAGGAAACAAACTTATGGTTACCAAAGGGGAAAGAGAAGGGGGAGAGGGATAAATTAGGAGTATGGGATTAACAGATACACACTACCATATATAAAATAGATAAGCAACAAGGATCTACTCTATAGCACAGGGAACTATATTCAATATCTTGTAATAACCTATAATGGGAAAGAATCTGAAAAAAATGCATGTATATATAACTGAATCACTTTGCTATACACCTGAAACTAACACAATATTGTAAATGAACTATATTTCAATTTTAAAAAAAGAATCTTTTCCATTGACATATGCATTAGCTCTATCATGCTTCTGAGAGGTCACAGATTATTTTAAGGGAAGAATTCAGAAAATGCCATTGGTTCCTCTCTGAAAGCAGAGCAATTTATTATATTCTTCCTGGCAAGATGGTGGGTATGGGATATCTGGTGGTGAATGATGATTATGATGATGATGATGATAGCAGCTAAAATTTATTGAGTACTTACTCTTTGACAGGCATTGTGCTAAGTGTTTAAGTGTTAATCAATCTGTGTAATAGATATTTTTGACAGTGTCACGTCACAGTGACAGTTTTCCAAAAATTGCCCTCAGCTGGAAAGAGCTGTCTCATCCCAGGTCACATTCCCTTGGGAGAGGGGGATAATCTTCTTCCAATAACAGGTCAGTTCAGGAAACCCCAGCTCCCTTCCTGTATTTCAAGACAATTCTGAAGGGCCATCCCAGCTTCAAGCTGTCCTATAAGATTGGCTGAAGCCTTTAAGACTATATTGCAGGGCTTCCCTGCTGGTGCAGTGGTTAAGAATCCGCCTGCCAGTGCAGGGGACACAGGTTCGACCCCTGGTCCAGAAAGATCCCACATGCTGCGGAGCAACTAAGCTTGTGCGCCACAACTACTGAGCCCGCGTGCCACAACTACTGAAGCGCGCGTGCCTAGAGTCCGTGCTCTGGAACAAGAGAAGTCACCACAATGAGAAGCCTGCGCACTGCATCAAAGAGTAGCCCCCACTCGCTGCAACTAGAGAAAGCCCGCATGCAGCAACGAAGACCCAACACGGCCAAAACTAAATAAATAAAATAAAATTTTAAAAAAAGACTATATTGCAGCTCAGCTTTTCCCTTTTCCCAATCCTGCGTGCGTCCCTCCTCTCCACAGGTGTTAATCCCTAAATTATTCCCTAATAAACTTCCTGCAGCTAATCTCCACCTCAGAATCTCCTTCTCAAAGAACCTAATCTGCAACAATTCTGCTGTGGGGATTAAATGAAAGAGTCCATATAAAGTGCTTTGCCCGAGGCCTGACAGAGAGCAAGTAGTCAAACAATGAGATTATTATTAACTACCAAAAAAAGTAGGTACTATTGCTACCCCCATTTTACAGATGAAGACATCGAACTTCAGAGAAGTTAAATAACTCACCCAAGATTACTCCATATTAAAATTAAAGATGGATTCAAATCCAGGTATGATTGACTACAAAACTGTGCTCATCCAAGCTTTATTATTTTTCCCATTTTCCACACAAGTCAATAGAGTCTCAGAGGGACTTCCCTGGTGGTCCAGTGGTTAAGAATCCGCCTTCCAATACAGGGGACGCAGGTTCGACCCCTGGTCGGGGAACTAAGATCCCACATGCCGCAGGGCAACTAAGCCTGCGTGCCCTAGAGCCGGTGTGCCACAACTACTGAGCCTGTGCGCTCTAAAGCCCATGCACCACAAGTAGAGAGAAGCCCACACGTCGCAGCGAAAGATCTCGCATGCCCCAATGAAGATCCCACATGCCGCAACTAAGACCTGATGCAACCAAATAAATAAATAAATAAATATTTTTGAAAAAATAGAGTCTCAGAGTGATTAAGCCAGTGAGAGGTCAGTCACACAGCTGGTAGAGGGTAGAGCGCAGCTCTGCCTGCCTCGGAGACAAGTCTGGCCCCTGAGTGACTAAGTCCCATTTCTCTTAACAAATCCTTACATAGTGTCCTTTAAAAAATAGGATGCTTGGTCCTTCATTCAATTTATGTTCATCAAACTGAGTTGTTTTCAGTAGTTACAAATTTTTATGACTTTTTTTCTGGTTATTACTGACAATGTGCTTTTCCTACAGTGCCTTGGTAGTTAAACCCACATGTAACTATCTGTCTGGCCTCTTAATAGAATGTACTTATTTGCACAATCAGTTCCCTGTACAGTTGTTTATTTCTTGGTCCAGCTGTAGATTAATTATAATGCCCGTGTTTATGTTCTTATGGGTGCTGTTCTAAAATCATTTTTTAAGTCAGTTGTTAAAAATGCTATTTTTCATGAAAAAAATCTCCTCGTTTAAAACTCCCAAGTTCTAATCCAAGGACAGAAATTAATTTTGTGGTGCGAAGTTGGGGATAATTTATGGAATCTAGCAAAGACAAATAAAACATTATTATTTTTCCTAAAAAAAAGAAACAAACTGTGCTCATCCTTATTAGGCTATCCTATTTTCTTTTAAGTAATCTTTCTAGAGATTTTATCCAAATGCAATTATCTGGAGGAAGCACATGGCAGATGGAGATTGGGTTTGTTCAAGCAAAGTGCAAGACCAGGCTGGATTGGTAGTGAACTACAAGTAAGTGGCAGCTCTGTCCAAGATGGGAAACAGCCAATGGGAAACAACCAGAAGGGGACAAAAAACAGTCAGGAAAAGAAACCAGAAACAGGAAATTTCTGCGAGAAAACCCAGGGCTGTTCTAGAAGGAAGATTTCATAGCACCAGAGGCAAATATGAGGGAGCAGATAAGAATGTTCAAGAAATACTCCCTTCAGAGGACTTGGAACACAACTTTACGGAAGCGCCTGGAAAAGTCAAATAGCCCTGACACCCACTGTAAAAACAAAACAAATAAACAATAACAACAAAAGATCCTGAATCAGGAATCAAATTGAATTCCCCGCATAGTATTTACTGGGCACCTCCCTACATGATCCCTGTCTTCGAGGAGCTCACAATCTGTCCTACTGGGAATGGAGGTGGGAGTGGAAAGGACGCAGCACACATACTAAACAACTAACTGTTATAAAAAGCAGCTGAGTGTCCGGTTACTAGAAAGACTGAGCTGCCACAGAAGGTGTGGTTAATTCTGCCCGGGAAGATCCTGGAAGGCTTCACAGAGGAGGTGACATTTGAACAGGGCCTTGAAGGGTAATGGGGCTCTCTGTAGTCATGGAGAATTTTGAGAGACGAGACTATTTTCTAAGGGGAAGAAAAGACACATGCTTTTACTTGCTTTTCTCCAAGGTGTGGAGAGCACTCCTTGAGGAATAATCACTGCGTTGTCCTGTAATAGATCAGGGGCACTTGGTGTTTTCCATATTTCAACAACTGGGGGAATTACTGTAAACCCAAGCATTTCACCCTTTGAAAAGCTTGTCATGGGGCAAAAGAAATGGTCTTTTGAATTCACGTGTCATAAAACCCTGTAGGAGCAGCATGTGTGTGGGGAAGGCAGCTTAGGTTCAGTGGAGGAAAAAGATTTTTTTGCTGTGTTCAGAGAGATTGTTGACCATTCCTGAGAGATTGCTGAGAGATGGCGCCGTTACTTCTGAGCTGTGTTCCCCCTAAGATGTAAAGGAGAGCCCCATCTGTAAGCCCTGGTAGCATTTGTGTCTAGACCACAGGAATTCTCTCCTCAGGCTCTGACACCTTGCCATTTGAAACCAAACCGAGAAGGTAGCTTCGCGCTGACAGCAGAGTTACCAAACAGATGCTTTTAGCCAGAGGATCCAACTGCATTGCTTCAGAAGGAGGCGTTTTCTAGTCTCCAGTACTGCCTAACAGATGGCAGGTTTGCACTTGGGAAACATTTGCCACCAGGATGAAGTAACGTCTTTTAGCAGTTACGGTCTCGTTATTTTTAATGACCATTGGTGTGATGCACTGTTGTACCTTAGAAAGACCTGGTAACTCGTGGAGGGGATTGTGTCTGGTCCTAATCCTTGGGAAGGAAAGTTTTAAAGGATTCAAAATAGGTGGAAATGATGTTTTCTGCCCATCTCCATTAATAACTAGCTGTGGTTTCGTGGCTTTGACAAGTCCTTCAGTTACTCAAACAAGCTCTGGTGTGGAGAGTGGACACCGCTGACCCCTCCTGCTTTTGCTCAGGAGTGGCGGATGAGAGCTCACAGGTGCAGCGAGCTCCTCCCTCGCTGTTCAGACCAGGACACTTGGACACCCAGGGTTGAGGGCATTTGGGGCCCTTTCTGCCTGGAACTCTGGGGAACCGGCTGAACAGCCAGATGGCTTCACCTGTTACTCTGAGGCTTATCCATCAGACACCTTCAACCCTGGATACGACCCTCCAGTGACAGAAATCTGCCTCCCCTCTTTGAATCTTTCTCTGGCATGCAGTGGTTCTGCCCCTTAGAATCAGCTGGAGAGCTTTTAAAAAATAACCAGTGTCAAGGTCCCCACTCCAGAGATTCAGATTAATTGGTCTGGGCTGGGGTTAGGAAATCCTCTGTTTTTTAAAAGCTACTCAGATGAATCCCATGGGCAGCTAACGTTGAAAAGCATTGCCCTGGAATCTCATACTTTTGCATAAAGCACCATTTTTTTTATCCAGTTTTATGCCAGAACAAAAGTTTACGTCAGTTGATAACACCACCAACAAAAAATATTATTAATAATAATTGCTTAAACTGTACTGGCTAGCAATTTATAGTTTACCCTCCTTAAAATGGCCTTAGACTCAGGGAGGTAAATTAGCTGGGAATAAGCAGGTCATTGCTGCAGAGCTTGGTCTAAAACACCCAGGTTTTCTAATTATTTGAGCTCAACCCCTTTCACTGTTTCACCCTGGCTCCGAAATTACCAAGTCTGTTTTCAGTTATCAGACTATTTGAGGCCCGCGAGACATTTACAGCTGGCCCTCCACCACTGGACCGAATTGGAACATTGAGGTAATTATCTGAGTAATTCAGGCAATGACGTTTATTTTTCCAGAATTACCTGGATAATTACGTCAACCCTAATAAGATGGAAAGAAGCCAGAGCCACATTCTGATGGTTTTATTGCTCCCGCAACAATGCATTCTTATTTAAAAGGTCCTGATTTGAAGAAACGAGCTGTGGAAGCTTGCGTCGCCCTCATTTGCCGCAGGATACCTCATTAATCATCTGGGGAAGATGGCAGCTGGTTCAGGCTCCTGTAGTTGTCGACTGCTCCTCCAGGCCAAAGGACACAGCCAACCTGGATTCCTGACCTGTTCTCTAAGTCTCTGGGAGTCACCTCAGCTAGTGAGGTGACAAGAGAGGAAGCCTTCTGGGTGTTGGGTGTTTCTGCTTTTCTTTTTGTGCTTTCCCACATTTCTTTCTTAAACAATGTCACCAAACATTCTGCACTACTTCCTTATTTTCCCAGGCGGGGCTTGGCCTGATCTGTAAAATGGAACATCTCATCCACATGGCAAGGCCTCACCTTTCACTTCAAGGCTCATGGCCAGAAACTGGAGAACTTATTCCAATTAAAGGGACACGGACCCCCTGCTTCTACTGCTGTCACTACCCTGTCACGATGACCAAATGTCTCAGAGGAAGAGGTGTCCATCCTGTTTCCCACAAAGAATTCCTCCTCCTGGCACTTGGTCATCTTTCTGGAGCCTCGTTTCATCAGTCATTCTCTCTCCTTCATCTCTCTTCAAGCTTTGCTCTCTACTGGCTCCTTCCATTCTGCCTACAGATAACATTAAGCCTCTCCATCCCTGTAAGTAGAAAGCAAGGAAGCCAGTGAGATTGGGAGGAAGCAGGCGACAGCCAGAAGTTGATAGGGTGACAATATTAGGAGATGGGAAAAAGAAAATAGAAGCCAGAAAAATGGAGTCAGGTCAGAGACAGATTGATGCCTCTGGAAGCCATCGATGCCAATGTGGAAGCCAAGGGAGATGTGAGTTTCCAAAGAAACAAGTAGTGGAAAAGCATGGGTTTGGAATTGAATCCTGGCTCCTTCACTTTCTGGCTACATGATAATCTTCAAAACAGTGATGTTATTAAAATTCACTTCCTAGGGTGTTATGAGATTGAAATGATATATCGCATATAAAACTACCTAGAAAAATTTTATGCTAATTAATTATTACTATTATTACTGCAAATGGGAAGGGCTGGCTAACAATGATAAATGCTTCTCTGGAGTCAGAGTGGAAGAGGTAGTGGGGGTCTTCTAGTCCTATCCTTTAAACTTTTAAACCCCTTCCCATGATAAGAAAAACATTTTATAAAGTGATCAAGAATATTCATTCATATATACATATATATTATATATATATATATAGATAGTGGGTTGAATAGTGTCTCCCATTTATTTGGAGATAGGGTCTTTGCAGATGTAATATAGGTAAGCATCAAGATGAGATCATCCTGGATTACAATGGACCCTAAATCCAATGAATGTGTCCTTATAAGAGATAGAAAAGGACACACAGAGGAGGCGATGTGAAGATGGAAGCAGAGATTGAAGCGATGCTACTACAAGCTAAAGAACATCAAGAGTCTCCAGAAGCTGAAGAGTCTAGAAAGGATTCTCCCTTAGAGCTTTCTGAGAGAGCATGGCCCTGGACACCTTGATTTCAGACTTCTAGCCTCCAGAACTGTGAGAGAATAAATTTGTTTTAAGCCACCTGGTTTTTGGTCTTTTGTTATAACAGCAGGAACATCATACATATACTTATATGTATCTGAATCCAGAGCTTCACAAAATATCTGTACCATGTGTGATGTACAGATAATATTTTACAGATGTAAAATAATAATAGATTATTTTCTGTTAATGCTGATTGTGACCCACTAAATCGCTTCTATGACCCATTGATGGGTTGTCACCTACAGCTGGAAAAAAACACAGTTCTACTTTTTCTCTCATTGAGGATGAATGTTGACTGAGAAAAGATATTTGATTTAGTGATTAAGAGTCAATGCTGGTAGCACAGGGAGATCAGCTTGGTGCTTTGTGACCACCTAGAGGGGTGGGATGGGGAGGGTGGGAGGGAGGGAGATGCAAGAGGGAAGAGATATGGGAACATGTGTATATGTATAACTGATTCACTCTGTTATAAAGCAGAAACTAACACACCATTGTAAAGCAATTATACTTCAATAAAGATGTTTAAAAAAAAAAAAGAGTCAATGCTGGATCCTCATTAAATAGACACAAATGAAAAGAGGGGAAAAAATCAATGCTAACTTGCAAGGAAATAAATAAGATTGTGGGAGCTGTTAGTTGGGATAGAGGTTTGATCATTATAACAAAGACCCAATGTAGCAGTGGCTTAAACAAAATAGAAGTTTATTCCTCTTGTTAAAGAATAATTTTTTTAAATAAAAGATAAAATTTCAACTCTCATGCCAATATAAAATGAATACATGTCAAAGATTTTAACTCATTAAGTAAGGAAGGAAACAGGAAGACGTTACTACCAGTTCAAAAGAGAATTCAAAGTATCACACTTATGTAGGTCAATCACGAATGCTGGAATGAATTTACAAATAGATGTAAAACTGGCTTTTTCCATGGGGCAGGAGCGGGGGAGCAAGAAAGAGGGGAACCCATTGTACCTCCACTAGACAGAATTTGTTTGCATATGGAACAGAAATAATCATTTGCACTGCTGTCATTTACGCACAAGTTACAAAGTTATAAAATACTTCAAAGACGATGAATGGTAGAGATAACCTGGCTGGGTAAGCTCCTCAGGACACCCACGAATCTTTTCCTTGCTCACTCCAAAACCTTTCACAGTTTTCCTAATACTCTCTTACATAATGACATGAGAACAAGTATTCTAGAACTACTGTGGCAGTTCCCAGTGCCAGGGGACCTGCTCCTTCTATCTGATTTATTCTTCCTCCATCCCTAGGGTGACACTTTCATCTGCATGGACTACGACAGTTCAACAATGTCACAACCACATTCCCATCAACAGGAAGTGGCGGAAGGGGAAAATTATACCCCTTTCCTTTAAGGGTATAACCTAGAAGTCGCACCCATCACTTCCAATCATATTCTGTTGGCCAGACCTTACTCATGTGCCCATTCCTTGCTGCAAGGGAGGCTGGCCAAAGTAGGCTTTATTCCACGTGGCCTGGATCATGGGTTTAAGGACTAGTAAATAATAATGAAATGAAGACAGAACATCTTTTGAGAACTTTGGCGATGAAAGGAAGAAGTAGACTAGGAACAGGAAGGGAAAGTCAGGCTGAAGGAAGGAAGGACTAACCTTCACTGGTCTTTTTGAACTAGAAAGCTCCCAATGCAGCAAATCCCTCCATATAGCCTTGCCTAATCCTCAGGGTTAAAAATCTCATTCTCCCCTTAACTCCCATATCCCTTGACATATGCTCTTTTTCCTCATCACTGACTATTTGTGCATGTGTCTCATCTCTCCTGCAGGCTCTAAGTATCTCATTTATCTTTCTAACTCTCACCACTTCTAGTATACTGCCTTGCCCAAAGCTGACATCCTTCTCATTTATCACCTTCCTCCCTATTGTTCTCTCTTTAGTATGAGCAAGAGTCTAGTGTTTCCCTTCCCCTTTCAACAGGGCAGAGAGTTAACAGTGTTCTTTGAACAGTACTCCTTCCATCTTGCACTCAGGATGAATGCAGAAAATGACTGGTCACAGACCTCAGGGATGGGAGCACCATTGCTCAGAAGTGACAAGTTGCTAATACACAGAAAGCATGGGTGATATTTCTTGCTTCTCTTGATGCATGTTTCTGTGTGTTAATAATTTGTTGGGTAGGTACTAGAATTGATAAATGTGTACAAGTTCATAAAACTGGTTATGACTTCTAAAAAAGTGAGACTTCAGATCCTGTGTTCGAAAATCATGGCTTTAAATCAGATTCTGTTTTGATATACAGTAACACACAAGATTTCATTAAAGAGTTCAGTGTCTGTTCTACCCAGGAGAGTCTAGCATATTGGAAAGTATTTTGAATACCACAGACAAAGGTACAAATCCTGGTCCTGCTACTTCTTAGCATATATGACCTTGGGCAAGTCACTTAACTTATCTGGGCGTCTACTTCCTCATCCATTAAATGGGGATAATAAATTTACTTTGCATGGTTATTGTGACATATAAGGCTATTGTATGTCCAGTGTCTATCATAAATTTGATGCATTTATTATTTTTTAACACTAAACTGAGAGTATTTGGATTTTTGACTGCATTCATCTTTTTCAACCAAATTTATGATATTATTATATAGACATAGCTACAGTTAGCAGAACAAAAGTCATATTTATGTCAGTTATAGGCTACATACAAAGATGAATTAATAAATGCCTCTGTTTCGTCCATCAGTCATTTCAGGCAAATTATCAGGAAGTATCACAATAATTTGTATAACACAACTAACAGTTTATCTTTCTATGAAGTGGGTAAGGTGGGGAGGTGGGGATTGGTTTATTGTAATAGCTCTACAATTTTTAAACTCTACCTTTGTTTCTTATTTACTTTGGATAAAGGATCTTTTTAGACTCTTTAAAACTTCAAGGACTTCCCTGGTGGTGCAGTGGTTAAGAATCCGCCTGCCAATGCAGGGGACACAGGTTCGATCCCTGGTCCGGGAAGATCCCACATGCTGCAGAGCAACTAAGCCGGTGCGCCACAACTACTGAGCCTGCGCTCTACAGCCCGCGAGCCACAACTATTGAGCCCGCATGCTGCAACTACTGAAGCCCCCGCGCCTAGAGCCCGTGCTCCGCAACAAGAGAAGCCACCTCAGTGAGAAGCCCGCGCACCGCAACGAAGAGTAGCTCCTGCTCGAAACAACTAGAGGAAAGCCCGCGCGCAGCAACAAAGACCCAACGCAGCCAAAAATTTAAAAAGTAAAATAAAATAAAATAAAAACAACTGTCCTTGTTTAAAAAAAAAAAAAAAACTTCTAGTAAGTCTCAGAGACCCCAATTAAAACTATCAATTAAGTTTGTACAGAAAATATTTTTTCCAAATGTAGTTAATAGGGCAAATATTTCAGAATGGATATAAGTGATGGTATTTTAATAATTTTGTTGCGCCTTAAGGTATAGTATCAAATTCTGCTCATTCCTTCCAGTGGGGGTAGAAAAATGGAGAAGTCAGAGGGAAATTACTTACTTGGCCCTCCTATTCCTATCCTTTAATAAGGCATTGACCCTTGTCAGAGAAAACACATATACACACGCACACAAACAAGGACCCCCATTTACCTTATTTTCAAATTTAAATTATAGGATCTGGTCATTCATCTTTGTCACAATCCGCCAAACAGTTTTGCAAGAGCGTGTTTCATAAACAAGCTCTCCTTTCAGCATCAGCCAGGAAGGTTAAGGTTTAGATCCTGTGTGATAGAAACGCTTTTTGTAATTCTCCCCCAAACATCTGTTCAGTCGCTCATCAACATCTGTCACCCATTTCTAGGCTCAACCCAGACAAAGCTATGTTCTTCTATCACTCCATTCCAAATTGTTACCAAGTGATTCCTACTCAGACTAATCTTACGCAGGGATTGAGAAGATGTCTTACTTGATCAAATTCGTCTTCTACTAACGAAGCATCTACCCTACAGCCTTGGCAAAAACCTAATGGCTCAGAGGAAGGGAAATTCCTCGTAACATGCTAACACTTTTCTGCCTCAAATTGATACACTGAAAACTTTTAATTCCCTTCAACCCTTCGGGGTTAGCAAACATTATCCTATACATCTTATACATGTGTGTATCTTTAACTTCAGCCCATCTTTTACCCTATTCAAGCCCTAGTGGTGTTGCTTTGCAAACTAACTGAAATAAGAACATATGAAATGTTTTCTAATACCTGACCCAACTGTTTGCATGAAAAGACAAGAAATGTTGGCTCGTTTGGAAAGACAGCACAGTGGTTAAAAGCATGCAGAAAGACTTGAAGTGAGATGTAGGAAATGTCACCTCTAAGGCAGGTAACCTTTGTTGCTTTAGTTAATGACCCTGGGTCCTCAACTACTTAATAGGAAAAATGGGTACCTCATAGGATTATAGAGTTAAAATTGTACATGTACATTGCATGTAAGGTGCTTGACACTATGACTGGCACATAGGAAACAACTCAGTCAAAGATAACTCTTGCTATCATCACCACTATCATCACCACCATCATCATCATCATCAAAGTAGAAAAAGACCAGAATGGCTTTACCTTACTCTTTTGCTCTCAGCATGTCTTTTTCCTTTCTGTTCAACCAGCATTTATTGAGTGCCTCTTATGGGCTCTCAATTATGTGTCAAATGTCAACATGAATCAGGTAAATTCCTTGTTCTCAAGGAGCTCTCTCCTTAGTAGAGGGAGACAGACCTACACTCTGCTCAGATCAGACTGTGATAAGTGCTATAAAATTATAAGTAAAGCTCCCCACAGTTTATTTGAAGATGTTTTAACACCAAATCTCTGTTTTTCTTATTAGAAGACTTTAATGGGGGCTCATCTTACACAGTAACTTAGGAATTTAAACCCCAGGGCAGAATTTTCATTTCAATGGGAACCTAATGGTTATAATTTAGGTCAATGTTTATAATGTCAATAGTGCAATGAGGAGGAGGAGAAGGGTTTTCACCTCTGTTTCCATGGATGTTAAAAAAGATAATAATGAAGAAGTCCCCTAGAACCAGATGGAGCAACTGACTTATTCTTTTTAATTTCCTTCATGAAGTATAATATTAAAAAAATTGAGGAAGCTGCCATGACTCATTAAGACCAATCTGATATTGTAAGGGTACCAAATATTAATATCTATGTATGTACATAGATATCTATATGTAAAGATATAGAGAGAGGTATAGAGAGAGAGATTTTATTGGAGATCAGAGTCCCACAGACTCCATTTTCCATTGAATGTAATCATGAGGAAAAAGAGTCCCATTGGGAATTCCATCCTGACCGTAGCTATGGGCCCCTTTTCCATATTATCTGGAGAAAAAGCAAATGGAGCTGAGCACCTTTTGGATCTATATCCCTCTGCTGTCGTTCCCTCATGGGTCCCTGTCCTAGGGGCCTAAGTCTTGTGTGGGAGATAGATATGTCATACTGAGGACGTGACATTATATGCTGAGATCAGGAGAAAGAATCTGAGTTCCTCAGCAGCGGGAGATGGGGCAGGCAGAGACTTACCAGGCAGAGAGACCTGCTTATGGGGAGGGATTGGGGCTCCTAAGAGTAGGTCTGGGGGGAAATGCAGAATTTGGGTGGGGAGTGGGGTGACTGAGACTGGGAGAAATGGGCCAGAGGCAGCTGTCTCAAAGGAGAGCACAATTTTTTGTGTTTAACAAGACAACTTCCTAGAAACGGGTGAGATCCAAGGCCCATTCTAAAGACCCCTCAAATGTATTCACGGAGGCTTTCATCAGCCACGTAAGGCTGCATGTCTTCATGGAAGTTTCACAGTGTGTAATTTGCTCCCCTAGGCTTTATCATCCAATGTTATCCTCCTTTAACAGATTGAAAAATTGAAGCTTACCAGCTGTGTGTCTTTGGGTGTTTTACTTAACTTCTCTGAACCCTCATCTCCTTACCTCTGAATGGAGAAAACAGTGCCCACCTCTCTGAGTGTCTGGGAACATTTATGCACATTGTCTGGTGGTAACAGGCATGCATCCATTAACTTCTTTGTGGCCCAGAGTTATTAACTAGGAAGTGATAAGAAATCAAACCCGGGTACCCTGACCACTACATCACACATGTTCCAGGGCATCACTCCACTTCCAGGCACACCCAGCAGACAAAGTACACACCTAAGTCCCAGCTGAGTGGTCACCAGGTTTCCGTGTGAAGTTGGGAGGCATTTGTCTCTCACCCTTCAACTCCCACCTACTTGAACAAACCCTGGCCCTGCTGACTCCTACCCCAACCGCAGTCCCCACTGATGGGGAGTTGAGGGAGAACAAGCAAGTCAAGAAAAAATATTACCCCAAGGGAGGCATCAGCCATGAAGTAAATTGGGAGGGGAAACTAATGACAAGTAACACTAAAAAGACCCGATTTATCAAGATGTTTTTACTTGTCTTTAAAAAAAAATTACAAAGGAAAATCAGATAACCAAAGAATGCATGGTCTGTGAGGGAGAAAACAAGGAAATTGAGCTAGAAAAGGGAAGGGACTGACTAAACACCACTTTGAAAATAGAGATGTTTCTAAATCAGTGGGGCCTAAGGACATGTTTCCTGAGACACTTATAGCCAAATGTATTCCGTTCACTGAAAATCAACCTAAGACTAGAATCTTGATCTTAAGTTGGTGAGAGCTTTAAAACTTGATTTATTGTTTCCCCCTCAAAGCCTTCCTCTGCTGCTACACAGACACTTTGTACTTTGTCTCAGGGTCTGGAAGCCACATTCTGCCTCCCAGGCAGGACCCTTGGTAGGGCAGGCAGGTGGAGAAAGTGATCTGTATGTGTCCAGGTGATGCCCAGCTTCCCGTGCCCACCTGGCCCTAGAGCTTGGAAAAGCAACTGGCCCAGGACACCATGCAGGTAAGCCAGGCACACAATGACTCGGGCTGTGTCACATGTTTTTCTTAAATGTATATCTGATCCATTCTACACAAAGAATTCACAGGTATTTTTTAATGTCAACAGATCACCCTCCTTCCCTGCTTACCACCCTTCTGTAACTTCCCATGTCACCAGAAGAATGAAACTCACACTCTTCAGCAGAGGCTACGAGGCCCTGCAGGGTCTGGTTCTGAGCCACCTGGACGTGCTCGTTTTGTGTCTCTCTTTCCCAGCACGACTATGCCACGGCTGCATTTTCCGGCTGACCCGTTTGTAGGTGACACCCTCTTCTTTCCAGCTTATAGTCTGCGCACGTGCTGTTCCCTCTGCCTGGAATCTCTTCCCCGGACTCTTTGGCTGACTAGTGCCCACTCCTTCAAATCTCAGCATTATTGTCTCTTTCTTAAAGGGGCCTTCCCTGTCTCTTAATCCAATTAGCTCAGCCCCTTTTTACACTCACGGTAACCCAGTCTCTTCCTTATTGGCACTTATTAAAATTTGTGGAGTTATTTGTTTAATGTCTGTCACCGCACCCCTCATAGATGGGGGTACTGACCACATCTATTTTATGGGTATTGTATGCCATGAATATAGCACAGCTCCTGGCTCAGACTGCTGTGTGACAAACATTTGGAGAATCAGTGAATAGCTACCTTGATGAGAACTACCAGATTATCTGCTCCTGCAGCTGGCGCAGAAAGGGTACATGTGGCTTCTGACCAAAATCAGCTCACAACATAATATCCAATTATTAAAAGTGCTTGTCGGGCTTTCCTGGTGGCGCAGTGGCTGAGAATCTGCCTGCCAATGCAGGGGACACGGGTTCGAGCCCTGGTCTGGGAAGATCCCACATGCCACGGAGCAACTAGGCCCGTGAGCCACAACTACTGAGCCTGAGCGTCTGGAGCCTGTGCTCCGCAACAAGAGAGGCCGCGATAGTGAGAGGCCCGCGCACCAAGATGAAGAGTGGCCCCCACTTGCTGCAACTGGAGAGAGCCTTTGCACAGAAATGAAGACCCAACACAGCCAAAAATAAATGAAGATATAAATAAATAATAAAAATAAAGGAATTCCTTAAAAAAAAAAAGCGTCCTTAAAAAAGTGCTTGTCATGAAATTGAATTGAAGGCAAAATGGTAGGTTGGTAGACTGTCTTCTCCTTCCAGCCAAGGAACTACGGTCAAGGGAGGTTACCGGTCTGAAAATTTATAAAGAACTTTGAGAAAAATAAGGGCCATTTTCTAAAACCAGGAAGCCCCTAATCAAAAGTCTCCTGGAGAACTGGTCACTCAGGTACCTGGTCACACAGTCACTCATGTAAAAGCCAAAACGTCAGAATATGAAGCTGATATTTGAAAGAGAAGCAGCTGCACGTCCAGAGAAACCTGGGTCCCGCAGACCCTTGCCCACATGGTGCAGTGTTTGCCCGTGTTATCCCGAGAAGCCCAGCTGTTCCCATAACTAAAGGCAATTTCCAGGCATTCCTCTGGTTTTCCACTGATTGTAAAATATTATTATAAAGGCATAGCATGTCAAGCCATGGTCATTTATGAAAACCAGGACACTTCCAGGGAAAAGCAGATAAAGAGAGAAACTCACGACTCATGTCTGTCTCCCTCTTCTGAACCAGGACTGGGGGCTCCTTCCAGGCCAGAAACCGGATGTTCCTGATCCTTGTTTACCTGGAGCCCAGAACAGTGCTGAGCACAAAGTAGATCATCAGTTAAGGTTTACTTGAATAACAGATGAACGAGAGTGTGTCTACGCGATTTGCGGAGTTTTCTTTCACTGAGATGAAGCTGCCCCTCCCAGTATCCATTTAAGAAGATGCTGTACCTTTAACCTGACCCACCTGTGCTCAGACCCTGTGGAGACATACTCTACAATCCCCAGAATCCCCTCTCTTTACTCCCAACTTCTCCTGCTCTGTTTACACTCAGTCTGTGTCCTGACCTTTGACAATATCTCCCAGCTGGAGTCTTCTCTCCCTTAACACAAGGCATCTGTACTCAATTTTCCACTCCCTAACTACTGTAACTCAGGTTATCTCATTCCCATCTTTGGCTACTTGGATAAGAGTCTTCATCCAACCTTCAGCCAGTTCAGGTTCACTTACCTCCCCTCAGCCCACGCCCTCTGTGAAATTTTAAAGAAATTGGATAAATTGGCTAGCTGCCACCAGATGGCAGGTAACAGACCTGGTGTCATAGGCCCAGCTATTAAACTACCTCCAGATATGAATGACTAAGGAGAAAAAGATTAGTGCACATGATGCCACTACCTATGTTTTTTCTACAAAGACAGTAAAGAAAACTACCCAAAACAGAATGACATCAAAGCACAGATTGGCGCTTATTTTTTTCTGATCTTAACTAATTCCAAACTGTTTCTCTCAACCCCGTTATGTTTTCAGGCTTGAGTTGGAAATTTCTTCCCTTTTCTCCAAGGATAAAAGATGTATATAATAGTTGTTAAGAGCTTGGACTGTGGATTCTGGGAAAACAGTATGGAAATTCTGGTTCTACCTCTGAGTAGAGTGAGCAAGCTATGTAACCGTTTCAAGTCTCTGTCTCCTTATTGCCAAGATACGGAGAACAGCAGCACAGAGGAAGATTACTCACTGAGCTGTCTGAGACCTCACCTGCCTCGATGAATGAATGATATTTCCAAAGTATAGATACCTCATCTTCAAAACAGCTTTTCTTGCTACCGTTTGATCCAGCTCCAGAATCTTTTAGATATATTTCCTCCTCTTCCTCCCCCTCCTCCTCCTTCTCTCTCTCTCTCACTCTTTCTCTGTTCTTATCTATTATATGGATGAAGGGATGAATGTCTAATGTCAATTTGCACAATTACAGTTAAAAAATGTAAAAGATGTGCTATCCACCAAAACATAAGCAAACAAGAATCCCAGCTTCTTGTTTTACAAGGTAACTGCCATCACCTGTCCTGATTCATGCCATCTATGTTGCGTGGACTGAGCTCCTCAGACATGCCTACCGGTCATTTCCATGTCAGCCACGTGCACCACTACCATACCAAGTGGTTCCTCAATTATTGTAATTTTTCATGCATAATCTTTTAAAATATTTTTAGAACAATTAAAATACTTATTTCCAGACCCCTGGGTAAATGATTTATTTATTCTATCTTCCTCAAGCCCTTGAAGGGACAAATTTGACTGTTTTGAATTAGTCTCCAAGGTAACTTCTATACAACCCACAGGAAATAAAGAAGATCATTAAAATACATGATTACTGAGAGATAAATGGAGTGATGGAATAGTAATTAATATCACTTGAGCTCAGATTGCCCCTGTAAGATCTGCAGGAATTGCATGACAGGACAAGGTTTTGCAGAACAATATTTCATCAGGAGATAATGGCAGTATCTCATTAGGCTAAAGGGAGATGACGGATGATGGAAGACCACTTTTCATGACAGCTCTTCTCTGATTGTAATAATACCTTGTGCCATCTCCACATGACAGAGACGTAAATTCATACTGTATCTAAATAACACCAAAACAGTGAGTCAATTCAGGGTTTTAAAAAATTGATCAAAAATTGTTTCGCTCCATAGAGAGATCCAGCCATAGATTGAACCTACATAGGATATATTTTAGCCTTTTACTGGTAAAAAATAAGACATATTTAACTATAAATAAAGTGCCTAAATGAAAGATACTTATATATTTTTTTAAATTTATTTATTTAATTTATTTATTTTTGGCTGCATTGGGTCTTTGTTGCTGCACGTGGGCTTTCTCTAGTTGTAGCGAGTGGGGGCTACTCTTCGTTGCAGTGTGTGGGCTTCTCATTGCGGTGTCTTCTCTTGTTGCGGAGCATGGGCTCTAGGCACACAGGCTTCAGTAGTTGTGGCACATGGGCTCAGCAGTTGTGGCTCGCGGGCTCTAGAGCGCAGGCTCAGTAGTTGTGGCGCACGGGCTTAGTTGCTCCGCGGCATGTGGGATCTTCCTGGACCAGGGCTCAAACCCGTGTCCTGTGCATCGGCAGGCAGATTCTTAACCACTGCACCACCAGGGAAGGCCAGAAAAATATTTATATCTTTAAACTTTGCTACTTGAAGGTCATTTCTTAAGTGTCTAGAATGAGCTAAAATTTTTTCAATGAAAAAAAAAGATTTCTTGTAAGTACCCACTTTTAGCATTCTAAATATTCTCTCTCTTGTTCTGTTTTGTCCAGAAACACTGACTTTTTTTAAAAATTCCCACCTTGGGTATTAGATTACACATCTATTTGTTTATTTTCCTCTTGTGTGACTCACCTACTAGAGTGAGTGCAAAGATTTTTCTTTTTTAAGGCTGTGTTCCCAGTACCAAGGATGATCCTTGGCACATAATTGGTGCTCAGTGAGTAATTACTGAATAATGAATTATTTTTACCTTTGCTCTCCTATATCTTCTAAATGTCCTATGCATTATTTTGTAATAAGAAATAAAAATAATGTTGTTTTAGAAGTAACAGGATCCAAGAGTGACCAATATGGATCACTATATGGTGAGTTCTGAAGTTGCTTTCTCCTTTCTTAGATCTCCCCTCATCCCCCCACCCCTCCCACCCCACCTCCACACCCTCCAATTTACAGCGGCTAGGGTTACTGAATGTTTTCCTCTGGTTCTTCTAACTAGTAAGACTGCATGCTTCTGTCTGAGTTTTAGCTGTCCTGCTGAGTACTAACCGGAGTTTTCCCTCAGGTAAAAATCCATAAAAAATGCAAAACTCACACATGACATTTCTTTCTTCCAAGCGTGACCCTTGTCCACCATGTCAGCTTTGGTTCCTCTTTAATTGCCTCCCTGTAATCACGGGGAGGCTTTTATATTTTTTTCTATAGCTTATATTTGCTACTTATGGGAAATATTTACAGGAGCAACTCTGCCATTATCAGAAGTGGAACCTCAGATTTCCACGTTTTAGAAAGCACTCTACAGGAGTGTTGAGAATGGATTTGAGGTGAGACCAGGGATAGGGAGATAAGTCAGGATGCTGTGGTAAAATGCCCAGGGAAAGGGGATGAGAGTTCATAGCAGCAGCATTTAGGTGAAAAGGAAAGTCTGTATTTGAGAGTTCCAGATTCTAAAATCCCAACTCTTCAGGAAAATGGCCAGCTTTTGAGTCTGAACTAAAACGTCAAGAGTTTCTGGTTAGGGAATGCAGGTTGTGGTGAGAGTTGATGCGATGATCTTGGGTGGTATTTTCTCGGGAGAGAGTGGGAATTTCGAGAAGGGAAGGGGACCAGAAGTTGAACCCTGGGGAAGATGCAGAGATTGATGGGCAGCAAAGTGGCTAAGAAGAGTAGGAGATGTTGGAGAATCAGGAAAGTGATAGTGGTGATACTGAGAGCTGAGAGTTGTTGTTGGTTAATAACATCGAATAACTCAAATTAATCCAGTAAGATGAGGTCCAGAAAGTTCCCATTGGACTTGGTAGTTGGAAAGTCACCAGTGACCTTTGTGGAGCAGTTTCAGTGGAGGTTGGAGAAGCCAGATTGGAGAGGGTTAAAAAGTGAACGGGAAGTGAGGAAGCGCAGATTGTTCTGCATCTATAGATGCCTTCGAAGCATTCCACTTGTTTTCCTGTGATCTTCGACCACACACAAAGTTTACAATCATGCACCATCTAATTTGCTTTTAAGTGTAATTATATTAAGCCATTTTTGGTTCCCTTTTTTATGTGAATATCCTTGAAAAAATTGCCATCTGGTTACGCTTTCAAAAGCATTTAGAACCAAACAATTGGCAAAGAGATTGCAATGGTGGCAGGCACTTCCAGTAATGTCCATCAATAACTTTTCCCTCAAGAGATTTCATAATTTCACCTACACTAAAGTGGAGGTATCTTTGGAAGGCAGCTATGCTCACCACTGTACAACCAATGCTGCACTACGTGGAGGTGTCTTTGTTAATTCGCACCTCTAGTTGGTTGGGATCCCAGGCTGCCAATTACTAGCTATATGACTCTAGTCTTCCTGAGCCTCAATTTCTTGGCAGAGTTAATAATAATAACAACAACAAGACCAGCTAAGCATTTACATAATTCTTACTACTAGCCAGGCACTGTGCTAAGTTTTCACATGTATAATAATAACAAATAATTTAATTATTTTGACAACTCAACTAGGTACTATTATTATCCCCACTTAAGATGAGAAAGCTGTGGTACAGAGAGGTTAAAATACTTGCCTAAGCTCACAGAGCTAATAAGTGACAGAACCAAGATTTGAACACGCAAGCAAGGACCTCATTCAATGGCAACTGATACTGTTGTTATCACAGTTTATTCATTCACTCAATAAATATTTATTGAGCACATATTCTAAGGCAGGCAATGTACAAGGACCTGAATATATAGTGGAGAGTAAAATCTTGGCCTTTGCTAGAAAAGATTCTCACCTGATCAGGGAGATAAGCAATTAAAGGGTGAAAATAAATAAATATGTAATAACAACTTAACTATAAGCTTAATGCATAAGGCATTAGATTTTGTGCCTTGCTATGGAGAAAACAAACAAGATGTGGTACAAAGAATAATGGGGAGGGATTTCCCTGGTTTTCCAGTGGTTAAGAATCCGCCTTCCAATGCAGGGGACGTGGGTTCAATCCCTGATCGGAGAACTAAGATCCCACATGCTGCAGGACAACTAAGCCCACACGTCGCAACCACTGAGCCCTAGCAGTCTGGAGCCCGCGCCACAACTAGAGAGAAGCCCTCGCGCTGCATCGAAGAGCCCGTGTGCCGCAACTAAGACGTTGCGCGTGCCCAACGCAGCCAAATAATTAATTAACTAATTAATTTTTAAAAAAGAATAATGGGGAATTGCTTAACCCTGGGTGGTAAGGAAGTCCTCTGTAAGAAGGTAGACATTAAAACTGACATCTGGCTGACAAAAAGGATCCAGCCATGGGGAGCAATAGGGGAAGAGTATACCAGGCAGAAGGATCTGCATTGTGAAGATTCCAAACATGTAAGACCTAGGGGACAATTTGGACAAGGGCAAATTGAGATAAGCAAAGTCTGGCAACATGGAAAGATGGCCAGATCATGCAAAGTCTTGAAGGTCATGGTAAGGAGTTTGGATTTTACTCAAAATATAATGCAGATTCCTTGAAAGTTTTGAAGCAGGGAACTGGCATGATTCCCATTGTATTTTTAAAAGCTCACTCTGGCTGTGATGTGGAGAATTATATTGGGGAGGGGGCAGGAGTTGGAGAGAGGAGATCAATTAGGAAGCTGTTGAAGTAGTTCAAGTGAGAGATGATTGGCATCTTCGATTGGGGTGGTGGTTGCATAGATGGGGAGCCCCAGGGAAGAAAGCAAGAGACACTCAGCTGTAGGCCCAAGTTGCACCAGTGGGAAGCTGGTAGAATTTTGCAAGTAATTGATCTCCACAGAGATGACTAGAGTAAGTAAGCAGTGATCCAAGATGACTTGAAGTGCTGCATGAGAAATGTCTAATGCAACCTCTCTTTTATCTCAGTGAATATGTACACCTAGAAATTCTCTAGCAGACTTCCTTTCGATCCCACTGCCCACCCTTGCTGGAGGCCAGGAGCAGGAACACCCAGGGCTGAGATTGCTATGATGGGCTTAGACCCATGTCGGTTCAACCCTTGGTCTGGGCACATTGTCCCTGAACAAAACCAAGGTTCTGTGAAGTAGAAGGAGGCAACGAATGGTTACTGGCCAGACAGCCCACATGCCTACCAGAGACAGGTCTGAGAGGAAAACATCAAGAATTCTGATTTGAATAGAGTAAGTTTCAAAACACCTGAGAAACGGTGTCGATTAGACTGTTGGATATACAAGTCTGGAATGAAAAGAGAGGTTTGAGCTCCACGTATTTTCTTTTAAGTTTAGTGTTCTGTTTAAAATGTGCTGAGTTGTTGAGGTCACCTCAGATCTTGGAAATCGTTGCGAATATAAATGGGAATCTGAATGCGGCACAAATAACCATGAGGGCTTTCGTGAGTGTATCAGGATTCAGTTTTATAATGTGAGACGTGATTAACCTCGCAGCCGGCCTATCTGAGAACAGCTGAGAGCAAGGAGGGCAAGAACATATGGCGCAGCAGTTGGGAACCATCAATCGCAGCAGCCCAGCTGCCTGGGAACTTTCGAATGGAGAGTGTTTCATTGGAAAGGCTTCAGTCTTACTAAGGGACCAGGGTATCCATGGGAACATGAAAGGAGTGAGACCAGGATTAAGAGTTTGGGCAGAGGAGAGTACAAGAACACTCTTTCATCCCAGGCATTGATGCTCTGTGAAGACAGAAAACTCAACATGGCGAAGACAGAGCCCAGCACACCCAAGGTGTGATAATGGGTAGGTCTGGCTCAGGCGTTAGAGGGACCTGGGTTCCAAACCTGGCTCTGACCTCAGGACAGTTCCTTACCCTCTTTGAATCCCAGTCCCTTCATTTCTAAAACACTGTGATGCCTACCCTGGAGGCTTAAGATGAGGAAATGAGATAATGTAAGAAAAGAGACCAGTGGTGCCTCTTTTTTTTTTTTTTTTAATAAATTTATTTATTTATTTATTTGTTTGTTTTTGGCTGCATTGGGTCCTTGTTGCTGCGCGCGGGCTTTCTCTAGTTGCAGCGAGCGGGGGCTACTCTTTTTTTTTTTTTTTTTTGACATCTTTATTGGAGTATAATTGCTTTACAATAGTGTGTTAGCTTCTGCTTTATAAGAAAGTGAATCAGTTATACATATACATATATCCCCATATCTCTTCCCTCTTGCGTCTCCCTCCCTCCCACCCTCCCTATCCCACCCCTCTAGGTGGTCAAAAAGCACTGAGCTGATCTCCCTGTGCTATGGAGCTGCTTCCCACTAGCTATCTATTTTACATTTGGTAGTGTATATATGTCCATGCCACTCCCTCACTTTGTCCCAGCTTACACTTCCCCCTCCCCATATCCTCAAGTCCATTCTCTAGTAGGTCTGCGTCTTTATTCCCGTCTTGCCCCTAGGTTCTTCATGACCTTTTTTTTTTCTTCTTAGATTCCATATATATGTGTTAGCATACGGTATTTGTTTTTCACTTTCTGACTTACTTCACTCTGTATGACAGACTCTAGGTCCATCCACCTCACTACAAATAACTCAATTTTGCTTCTTTTTATGGCTGAGTAATATTCCATTGTATATATGTGCCACATCTTCTTTATCCATTCATCTGTTGATGGACACTTAGATTGCTTCCATGTCCTGGCTATTGCAAATAGAGCTGCAATGAACATTGTGGTACACAACTCTTTTTGAATTATGGTTTTCTCAGGGTATATGCCAGTAGTGGGATTGCTGGGTCGTACGGTAGCTCTATTTTTATTTTTTTAAGGAACCTCCATACTGTTCTCCATAGTGGCTGTATCAATTTACATTCCCACCAACAGTGCAAGAGTGTTCCCTTTTCTCCACACCCTCTCCAGCATTTATTGTTTGTAGATTTTTTGATGATGGCCATTCTGACCGGTGTGAGATGATATCTCATTGTAGTTTTGATTTGCATTTCTCTAATGATTAATGATGTTGAGCATTCTTTCATGTGTTTGTTGGCAATCTGTATACCTTCTTTGGAGAAATGTCTATTTAGGTCTTCTGCCCATTTTTGGATTGGGTTGTTTGTTTTTTTTGATATTGAGCTGCATGAGCTACTTGTAAATTTTGGAGATTAATCCTTTGTCAGTTGCTTCAATTTGCAAATATTTTCTCCCATTCTGAGGGTTGTCTTTTGGTCTTGTTTATGGTTTCCTTTGCTGTGCAAAAGCTTTTAAGTTTCATTAGGTCCCATTTGTTTATTTGTGTTTTTATTTCCATTCCTCTAGGAGGTGGGTCAAAAAGGATCTTGCTGTGATTTATGTCATAGAGTGTTCTGCCTATGTTTTCCTCTAAGAGTTTGATAGTGTCTGGCCTTACATTTAGGTCTTTGATCCATTTTGAGTTTATTTTTGTGTATGGTGTTAGGGAGTGTTCTAATTTCATTCTTTTACATGTATCTGTCCAGTTTTCCCAGCACCACTTATTGAAGAGGCTGTCTTTTCTCCACTTATATTCTTGCTTCCTTTATCAAAGATAAGGTGACCATAGGTGCGTGGGTTTATCTCTGGTCTTTCTATCCTGTCCCATTGATCTATATTTCTGTTTTAGTGCCAGTACCGTACTGTCTTGATTACTGTAGCTTTGCTTTGTAGTATAGTCTGAAGTCAGGGAGCCTGATTCCTCCAGTTCCGTTTTACTTTCTCAGGATTGCTTTGGCTATTTGGGGTCTTTTGTGTTTCCATACAAATTGTGAAATTTTTTGTTCTAGTTCTGTGCAAAATGCCAGTGGTAGTTTGATAGGGATTGCATTGAATCTGTAGATTGCTTTGGGTAGTATAGTCATTTTCAAAATGTTGATTCTTCCAATCCAAGAACATGGTATATCTCTCCATCTATTTGTATCATCTTCAGTTTCTTTCATCAGTGTCTTATAATTTTCTGCATACAGGTCTTTTGTCTCCTTAGGTAGGTTTATTCCTAGTTATTTTATTCTTTTTGTTGCAATGGTAAATGGGAGTGTTTTCTTAATTTCACTTTCAGATTTTTCATCTTTAGTGTATAGGAATGCAAAAGATTTCTGTGCATTAATTTTGTATCCTGCTACTTTACCAAATTCATTGATTAGCTCTAGTAGCTTTCTGATAGCATCTTTAGGATTCTCTATGTATAGTATCATGTCTTCTGCAAACAGTGACAGCTTTACTTCTTCTTTTCCAATTTGGATTCCTTTTATTTCTTTTTCTTCTCCGATTGCTGTGGCTAAAACTTCCAAAACTATGTTGAATAATAGTGGTGAGAGTGTGCAACCTTGTCTTGTTCCTGATCTTAGTGGAAATGGGGGCTACTCTTTGTTGCGGCGGCTTCTCATGTTGTGGAGCATGGGATCTAGGTGTGTGGGCTCAGTAGTTGTGGCGCATGGGCTTAGTTGCTCCGTGCACGGCATGTGGGATCTTCCCGGACCAGGGCTCGAACCCTCGTTGCCTGCATTGGGAGGGGGATTCTTAACCACTGCGCCACCAGGGAAGTCAGTGGTGCCTCTTAATAAGGCAAGAATCTGCTTAGAGTTGTAATAATATAATAACCAAAAATTAGGTGGGGATGTAAATGTCCAGAAATAGATTAACCACCTAAATCACAGGGCAGCTGCATAGCAGAATGTTACATATCATTTACAATTATGTGTTAAAGAACATAATTAATGGGGACATATTTACCATATAAAGTTATGTGAACAGAGCAGGATGTAAAATGTACATAAATATTATTTTTAAAAAGGAACTATACACATCAAAATGTTAACAGTGGTTGTTTGAACTGAGAAAATATAGATTTGGGTTTTGTTTTTAATCAAAAAAGCACACAGGGCTTCCCTGGTGGCGCAGTGGCTGAGAATCTGCCTGCTAATGCAGGGGACACGGGTTCGAGCCCTGGTCTGGGAAGATCCCACATGCCGCGAAGCAACTAGGCCCGTGAGCCACAATTACTGAGCCTGCGCATCTGGAGCTTGTGCTCCGCAACGGGAGAGGCCGCGATAGTGAGAGGCCCGCGCACCGTGATGAAGAGTGGCCCCCGCTTGCCGCAACTGGAGAAAGCCCTCGCACAGAAACGAAGACCCAACACAGCCATAAATTAATTAATTAATTAATTAATTAATTAATTAATTAATTTTTTAAAAAAGCACACAGATTTTTGTCAGTTTCTGAGTGTTCTATGAGAATGAATTGATTTATAGAACATGGGAATTTAATTGGAGATATTACATGGTGGATGATTTAATGTCACTGTGGTTATTACCCTTATTAGTGTATTGTTCTAATTTGCTGTTCCTCAAACCCACCACTGGCATAGCCCCTGGGAAAATGGCAACAATCCAGTGCAACCCAAAAATGTGCACCTAGAGGAATTAAAAGGATTTTTCTTCGTTTGATTTGGGTGGTTTCCACTGGCTGGGTGTGCCTCATCCTGACAGGAAGTGTGTGTCACCAGACAAGAATTTTATTCTTTGCAGCAAAAAGTTGTTTAGTGGAGACAGAAAAAAACAGCCATGAGTGTTTCTCACGGATCCTGCTTGGTTGTGTCAGACCAGCTCTCTTGTGTGGCTGGCATCCCTCCGAGAGGAGACTCCTCCACTCAGGGGCCGCCCTGCTGCAAGTGGGCAGGGATGTGCTGTAGGGGTCTCCCAGGGCTCTAAGAGGTCAGTTTCATTTGACCCCTGGGCTCTAAACCTGGCTTTGTCCCTTGGAAGAGTCACCAGCCCTCCCTGAGCCTCAGTTTCTCAACTGTAAAAGCTTTCGTATCTACCACGCCACTCCCTCTGGAAAGGGAGTTTCTTTCGGGGCTGGGACCATGCTTCATTCCTTTCTGTATGCATAGGACCTAGCCCAGTGCCTAAGATCAATTAAAGTCTGCTAAGTGACAAAGTTGCATAAGTGGCTTTTAAAATGTTCCATCCAGGCTTGGCAATTAAATTTGTGAACATGGTCCTCCAGGGTATATTTATACACAATGGTTTATTTCTGGAAAAAAAATCTAAAATAAATGTGGGGAAATGGTGAGATAAATCTGCATGGTGGTATATGAATGCACCCACGTAATATCCATATTAATCTCTTTGATTCTTGGTTTCCTCACATCTCCAAAATAGTATCTACTTTATTGAGTTCTTTTGTGCCTTGAATGAGCAGTGTTTTGTCAAGTGCTTAGCACATTTGTTCACTCATTAAATGTTCATTTCCTTTCAGCAAGAGTAGTGAAAGGTAGCTCTCATAGCTAACATTGGACTATTTGATTTGAAGGACTTGACCCCAGGCGTCCTGGCTGCCATCCAATAATGGCTATATCCAATAGTGACACAGATTTTTCAATGGAGAATAAATGATTCCCATCAGGAAAGACCATAACATTGATCTCAGCGCGTATCCCATCCAATGTTGGAAGCTTTCTAGGGTCACGTAGGAAAGTGTAATTAACTGCCCATTCATTTACAGAATACCCACCATGTGCTAGGCATTGTACCAGGCACTGGAAGTTCAGGGAGAAGACCCAATCCCTGACCACAAATAACTCACTGTCCAATAGAAGAGACAGAGGCAGAAACAAATTATTATAATATAATGCAATGAATCCTAGATTAATAGCCCATGGGAGGAAGTGAAACATCCAACCACACTTAGCAGTGAAATGTACCTATTTCATTTTTATATGAAGCCCATAGCTCTCCTATATTTCTGAAGTATAGAAAACATTTAGAAGAAACTGTCTGTGGAAAATAAAAAGGCATCACCTGGGCTTCCCTGGTGGCGCAGTGGTTGAGAATCTGCCTGCCAATGCAGGGGACATGGGTTCGAGCCCTGGTCTGGGAAGATCCCACATGCCGCGGAGCAACTGGGCCCGTGAGCCACAACTACTGAGCCTGCGCATCTGGAGCCTGTGCTCCGCAACAAGAGAGGCTGCGACAGTGAGAGGCCCGCGCACCGCGATGAAGAGTGGCCCCCGCTCGCCGCAACTAGAGAAAGCCCTCGCACAGAAACGGAGACCCAACACAGCCAAAAATAAATAAATAAATTAAGAAAAAAAAAAGACATCACCTTCACAAAGGATAATCTCATTTATGGAGTAAATAAAATGAAGCTAAGTGCATGGGTGGGTTACACAGAAATGAATACAAATGCAGAGACCAAGTTCAGTAGGGAACACACCATGGCCAATGTGTTTATTGGAGGGAGGAGGAGGTGATGGGTGGTGAGAAAGTGGTTCTCTCGTCATCTATATGTTTCCATATTGTTTATGTTTTTAGCATCAAGGTGGTAGTCAGATATTACTTATGCTATAATTGCATTATTACATATGCACAGGAAATGGATGGGAAGGAAGGAGCCTTTCCCCAGGTGTCCATATGGTTTGCTCCCTCATCTGCTTCAGGTCCTTGTTCAGACGGCACCTTCAGAATATCCCATTTTAAGTCGCCACCTCACCACCAATAAAATCCCCATCCCCTTCTCTCGTTTCTCTGTCCTCATAGCACTTACCAGACTCTGACACTAAGTATTTTACTTCTTTTTAAAGTTGATTGTCTGCCTCCCCAACTATAATGGAGGTTCTGGCAGAGCCGGGATTGGTGTGTGTTGTTTCCCGGCTCTAAACCCAGCACCTTGGACACACGGCAGGTGCTCCACAAGCCAACTGCCTGACTTACAGACAATAGGTTAACAGCAATGATTTCTGAATGGAGGGATTACAGATCTTTTTATTTTCTTCTTTCTGCTACTTGGTATCTGAATTTTTGAAATGAGCTCACGTTAATTTTATTACCTTAACTTTTTAAAAAACGTGACTGGGAGGCAATAAAAGGAGACTCCAGTAGAAACCACAAGGGGAGAAGAAAGGGCTGATGGAAGTCAGGCCAAGGAGCAGGGGAGACCTCATGAGACACCTGGTGGGTGAGGACAAAGTCCCTCTCCCAAGACTCCTCTGCTACCTTGTTCTTTTCAGACACCGGGATAAATGCCTGGTCTAGAGGTCACTGGCTCACAAAGGATCTCCTGCCCCATAGCGCCCCGTTCCCCGAACAAAGGGCCCAGAAATTTATCCTCATTCTTCTATCCGCCAAATGTTTTTATCTGGTTCCTACTTAGGTTTCAGCCAATTCTTTGCTGAAGCAACTTGGCTTCTTGTTTTCCTTGGGAACCAGACTCTTTTTAAGTCGAAGCCATAAAAAGGATGAAACCCATTACCTGATACTTTTCTATTCAGCTATTCAAACCATGTCACAGATGGGGGCCCTGCGTGCCACACTCTCATTGTGGGCCGTGGCATCTAAGCTGAACACTTTGCATAAGGTACATGGGGAAAGTGAATGCTAAAGGTTTGTTTTTTCCGTTCTTTTTTTCCCCTCCATTTTTCTCTATTCTATTTCCAATCCAGAGCTACGGTCTTGAGTGAATGATTGTAGAGACAGCTTGGTCCTCCCTTCTAAGCGCTGCCCAAGAGCAGTGGGGGAAGGTGGTCATGATGGTTCAAAAGTTAAGGGACTTGGATTCTCATAATTGCTCTGCCACTAACTGGCTACATGATCTTTGTTAAATCGTGTCACCTCTCCGTGCCTCAGTTTCTTCATCTGCAGAATAAGTGTTTTTTGAAGTGTTTTTCCAAGTACCTGCCCTAAACAGTTTTTGTTTAACTGAGGATCAACAGTGACACCTTGTGGTACCCCTTGGTTTCGGTTCAGTTTTCTAGCCTATAGCCTAGGGCATTTCATCCGCAGACAGCCAAGACCCCCCTCCCTGGCACACTCCCCCAACGGGTGAAGGCCTGTGCTTCTGTGGTGAAGTGTGAAACTTGATGTGAATGTGAGAGTTTCACCCCCAGGTGTCTTGTGGGGCTGGCAGTGCAGCTCTAGAGAGGGACCTGGGAACATCTCACAGGGCAGGAGCTGAGATTTAATGGTTTTCCAGGGCTCCTCCTAATTTCTGAAATAAGCCTTAAGGCAGACAGAGTATACACAGCGTGGCCTGGGGACCTAGGACAGACATCTAACTGGCCCCGGAACGAATGTTTGACAGAGGACGGGACACTTAAATCTGGATCTTACAGAATGAGTAGAGATCTGCCTGCAGAGGAACTCCAGAAGAAAGAACAGGGTGACTATGGGCAGGTTCTATCTACAAATCAAAACCAGTACTTTCTTGACCCAACCACTTCCCCTTCCACATATCACTCAATTTCTCAGCTTCATATTTTGGATGTTCCGAAAGAGCAAATTTCATGCTCTGTCCTCATATCTGCATTTCCTAGTCACCCTTCACCCGACCCGGTCTCAGCACCACCCCTCAGCGACTAACCAATGCCACCATGACACCTCATCCAAATGACCCTTTTTACTCCTGCTGTTGTTATCATCTTATTTCCCTCCGAGCTGCACGTGGCACAGTAATGCACCCTCTCCTTCCTGAAGCACTCTCTCTCTCGGCTTCTGTGAGACCCACGCTCCTAGGAATGCTCCAAGTTCACAGTCTGCTCCTTCCCGGGCTCCCTTCTCAGCTCCTCCTATTCCACCCAACGTGAAATGTCACTATTTCTTGGTGCTCAGTCCTGGACCTTCTATTCTTTTTTCTATCTGGGGAATTATTCCCATGGTTTTAAGCATCATGAATCAGCTCCTAGATTTGCAAATGCAAACCTGAGCTCTGAAATCTAGACTTCTCAGCTCAGCTTAAAGGCTACCTGAGGGTCAAGTGGCCTCCCCTGGCATTTTTCATATGTCTGCCTCCCACCCTCCCTGCTATATATGCAGATCCAGCACCTAGTGGGTACTCAGAAAGTATTTGCTGAGTGAATGAAATATAAGTAAACAAAATCATTTCAAATAACAGAATAAACTTGCGGTTTTGATTTTTTTTTTTTTTTCCTAATCCTGTAGTCAATCCAGTTCAAGTTCAGCCAGGTGAGTCTCACAGGGTGTCATATGCTCTGTGTTTCAGGATGTGATCTAATTTTGAATTGTTTCTTAATGCAAAGTATCACCTTTTTCTAGGAACTAATTTCCCCCCAACACACACACACTGTCTATTCTCCTCTAGGGGGAGATGTCCCCATGAAATCACACTGATGATCTCGAGCAGAACATTTCATTCTCCTTGATTATTCCAGGTTCATAAACTTATTCATCTGTGGCCCTTATGGCAGTGGATACTCTTTCAGGAAATACTGGAGCTGCAGCAGCCCATGTTCCAGCTTGGTGGGTATTCACGTTCTGGGTACTTTTTACTAGCTCATACAATTCCTGTGTGAGCAGGAGTTGAAAACAGCCTTCAAGCAGCGGGAACTTTGGCCATCAGGGATGGAAAGTTGTTATTAAAATAAACCTCCAGTCACTTTATTCAGGAAACTTTAGGAACGTTTCTAAATAGTCCAAAATAGTAATGGCCAAGGAATATTCATCTTGCTCACTTCTCCGTGGGTGACACTGACCAAGTTAAACATGCCTCCTTTCTGAGATTGAGTCACAGCTCTGCCTCTGATAAGCTGTATGACCCTTGGACAAATTACTCAGCTTCTCTGAGCCTTTACTTCCTCTTCTTTAAAATGGGCAAAATAATATCCCCACACAGTCACTCTGAGGAGTAAATCAGACAATACCCATTGAGTACAGAGCACAATGCCTAGGACATAATAGCAACTCTGGTACAAAAACTTTGCTATCGCTGATACCCAAGGAGAGGAAAATGCCCTTGAGATACAGATATGGTCCCTGGAGAATTTTCTTCTTGACTTGCTCAACCAAACATACACATGCATAATCCAGCAGCCTAGCTGAGGAAGGGCTCCCAGCCTTGGGTTATGGTTTGTGGTTTCCAAGGCTGTCCACCTGGTCCTCTCCTGCGTTTGTTTACCCTCATATCCCTGCATCAGTAGAGTGCCTGGAAAGTAACAGGCACACAAAATGTTTGCTGACATATTGAACTAGATATGTGCTGTGCTGTCCAATATGGTAGCCACTAGCCACATGTGACTACTGAGCACTTGAAGTGTGGCTAGTCCGTTTAACAGTGCTCTAAGTGTAAAATAGACACCAGATTGTGAAGATTTAGTACAACAAATATAAAATAATTTGTTTATAACTTTTATGTTGACTACATGAAAAATATATTGCATATATTGGGTTAAATTAAATATGTTATTAATTTCACCTGTTTCCTTCTACTTTAAAAAAATTTTTTTTAATTGAAGTATAGTTGATTTGCAATGTTGTGTCAATTCCTTCTACTTTTTTTTTTTTTTTTTTTTTGGCCATGCCTCACAGCATGCAGGATCTTAGTTCCCTGACCAGGGAATGAACCCGTGCCCCATGCAGTGGAAGCACAGAGTCTTAACCACTGGACCACCAGGGAAGTCTCAATTCCTTCTACTTTTTAAATGTGATTACTAAAACTTTTAAAATTACATGTATGGCTTATATATTGTATATCTACTAGACAGAGCTGAACTAGACTATAGACCACGGACTGACTGAGAGATTGATGAATACAGTTCTGACTTCTCCCTTCCAGCTCCCTCACTTGTAAAAGATGCACAAGCTCTATCAGGTGCTTTCCAGTTCCAGAAGTCTATGCCTTTACAAACTTTAGGCTACAGCGTCTTCTTAAGTAAGAATACTTATTATATTTCTACTAGGAACCAAACTGTTTTACATTGATGTTTGATCTGTATACTAAATGTAAGAGAAAAGAATGATTCTCCTCATTTGATAAGTGAGGAAGAGAAAACCTGCGTAAGTGAAGAGATTTGGCTAAGGACATAAGTGGCAGAGCTAAGCTAGAATCTTCGCCCGTCTTCTCTGGTTCTTTGTAATGATTTTCAGTAATTTTCAATTTTCAATAAATTTCAAGAAAATGTGATTCAAGAGTTAATGTGGGTGTTTTGGCTCAGTTGTCCCCTAAGATGTATTTACTTGTTTGGAAGAATCGTATATCATCAGAATCATTATAAAAATGTATGCAATGGGCTCCTCAGAGACTGGAGAGGTTTGGTAGATCATTGACACCCAGTAGTAAAGTGTTGGGAGGCTTCTCAGGAGGAAGATCAAGAGCTGTTGGAGGTTAATCGTTCACCAGCTTCAGAAGATACGGCTGGGAGGGTAGCAGGGAATGAAACATTGACCAGCTCTGATTTAAATGCAGGAATGTGTTAGGGAGGCACGGAAAGGTCAGGGGGAGCATTTGGCACCTGAGGCAGCTCCCACGGGCAAAATTCCTCTCTCAGAGACGGAACAGGAAAAGGGAATGTGCTCCGAAGGGGAGAAAAGGGTCTCTGGCCTCAAAGTGCACTTATTTTGCCAGCTCCTACAGCCATTCCCAGGGCCTGCTGGAGGGGAAAAAAAAAAAAAAAAAAAGGCGAGGTCCTGTTTGACTTTTCAACCTCCCAAAGTCGACTAAATTTGGGAGAGCTGGGACCAGGCAGGGAGGGGTAGGGAAAAGAAAGATGCATAATTAAGATATTGTCCTTGCCTTGGAGCCAAACTGGAAAATTCAATGAGTGGTGCTGAAGGCTCTTGGACTTCAAGTGTTGGCTCCACCTAGCCTGGTAATCCTAGGCAATTTAGTTACTTTCTGAGTCTCAGTTTACTCAACTGGAAAAGAAAAGTAATAAAGTCTACCTCCAAGTATTGTTATAGTAATTACATGATAATGAGAAATCTCCTGACTCCCAGTTCAATAGTGCTGAGTTGAAGAGTGGGCAAGACAGTGTCATTGTTTAAATTGGTCCAAGGGCTCCCACAGCCTCTAGGGGAAGGTTCAAACTCCCTTTTGTGAACTGGTCGCACCTCCTCTCCCTGCTTCCCTCTCACCCTCAACTCCCCGCTCCACCCTTAGGAGTTTCTGAACTGCCACACTTTTAGAAGCAACATCCTGAATGCTGACGCTCTTACTTTTTCCCTCCTTAGAGGTTTCTGCAGCCTTTAAGTTACCCAGGGGAGTTGACCCCTCAAAGGTCCTCCCTTAGCCCAACCCACCAAGCTACCCCAGTCCTTTGCCAGGGCTACACCTTAGCCCAGTGGGGCCGTGCTTGATCACCATAGACAACATTTGACAAAGAGCACGTTGCATTTCTCTTAATATGTCTTAAAACACAAAACAAAAGTTAGCTGGCGGGCTGCCCAGTTTCTGTTATGTAGACCAAGATTAAATTTATCTTGGACTGATTTGCAGAGCCCCTGGATGCTGGACTGAAAAGTGATTTAGATTTTCTCTTGGCAGGGGATTACCCAAGTGGGAATTGCCTTGAAAAATAGCTGTTCGAAGCTTGTGCATGTGTGTGTACACACATACATACACATGCCCTGGTCTGGTCAGGTTGATAAGTTCTTCTCATTGGTTGATAAGCTTCAGAAGTAGAAAATCAAGAGCTAGAAAAAGGTTATAATATCACAACCTTAATGGTAACAGGGTTGCCATGACTAAGTTGTACATTTGATTCTGGACTCTAGGTTAAAAGGGAAGCATAATCAGGCAGGTAGCTCTTTTTTTTTTTTTTTTTAATTTTTATTTATTTATATTTTATTTTTGGCTGTGTTGGGTCTTCGTTTCTGTGCGGGGGCTTTCTCTAGTTGCGGCAAGCGGGGGCCACTCTTCATCGCGGTGCGCGGGCCTCTCACTGTTGCAGCCTCTCTTGTTGCGGAGCACAGGCTCCAGACGCGCAGGCTCAGTAATTGTGGCTCACGGGCCTAGTTGCTCCGCGGCATGTGGGATCTTCCCAGACCAGGGCTCGAACCCGTGTCCCCTGCATTGGCAGGCAGATTCTCAACCGCTGCGCCACCAGGGAAGCCCAGGCAGGTAGCTCTTATCATCAGAAAGAAGGGTCCTGCTGACTCTTCTTGGGAATACTGAGAATATTGCAATAATACGTATCTACCATTCACCGAGCATTCACTGTGTACAGGGGCATATTTAGTGCTTATAGCAACCACACAAATTAGGTTTGTCTTCTATGATTGAGAAAATTCAGACTCAGAGAGGTGATGACTTTTGTAAGCCTCCCAGATAGTAGGTGTTGGAGCCTGAATTGCTACCCAAGTATGTCTGGCTCCAGCTACTACCCGACACTGTCTCCCCAGCCTGTGACGGACATGACTTCAACAATGTTTTCACAGCAAATATACAACTTTGGGGGGCTCTTTGACCTTCAAGTAGACATTTGAAGACTTTGGGGTTCATTTGGTGTCATGTTCAAACTGGAAACGAGTTGACTGACTGGCTCAGAGCTTTGCCCCATCCCCTCCCCCATCAAAAAATATATATATTGAGTCCACCATGTTAGATGCCCAATAGTCATTTCTCTATTTAAACCTCACAACAATTGTGTGACTTAGAGCCTTATTAAAGGGTGTTGGGCACCAGTAACAGGACCCACATGAAAGAATTTGAATAAAGGGGGACACACCATTATAAAGAACGTCATGCGTCTGAGAGAACTTAAGACCAAGAAGTGTGACTGGGTTTCAGAAGAGACGAGAAGCAGAAGCTGGGCAGTCAGTGCCCAGACAGTGGAAGCTGCCTCTCCAATGAGCACCTTGTATCAGCCCTGCACCTCCATGTTAGGGTGACCCACCGTCTGCCTAAGCACAAGGGCCCCCATTAGGGTTAGACTCCAGCCTTTAATTGATGAATCTGGGGAAAGGACCAGGAATTCATCGATCAGCCCTTTCCCCTCCCCTTTCTTCTTTGGAGGCCCTCAGAAAGCTCCCAACCTCCCTTCCTGCATCTACATGGGGTGGTCTCTGACTGCTCAGGGTTGCCTACACGGTCTGTCTCACTATGGGGTTCCGCACTGCCACACTGAGCCAAGTTCATCTACAAAAGGCAGATGTGTAACTCTTCCTCTGCCATAACCTCGCCCATCCCTTATCTGGCTCTGAAGTGGGGCAAAGGAAGGGGAGGCCACTGCCTGGGCCCCGTCAAATTCCTACATGCAGTCAAAGAGGGCCACCCCTTGGACTTGCCTGGTGGCGCAGTGGTTAAGAATTCACCTGCCAGTGCAGGCGACTTGGGTTCGAGCCCTGGTCCGGGATGATCCCACATGCCGCGAAGCAACTAAGCCCGTGCGCCACAACTACTGAGCCTGCGCTCTAGAGCCCGCGAGCCACAACTACTGAGCCCGCATGCCGCATCTACTGAAGTCCGTGCTCTGCAACAAGAGAAGCCACCGCAATGAGAAGCCTGCGCACCGCAACGAAGAGTAGCCCCTGCTCTCCGCAACTAGAGAAAGCCCGCGCGCAGCAACGAAAACCCAACACAGGCCAAAAATAAATAAATTTATAAAAAAAAAAAAAAAGAGGGCTGCCCCGTCATGGCCTCACCCCCCTTCCCAGAGCAAGAATTAACAGAGCCTCTGGCCTCTATGCCCAAATTCCCTTGAGATTCTGAAGGACCTAACTTGGGCCAGTCCACGCTGGGTCCAATCAGCTCTGCCGGGGGCCTGGAGTTGCAGGGTACTGACAGGGAGGAAAGTTGTTGGAGGAAGAGAACTGGGGACGAGCAGAAGCCTCGAGGTTTCTGTTGTCGTCGCCTCTTCACCAGCAGAAAGTTGCATCTAAGGAGAAGCTGCTCTCAGAGCTGAGATTCATGCCCAGGTCTGATAGACCCTCACCACCACGCTCCTAACCGAACACAGAGTGATGAGAGCCCGGAAGCTGGCCCTGAGCTGGGTATTCTCCAGTTGGCATTAAGTGGTACACTTGGCATCATGTAAATGATTTCAACAGCAATACTGAGAGCAAGACAGAGCTAAGATTTTACCTTCTGCCCCTTGGTGTCCTCTCCTTTTCCTTTCTCCTTCTGGACCACCCTAGAAATGTGGGGCTGCACGGGCTGATAGAAATCATAGTGTACTTGATGCCAGAAAATCCCCACTTATGAGCTGTGTGTCCTAAATCACTTTATCTTAAGCTCTTTGATTATCATTCAGTTTTTCATCCATTTAACCATTATATATATCTGTGTATAATACATATGCTAAATATACATTAATAAATAAGGCCTGTATAGTTGGCATACAATACATCGTATATGTATTAATATATAATACATATGTTTTTTATTGTATCAATAGATCTATTGGATATCTACCACATGCCCGTCACTGTGCTATGTAACTAAAAACACAACAAATCCTACCAGATGCTTAGTTTCTCAAGTAAGAAATGCAAACTAAAAGGAACTATGCCAAGATAATATTTTTCTATTCTCAGATTGCCAAATATCCAAATGTTCTGCAACACATATGAGGTCAAGGGAAACAAGTTTTCTGATACACTGTGGGTGGGAGTATAAAGTGGTACAACCTCATGGAAGGCAATTTGCCAAAATTTGTTCAAATACAAACTTGTATGCCCTTTGTACCGGCAATCTGTTCCTAAGAAATTATCCTTTGGATATTCTCACTTTCACAAAAAGTAACATATGTATATGATTGTTATCACTGCAGCATTGTTTGTAATAGCAAAAGATTAAAACTAACGGAAATGGCCATCAGTATAGGCCTAGATCAGCCATAGAGTGAAACACTGGGCATAAGTGACAAAGAATGAGGAAGCTTTCTAAGTTCTGACAAGGAAAATGGCCAAGACATATTGCTAAGAGGAAAAAGCAAAGTGCAGGATGGTATATAGAGTGTATTAATGTAATACTAATGATAGTATAGTTGTACAAATAGTGTTAGTTACAAACTAATATAATAAAATTATATAATAATATTAGTAAGAGTAATACTAATAATTAGTATAGTGTATATGTGTGTAAAATTTTGTATAGGCATTTTTTAAAATTTCTGGAAAAGATTTAAAAACCAATGTAAGGGGTTATTATTTGTTTTTAAGGTAGGTGGGAAACCAGGCAAAAGGGAACACTGGTAGGAATAAAACCTTTCACCTAATATCTTTTGAGAATTTTTGAACCACATGAATGTATAACCTATTCAGAAATTGAAATAAATATGCATAATTTAAAAATAACAACACTACAATGAATGTTAAGAAGGCGAGGGCCAGGGTGCTCCAGAAGCAGGTAACGTGTGACCTGACCTAGTCTGCTGAGGAAGTCCCTGAGGAAGTAAGTCGTAAGTTGAAACTTGAAGGATAAATAGGCAGAGGGGCCAGTAGATGAACAAGGGCCATCCAGGAAAAGGGACCCCATGTACAAACCCCTGGGGAGAGCAAGAGCTTCACAGGCGAGGAGTGGAAACATATTCAGCAGACTGGAATGCAGATACAACGGGGCAGGGATACTGGGGAAGCAGTAGCTGATGCAAAGTTAGGGGCCAAGTTATGCAGGCTCTGTTTAAAACTTTGGACTCTATCCGAAGGGCAGTGGAAAGCCATTGAAACGGTTTCAGCAGGAAAGTGATGGGATCAAGGTTATGTTTTGAATAGACTGCTCTGGAGTCTATGAGGACAAATGACCAGAGGAAGCCCAGTGGATGTTGACAACTCATATATCTAACAAACCGCTTTGGAGAACTATTTGGTGCTTTTTTTATAAAGTTAAACATACATCTACCCTATGACCTGGCAATTTCATTCTTAGGTATTTATCCAAGTTAAATGAAAACATATGTTTGCAAAAGTATTTGTACAAGAATTTTTATAGCAGCCGTTATTTATAAAAGCAAAAATTGTGCCCCTCAAACTCCACAAACTTCTGTCAGAAGATGATTTCATAAGCAAAGTGTGATACATTTATACAATGGAATACCACTTGGCAATACAAAGAAAGGAACTCCTGTTACACACAACATGGATCATTTTTAAATCCATGAAAAAAAGCAGACACAGAAATGCATATACTGTATGATTCCATTGACATGAAATGAAATCCATGTACAAAAAAAAGTATAGTGATAGAAATCAGAAAGTAGTTGCTGCGGGGAGAGGGAAATTGACTGGAAAGAAAAATGAGGAAATGTTCTGGGCGCTGGAAATGTTTTATATCTTTTTGTACTTGGCAGTTACACAGTGTAAAACTGTCAAAACTTGTCAAAGTGAACAACTGAGACTTGTGCTTTTTATAATATGTTAAGTATACCGTAATTTAAAAGAAAAAGGAAAGAGTGGACATTGAGAAAGGGAAGAGGTGTTTACAATAATCAAGGAGAAAGGTGATGCTTGCCCAGTGGCCTAGCATGGGGATCAAATAAAATAATGTGTATAAGAGGGCAAACTACAAAGCTCTATGCAAGCCATAAAGCTCTATATAAACTGTGAAGCCCTGTGCAAAAGTGAGGATTTAGTCTAAATCCATACCAAATTTTGGAGGTGATTGTTGACCATCTGAATTGCCCAAGGTAGTCCTGTTTATTTGCAATGAAGGGCTGGGGGAGTGATTAATCATTATTTTCTCGTTGGTTTGTCACCTTTTGGTAGGAAATGGATCCAATGGCTACTGAGATTCATCAGAATACTTGTTCTTGGGGCAAAAAAAAAGGTGGGGGGAGGAACTGCTTTTGCCGGGGGTAGTTTTCTATTGAAAACTGGACTTTCCCAAACAAAAAATGCATTCAGCTGCTGGGCTTGAGTCTTTATTTTTTTTTGAATAATTAGGGCTTGAAAGATACAGAAAGAAGGAAGCAGTCAGTTCCTGAGGCAGGGACCATAACAATCGGTGACACGGCCATCCAGCATTCAGGAGAGCTTGTTGAGAGCTGAGAGTGTGTGGGAAACACACGTGCCTGCTTGAAGCATCTGCCTCTGCATGTAGACAGGTTTGGAGAAACAGCTGTGCGGAAATCAGTCAAAAGCCATCTGAATAGCTGGTCTCTCACCATTTAACTGAATTCAACTTTTTTATATGTGCTTTTTATTCACTGTTAATAAATCCCTAATTATTCATTTTCATTTAATGTTTTTTTTTTTTTTTTCAAAACCACTTTGAGTGAGCAGACACAGCGGGGCCCTCCCTATTCACACCAATGGATGCTAAACGCCTCAGTGCTGTACTTGGGCCCTTTGTCCCTGCACGAAGCGGGGCCTTAGACTCCATGACCTCTGGAAGATGACCGAAGATCCTCTTCTGAGCTGCAGTGGACATGTGTCGTATTTTTATTATCTAGTATCTGTCAGCCAGTCCCTCTCTCTTTCTAAGGATCGATCTTTGTTGTGGTTTCTCTTGGTGGGAGGTAGGACCCATCGTCCACATCAAAAGTAGGCAGGGGGGCTTCCCTGGTGGCGCAGTGGTTGGGAGTCCGCCTGCCAGTGCAGGGGACACGGGTTCGGGCCCTGGTCCGGGAAGATCCCACATGCCGTGGAGCAGCTAAGCCCGTGCGCCACAACTTCTGGGCCTGCGCTCTGGAGTCCGCAAGCCACGACTACTGAAGCCCGTGCGCCACAACTACTGAAGCCCGCACGCCTAGAGCCTGTGCTCCGCAACAAGAGAAGCCACCATAATGAGAAGCCCATGCGCAGCAACGAAGACCTAACGTGGCCAAAAATAAAAATTAAATTAAATTTTTAAAAAGTAGGCAGAGTTTGGTACTGACACAAAAACAGAAACATAGATCAATGGGACAGGATAGAAAGCCCAGAGATAAACCCACGCACATATGGTCACCTTATCTTTGATAAAGGAGGCAAGCATATACAGTGGAGAAAAGACAGCCTCTTCAATAAGTGGTGCTGGGAAAACTGGACAGCTACATGTAAAAGTATGAAATTAGAACACTCCCTAACACCATACACAAAAATAAACTCAGAATGGATTAAAGACCTAAATGTAAGGCCAGACACTATCAAACTCTTAGAGGAAAACATAGGCAGAATACTCTATGACATAAATCACAGCAAGATCCTTTTTGACCCAACTCCTAGAGAAATGGAAATAAAAACACAAATAAACAAATGGGACCTAATGAAACTTAAAAGCTTTTGCACAGCAAAGGAAACCATAAACAAGACCAAAAGACAACCCTCAGAATGGGAGAAAGTATTTGCAAATGAAGCAACTGACAAAGGATTAATCTCCAAGATTTACAAGCAGCTCATGCAGCTCAATAACAAAAAAACAAACAACCCAATCCAAAAATGAGCAGAAGACCTACATAGACATTTCTCCAAAGAAGATATACAGATTGCCAACAGACACATGAAAGAATGCTCAATATCATTAATCATTAGAGAAATGCAAATCAAAACTACAAGGAGATATCTCACACCGGTCAGAATGGCCATCATTAAAAAATCCAGAAACAATAAATGCTGGAGAGGGTGTGGAGAAAAGGGAACACTCTTGCACTGTTGGTGGGAATGTAAATTGATACAGCCACTATGGAGAACAGTATGGAGGTTCCTTAAAAAACTAAAAATAGAACTACCATACAACCCAGCAATCCCACTACTGGGCATACACCCTGAGAAAACCATAATTCAAAAAGAGTCATGTACCAAAATGTTCATTGCAGCTCTATTTACAATAGCCAGGACATGGAAGCAACCTAAGCGTCCATCGTCGGATGAATGTATAAAGAAGATGTGGCACATATATACAATGGAATATTACTCAGCCATAAAAAGAAATGAAATGGAGGTATTTGTAGTGAGGTGGATGGAGTTAGAGTCTGTCATACAGAGTGAAGTAAGTCAGAAAGAGAAAAACAAATACAGTATGCTAACACATATATATGGAATCTAAGGGAAAAAGAAAGAAAAGGTCATGAAGAACCTAGGGGCAAGACAGGAATAAAGACACAGACCTACTAGAGAATGGACTTGAGGATATGGGGAGGGGGAGGGGTAAGATGTGACAGGGTGAGAGAGTGGCATGGACATATACACACTACCAAATGTAAAATAGATAGCTAGTGGGAAGCAGCCGCATAGCACAGGGAGATCAGCTCAGTGCTTTGTGACCACCTAGAGGGGTGGGATAGGGAGAGTGGGAGGGAGGGAGACGCCAGAGGGAAGAGCTATGGGAACACATGTATATGTATAACTGATTCACTTTGTTATAAAGCAGAAACTAACACACCATTGTAAAGCAATTATACTCCAATAAAGACATTAAAAAAAAAAAAAAGTAGGCAGGATCTCACGCACATACACACCCATACACCCACACGCATACACACACACACACACACACACACACACACACACACACTGGCCCTGGCAAAATCTGAGGATGGGCAACTGACTTGGGCTCAGCCCCACTGGTGGTCTTCCGTTGAACTGGGAGACTCAGGGAAGCAATACAAGAACACGGATGTGGTTGGTTGCTGTCCGTGGAGAAAGCTGGAAGTCACTGTTCGGAAGTAGCAGAACCGGCACGCTGACCAAACCACTCCTGCCAGGGCACCACTGCTGTGACACCTTTGGCCTCACCCTCTGACTCTCCACTTCTGGATGGGAAAACTGAGGCCTAGGATGTGAAATGACGTGTCCGTGTTCACACAACAAATTACCAACCCAGCCAAAACTCATATTTAGACCTTTTCACTCTCCCCCACTACTTTCTTCCCAGCACAAGGATCTCCCCTAATTTCCACCAGTTTCTAAGCCTAATTCTCTCCATCCTCCAATATCCCCCCAATAAATTCCCTTCCAAATAAGTTATCTAGAATCTGTTTTCATTGCTGACACCGAAGACAGATACACAGTCATAAAATAGTGGTTTCATTTCCTGTCTGAAGCCTTTGCAGAGATGTTGTCTAGCAGTATCTCAGATACTCAGATCCAAGACTTTACTTTGGGGTCCATGGAAATACACCTGAGTAAGTGGGAGCGGGGATGAGGTAAGAGGACTGAAAAAGAGAAAGGGAGAAGGAAAAGTACCACGTATTTCCCATCTAGTCTGTGCTAGAACTGAAGGTACAGTGATGGTCAATACAGGCAGAGGCGCTAACAGATGCCAGGAGCTGTGCTAAGCGTTGTCCTTGTGCTGACAACACTGGGAGGGAGGTGTTTCCGCATCAGAAGTGGAAAGAGTGAAGTTGGATGAGACTGAGAAATTTGTGGGTGGCCACACAGCACTTGAGTGGCAGAGCTCGCATCAGATCTCATTCCTCACAAGATGTGCCCATTCCACTGTAATAAATGTGTTGAAAGCTGATGGGTAAGCCATGTGTCTTTTTTCTCTTTTTATTATGATTTCAGAATTGTACCCATGATTTGGAATGAGTTCACCTGAGCATAATGATGTAGCGAGCTCATTGGATCATGTATTTATTTATTTAAGAAGCACGAGGTAGAAAACTTTCTCAAGCCCATGAAGAGCAGAGCTGGGGGCGCGTCCAAGCCTGTTTTGATTTAAGTGGAATGGATCCAGCTTGACTGTAAATTCAGGACCGTGTTTGCTTGTGTCACACTCTATTTTCTCAAATCACTTTCGTATGTCTCACTTCATCTGTTTCCCCCACTTCTGGATGAGAAAACTGAGGTCCAGGACCTGAAATGACGTATCCCTGTTCACATAACAAATTATCATCCGAGCCAAAACTCAAACCCAGATCTTTCCGCAGTATCCCACCACTTCCTCCCCAGCCCAAGAATTATCGTTACACCAAGTGAGCTTAACAAGGTGACTTGGATTGATTCATCCTGATGGTTTGATTTAACCTCCTGGGATTATTCCGGTAAATATTAGTCCCGCATCTCTTTCCAAATATGTTCAGTCTCTCCCTCTGTCTTTAATTCTTCATCTTTTTCCTGGCATTCCTCGTCTCCACCCTCCCCCTCCCACCTCCTCCTTTTCTCTGTTAACCTTTTCTTCTCTTCTTTCCTCCCTTCCTCTCCTCCTGTCACACACACATTTGTTTTTCTTACATAGGGGTGGTATCATGTTGACAGGGTGGGTGAAATGAGGAGTATCTTTCAAGTCCCTGGAAGGAGAATATTTTCTTATGGATTTTTTTATTGTTTAGATTGTTTTGCCAGGCTAATGAAAGATGACTCTGAGGTCCCCTTATCTCAGGCCAACCGGAGGATGCCTTCAAGTTTTTGTTTTTGTTTTTTCCAAGCTGGTTCCTTACAAAGGCACCCAGAAGGTCACTCTCGGGTCCCCAAGATAGTGGTGGGTAATCAATCACATCCAGGACATCAGCACCACAGAAGATAATCTCATGAATGGGAGGATCTGGGGAAGGAGAGAGGGGAACCTGAGCTGTCCCAGGATTGTGAGCGCAGTAAAGGTGATCTGATGGATTGCTTTCTCCAGAAGTTCTCTGGGATAGACACAAGGATATTCCAGCTCCAGTGGTTGGTCTTCCCCTCTGATTTTTGACTCCAAATAAATAAATATACACTTACACAAAAGGCTCAAACATTTCCCAGGTAATCCGATCATTGCAACTCAGCAAGCAATAAAGACAGTGCCTAGTAGCTCAGAAGCCTGGGTCCACATGGGGCCCCCAGGCAATCCTTTCAAAACAAACAGAAGGGATTCCAGTTCTGGCTTCGCCAAGGACAAGCTTTGTGAGCCTGCGTAGCTCACTTAACTTCTCTGGGCCTCAGCTTCTCAACCATAAAGTAAAATAACGAACTAGTTTATTCTTTCAACAAATATCTATTAAACATCTACTTTGTGACAGGCCAAGTGAAAAGTTTTTTTTAAAGGATAGACACAGTCCCAGGTCTCGGGCGGCGGGGGAGGTCTCAAAGTTTAATGGGGAAAATATGTATAATAAAGGAAAATAATAATAACATAATATTTTTAAGTGCTCTAATGACATTATGTACAAAGTGCTATGGAGGGACAAAGGTCAAAACAACTCAACCTAGGAGCTCATCTTTAGGATTCTTCCCACCTCTAAAAGTCTGTGTGTATGGCTTTATTTGTTTGTTTTGTTTTGATCTCCTTTTCACATTCATGTATTTTATTCTTCCTTAACTAGTTAACTTCAAATCATTGTCATCGTTATCAACCATTGCCAATCACTATATTGAACGTACTGTTTAATGATCTCAACAATTATAAAAGTCAGATATTATGGTCACCATTTTAGATATAAGAACACTGAAGCTCAGAGAGGTTAAGTAACCTACTCATACTCACACAGCTGGGAAATTGCAGAACTGGGATTTGAACCCCAACTGCCAACTCCAAAGCTCATGCCCTTTCCACTGCATGCTGCTCCTTCAAGTAGGTGCAGCCACTCAGGACCCGCAACATAATTTGCAGGACCAAGTGAAAAGTAAAAATACAGAGGTTTTTCTTCAAAAATTATTAAGAACTTCAAGACAGCAACAGTAGAGCATTAAACAAAGCATGGGGCCCTGACAAGATTGCCCAGGTCACACACCCATGAAGCCTGCCCCGCCAGCCACAATTCACTTTACAGATGGCATCTCCCATCCAGGAGCAAAAGCATCATAGCAATTTGCAGGCCCAGCCCACAGTGGCAGAACGTTTTATAATCATGCGTCATGTGCAGGTTACCTGACATTACCCAGAGGGTTCAGCGTGGACCATGCGGGCAGAATTTGTGGGCGCTGTGTCATAGATTTCCCAGAGCAGGAAGAATTTTTTATGTGGGGAAAGGTACATAATCTTGGGCTGACAAGGGTTCTAACTACACTCTCACCTACCTTTAGAACCTAAGGAGGGGGGACATTAATACAACACAAAATGAAACACAGCCAAAAGCCCCTTAGCCTCTCTTTTTAAATTGCAGACCAGACCTGTAGGTTCCCTAATGAAGGACAGTGGGCAAAAAGCAACAGGGCTGCTGGTTTATAAGCCTCTCTCCTGAAGCACGCAAGAAGGTGTCAACTCCTACTGAGCCAATAGAGATTATGAACATCCTTTGGGTGAACAATTCTTAATCAGTGACGTTTAATCTTTCGTGATCATAGACCCATCTATGAAAGTTTGGACCATTTCCCTCCCAAAAGACACATGTGTACATAAAAACAGTTTGCATGCAATTATAGACTTCCTTCATTGACCCCAGATTTTTACAAAACCCATCACAGATCCCCCAGTTATAGAAACCTACAATGCTGGGCCCAGACAGAAACTTAGAGATCATTTTTGTGAAACCATCGTATTTCTCAGGGGGTGAAGGTTGAGGTCATTTGGGGATAATAAATGGTTCTGTACATTTTCAAAGACCTACTCCGCTGATTGCCAACTCTACCCTTGAACTAGCTGCACGCCCCAGCCCCCCCAGTTTGCTCCTATCAAAACACTGCAGCCCAGTGGGACAGTCTAACCCCACAGACGGCTGATGTGAGGACATCAGTGAACGTTTGCAGAGTGCCTGGACAAGCCAGGGACTTGGGCACCAGGACAGCTCTTGTCCTTGAGAAGATCACAGACATCTAGGGGAGACACACACACAGACAAAAAATGTAAGATAACACAGGCAACTATAGGTGTTTGAGAGGTGACATACCGGGTGCACTATGTCTGCCAGGTTGGATCATTCGAGGCTCCCAGGAGAGAAAACACTTACACAGGGTCTTGAGGAGTGAGCCCAGAGCCATGGAGGGACAGAATCTCCTGGCTGAGGGGATCCGCATATGCAAAGGCAGAAAAGACTCAGACAGCGTGAGATACACAGGGAGCTAGAATTGGCTAGAACATACGTTGTGTCTGAAGAAGAGGCAGGAAGTGAGACTGGAGGAGAGGGGAAGGGGTCCAATTCTGGAGGCCTTGGATATCACACTAAGGGGTTGGACCTACGGAAGAATGTCAACCTGGGTGATGGATGAAGGAGTCTCTTCCTGGGGATGGTGCAAGAAGCCAGATATCCATCTGTCCCGGACGGCCTTCTGCCGGATGGGGTGGAGGTCAAGATGCGGGGTGAAAAGCTTTTCTCACATCCCGATCACCTCTGTCTCTAAAAATCAGCCGCTGCCCAACACTGGAGAACAAAGGAAGGGCCCTATAAAGCCTTCATAAAAGACAGGGGCAGTTAGCCTAAAACACATCTCTAAGGTGTCAGTGAGATTTACTCACCAGAAAAGTACCATTCTTCTCCACAAAAAGATGACCAAATCGGCCTTCTTACAAATGCAGAGAAATTGCTTTCATTAAAAAAAAAAAAAAAAATTGAAGGGAACCTGACCCCAGCTGGATATATTGATGTGTTTCTCTCTGCAAAGTCTCACATTTTTCATTTATTTGTAAATTAAACCAGTTTAGTCCTAGGTGGTGGGCTGGCTCTGAAGAAATATTAATCAAGAGAAGAGGGGACTTCCCTGGCAGTCCAGTGGTTAAGACTCCGAGCTTCCACTGCAGGGGGCACGGGTTCGATCCCTGGTGGGGGAACTAGATCCCGCATGCTGCAACTAAGACCCGGCGCAGCCAAATAAATAAATAAATAAATACTAAAAAAAGAAAAAAAAAAGAAGTCCTTGGAACAGGTGTGTTTTCTCCCAAACTAATGCATAGACAGAAAATGCTGATCACTGAGACACTCTATGAAGTTAATCTCTGCTCTGAAGCTGTCCTTCCCGTATTTACCACTAGATGTCAGGAGAACCCTGTTTTTAAGAAGACAAATCTTCAAAACTGCTGACCTAAAGAAAACCATTCCCCCTAGGGTTCAGATATTTGAGTAAAAAAGAAAAAATATTTTTAACAACAGCAAAACTTGCAAATGTTCAGAATTTATCTCTTGAGTAGCTACATAATGGTTGTAATTCCTCAGACTACCTGCAAATAAGATAGTCCCTACAGGATCACAACAAATAGATTTTTGTTGAAATATCCACGGTAAACGTCCATCGTACAGGAAATTCCATTGCATTTACACTATTTATTCAATAAAAATAATCTCTGCGATTATTTGCATTTATTTCTGAAGGAGGATGTTTTTCCTTCCTCAGAATAAGTTCAGGAAATGGGTGAAGTGTTCAGGAAGTTAGCTAAATGCTGATGTAAATCCAAAAGGAAGGTCTGTTGTTTAAAAAAAAAAAAAAAAAAAGGACCAAAAAAAAAAAGCTAGGAAGTGGTTCTCTCTTTCACTTATGGAAAATGTTATACAGAATTTCTGATTTAAAAGGAAGAGGACTAGGGAAAATGTGTGTGCAGTCCAGACTTTTACTGATCACAGTAACCCACAGAGAAAACTGTGTCAAGAAATAAAATCTATCAGATGGGAGACGTGAGTGGGATTAAGTTTGTACGAAATGAAGCGCTTACTATGGAATTTGTATCAGCTATTCTAGGAGGTATGTCTTGACAGGAAACTCTGAGTCCAAAAGAGGTGGTGGGACCCCTTAGCACTACACAAACAACTAAGCACTATGCCGTCCTCCCCAGGACCCTGTCCCTTCCAGCCACCAACAAATGGTGTCATGCTGACCTGCAGACTTGGAGGGAGACAGTCTCACCCGGGAAACCCCAGCTCCCCAGGGCGCAATCTGCCACAGCCCTTCGGTGAGGTTGTTATTTATCTGGAACTTGCAACGCAGGGAGTGTGCTACAGCAGGTGTGCAGAGCAAACAGAAAGCTCCAGGCCTCTGAAACACAGGCCGTTTAGAAAACACAGATTCGGCTCATTGAACTGTGCGAAGGAGGACGCAGCTTGTTGTGGTTTCCCTGAAAATCGCCCCCTCCTTTCCAGCAGCTCTCTGCTACCCGCTTCATTCAGGTCTTCATGGTCTCTGAAACTGGTCTGCCTGCCCTCCCCAGCCCCGCCTTGTCTCCAGCCCACGGCCCCTGCGGCAGCCAGGGCGAGCTTTGTAAAACACCAAAGTGCGTGTGAGCCTCCCTTGCCCTCAAACTTTTGCCACCTCCCCTGTGCCCAGCGCAGGAGACAGGACAAGCTCCAAGTCCTTTCATAACTCGGCCTCAGCCCACCCACACTCCCACTCCAAGAATCTCAGGCTCCAGTTACACTGAACAACTCACCGCCTGCACCGCCCCACAGGCACCTCTCAGCCAAGTTTTTTCTATCTTTTTTTTTTTTTTTTTGGTCTGTGTTGGGTCTTCATTGCTGCGCACGGGGCTTTCTCTAGTTGCAGAGAGCAGGGGCTACTCTTTGTTGCGGTGCGCGGGCTCTAGGGGCGTGGCTCCAGCAGTTGTGGCACGCAGGCTCAGTAGTTGTAGCACACAGGCTCCGTCGCTCCGCAGCATGTGGGATCTTCCCGGACCAGGGCTCGAACCCGTGTCCCCTGCACTGGCAGGTGTATTCTTAACCACTGCGCCACCAGGGGCGTCCCTCTCAGCCAAGTTCATTCACACATTTCTTCCTTCCGCTCTGGGCGAATGAGGAGATGAGGGTGGAATGTGCACTTCTCTTGATTTCTATAGAGTAGTCTCTTTGGATTTATAGAATTATGACATGAGAGAAGCAAGAGAGTGGGTCTCAGAGGACACAGGGCAGACACGCCTACACACACACCTACTGGGTGCAAGTATCATAAATCACGTGTGCCAGCAAAGATATTCAGATGGAGGCAGCAGATCTCATGACTAAATGCCTCCAATGGCACCTCGCGAGTAGGTTGTAATTTTTATTATTTTATTTTATTTTGGCCATGGGGCACGGCATGCATGATCTTAGTTCCCCCACCAGGGATCGAATCAGCACCCCCTGCAGTGGAAGCACAGAGTCTTAACCACTGGACCGCCAGGGAAGTCCCTCATTTTTATTTTTTACATTTTGAACAGAGGGTGGTTTTGAGTAGCAGACAAAGATTTAGAAAAGTCATGCTTGCTGGGATCTGCCCTTTCCTTTTTCCTATTCCTGCACCCTTCCTGCACCCTCCCTGCACATTTACCTGTTGAGGCAGACGTGTCCTTCCGGGGATCAAATGGGATGAGAATGGGTTAGAAAACGTTTTCCCATTGCACTCAGTACTCAGAAGCTGTTCTACCCAAACTAAACCAACAAGGCCCTGGGACTCAGATTAGGAAGAAATTACCTAATAAATGTGATAGGAATAGTAGCACTGATCTCTTAGTGGGTACAGATCCTTTACCAGGTACTGAGGCATGTGGTTTGTTGCCATGAACTTCTGGAGGGAAAAGGTTGTGCCTTATTTATCTTGGTGTACCCTCCCAGGCTGACACATGCTGGACCCTCATTCAGCTATTCCACAAATATTTACTAAGCAATAGAGGATTTGTTTTTCCAGGTTTGGAGATTTAAGCTTGTTAATAACAGATGAATTCTTTCTCTGTTTCGTCATCTGCACTTTTGGACTCTGAGTTGGACCTTGTCTTTGTGGTTTTCTACAATCACTCCGTCTCTCCCTTCCACAGCCCACCCCAGTATTCTACATATAGTAGGCGGTCAGCAAATATTTGTTGGGGGGAGAGGAGAAAAAAGGGGGAAGAGAGACAGCTTAACAATAAGCAACACGGTGAGTAGGTAGGTGATCAGTCTCAAAACCATCTTTGAGACTACAGTATTTTCTGCGGCTACTGCCCAAGCATCTTTCCAGAAAGTCCTGCCTAGGTGAGGCCTCTTGTTGGACCTTTGGTTTCTTTCCTATGCTGGCCACATTTGTCACCAAAGCTCCACAGTTTCCCGGCCTAACAAGCTAAAACCCTCCTGTCCTTCTATCCTCCCTTCCTTATTCTCTCCATAGATATTTCAGAAACTCATGCCAGGCCTTGAGGACCCACAGATGGGCACCTTTGGGTGCTCAGAGTCATTGTCAGGGTGCTTGGTCTAGTAGGGAGACAGACACATGAATAGTCTATTACCAACAGCTCAATGAAGGCTCCCAGAATTGAAAGCACAGAGGCTAAAATTTACCTATGATAAGAAAAAAAGAGAGGCAGGAAGTGGCAAGCAGGAGGGTCAGGGGCGTCTTCCCAGGAGACATGACCTAAGATTTCAACGTTAAAGAAGAATAGAAACAGCCTAGTTGAAGAAAGAGGGAAGGGGCATTGCAGGCAAAGGGAAACACATGCGGAAAGGCAAGGGAGAGTAAGGAAAACGATGGAACTAGGACAGTCTCTGTGACTTATCAATCCCATCTCAGTGCTTTATACTCTACATTCACCTCATATCAAGTGAAATGATGCAATCCTTCAGCATCTTGGAAAATTTAGATAGCCAATCATTTAATCTCTTAAAGAGAAAGGCATTGATAATGTGGGCTATCTATGAGATTAAGCACGTTCTTGGGTGAACACCGGATCGGGTGCTTATAGGAAAACCATGTGGGAGGCTGATGAAAATCAGGCCGTTGATGTGAAATGTAATAAATCTTACCTTTTATTCTCTCTCCCTGGGGGTTTGAGAAGTTGGAATCCTCTGCTGTGAGAACAGATGAATCCGTGGGTTCTCTGCCTAAGGAAAAGGACAGGGTGATTCTGGGAATTTCAGGTGGGACCAAGGTCCATTCTGAAAACTTTTTGGACTAAACCTTTGCAGGTCCAACATTTTCAAAACATTTAGCGAGATGTTCCCAGTCCTACACCCCAGCTGCATGGTGAAGGAAAACTGAGCAGAGGACAACGCCCTTCTCCGAGTGTGGTTTATTTCTGTTCACAGAAACTCTGAAGACAGGAGGCCAAGGCTGACCTCTTTAGTCAAGAGTCTGCTCAACTTTAAAATTATGATTGCATGTGAAAGCTAAAACGGGAAAGAGAAAAAATCAGTTCTCAGGACAGAAATGCTAAAAAACCCTTAGGCCACATTCCAGTCAAGGTCCCAGCCCTGCGTATGGAGCTCCTATCGGGGTGGGTGGACGGGAGAGCAGCTAAGACCAGTTCAGATCAGTTGAGTGTCCAGGGTCCTGGGGTTTATTCTGGAGGTGTCCAGCTTACAGATAAAGAAACTTACAAGAGTGATTATGCTACATAATCCTTAAACAACAGAAGCTCATGGCCAGGTCTCGTTATTGAGTTGCCTGCCAAAACATTTACCCATTCTCAGTGAACTATTTGCAGCAAAAAAAAAATCAGAGGAATAGAGCGTGTTAGTTTCCTAGGGCTACCGAAACAAACTGGGTGGCTTAAGACACAGGAATTTATTCTCACACAGTTCTGGAGGATAGAAGTCCAAACCCAGGTTTTGGCAAGGTTGGCTCCTATTGGAGGCTCTGAGGAAGAATCTTCCATGCCGCTCCTGGCTTCAGGTGGTGGCTGGCAATCCTTGGTATTTCTTGCCCTGTAGCTGTATCACTCTAATCTCCGCCTCTGCCTTCCCATGGCATTCTCCTGTGTCTGTGTTCAAATTCCCCTCTTGTTATAAGGACACCAGTTATTGCATTAGCCCCACACTCATCTAGTAGGAGCTCATCTTGATTATGTCCGCAAAGACCCTACTTCCAAATAAATTCACATTCACAGGTAAAGGGGGTTAGGACTTCAGCGTGTCTTTGGGGCAGACACGATTCAACCCACAACTGAATGCAGAACGAAAACAAAACCCTGGGCTAGGCATGAGAGAACAAGGCTAGCCCACAGGCTAGTCACCCACAGAAGGTACTCCCGGCAAAAGTTTCAGTTATCTCGAAAGCAAAGTAGTGCCTGCACTGCTTACCTGAGAGGTGCCATGAGCAAAAAATGAAATTGTGTAAATAAAAATATTTTCTATACGGAAAGTGTTTCTACAAGTGCAATGGATTATGAATTCATTCCAGCTTGTGTTGAATTTTCCTTAATGTCATAACTACATAATGAGTAGGTAATGAAATGAGAAACACAGCCTGTCTTACAGGGAAGAGAATTTAAATTACATGCCTCCCTTCAGGTATGGTTTGATAAAAAATACAATAGCGATCTACAGCGAAGGAGAAGAGCATTGCAGATTCTTGCTCCCTGGGCTTTTTACTCACACCAAAACAGGGTGGTATTCAGGTGAGACCAAGGGGTGGAAAGCAATTGAAAGGCAAACCAAGAGGGCTGATGTTCTCCTCTGGGACATCAGCAGCCGTCTCCAATGGCAGTGACTGCCCTACCCCTTGTCTGTGTGGTCCGTAATATTACTTGCTCCCATGACAGGGTCCTGCTAATGGCCTTGAATTTGCTTTGTCTGATGACTTTTCTGGATATGGAGACACAGACCACCCAACTTATAAATTTAGCTAAAGAAGTCATTTTCCTGGCTGACTGATACAACGTATTCCCATGTCTATTACACGAAACAGAACAATTTTGTAACCAGAAAAATAAAAAAATCTTTTTATGAAAATCTGAAGTTAAAAGAAAAAGCTCTCTTTCCCCTTTTCAAGAGGCCTGAAGCTCTAGCAGTGATAGGGAAACTTTTTTCAGGCTGCCAGATTAAGTCAAAGGGACTGGGAAGGTGTGTAAAAATGGTTACATGTATTGGAAATGCCAAAAAGGGGTGTCATGGGGTGACAGCTTGAGAACCATAGTCACATCCGAAGCATCATGTGACCACTTGAGTGTTACTGAGGACCACAGTAGTGATAAAGTCTGTTGACTTTGGATCTCGGAGGTTTGCTGACCCAAGAGAAATCCCAGGGGGGGAAAATAGCACCAGCAAAAAAAAAAAAAGACAACGAGGCTCTCGGAAAGAGGCTCTCCCTCTGCCCTGCAAACCCAATTCTCTATTTCTCACTGCTGGGTAAGCATGCTTCCCAGGGGCTTTCAGACATCTGCAGGAATAGGCCAAATCACACACCAGCTACTAAACAAAACTTTATTTTCCTTTGATACAAAAATTAAATAGCAAAGTTTATTTATTTATTTATTTTTGTACAGTGATAAATTAGAAATTTACAGTACAGACATCAATGCAGACATACGTTTGTACATCCTCAAAAGCAGGGTCCATTTCCTCTGACGTTCAGCAATTCGTTCAGGGCATGTAGGAGGGGTCTGCCTGGTACCTCTATGTCGAACATCTGAAAGTCCCTCAGGTAGGCCACGAGGTGGCCGGAGCTTGGGTGGCACGGGAGCCCGAGAACAGCCGCAGAGCACGAGCGTGTCTGCCTCACCAGCAGGCCGAATTTCATCTCTGCATAGATCACACCTGATATTTATTCTGACTTTCCTACAAAGAGCTCAAGGGGCCTTTGTCCTCCTTCCTTCTAAAGTCTCACAACATCCCTGTGAGGTAGGAAAAAATTCAGGACCACCTAGATGCCCCACGGGGAGACACCTGGAAAGCAGCCTCCCCTCCCCAAACCCTCAGCCATACCAGCCCGAACCCTCAGCAGGATGGGGGAAGGTGCACACCTGGGAGAGCAGATGGACCCAGCCTCCATGGGGCAGGGGCTCCCGCCCCCTCCCCGGAAGCCTTCTGGGATGACAGTGGTCATGTACTGAATATTGTAGGCGATCAGGGAGCTACAAAAGCTTGGAGGACGCGGCTCATAGGACCCCAAGCAGGCCCTCTACAAGTTGCCTGGGTGAATACTGGGAATTTGCTGATGCAAAGAAGAAGGGAAACAAGGCAAATCAGGAATAGGCAACTGGGTGTACCAAGGAGAAGAGGCCTATTGGGGAGATCCGGGGTTCACTTCCCTCCAGGTAACACCCAGTGGGCCATCACTGCACATGTGCATGGCAAGAGGCAGCAGCAGACAGCTCAAACCAGGCCGCAGCCAAACAAAATCCATTATTTAAGGCTCTGGTATCTGATCCTTGGTAGGAGCAAAATGCTCTCCTAGGAGTTTCCAAGATCTACAGCCTAGGCCCAGAAGAAAAATGAGAACCCGGGTCCTTTGCCAGATATAATACAAACCCAGACGGGGACTCTGAACCCAAGTATAATAAAGGAACAAAAAGAACCATCAGAGTCCAGTGACTCGACATCTCGGGCTGGAATAGCAACTCTCTCCAAACTCCTCCATCACAGAATGAAATGCAGGATGTATAACAGATTGATTCTGGGGGCTCCTTCCAGAGTCTGGGCTCCACAGCCCTGTCCCCTAACTGCGGTTGTGGCCACCTTGCTGGAAGCCGAGGCTTGCACCATCCTGGTGAAATCTTAAGTTGAGTCTGCCTTCCAGGGCTGAGGCTGTCGAGTTTCTCTTTACACCCTCAGGCCTCAGCTTGGTTCCTAACACTGAATTCCGTGACCAGGGGGCTGAGGGGGGCCAGAGAGGACGGAGCTGGGGGTGCTGGTAACATCACAATTCAGAACCTAGATACAGAAGTTTCCCAGGTTCCAGGTTTGGAGGATGCAGGGGAGGGAGGGCCAGGGGAAAGCAAAGTCAGAGAGCATCTCAGGGAAATAAAAAGTGTCACCGCTTCTCCTGTTCCAGGTCCCTGAGTAAGCTGCCAGATCAGAAGCAGTCTCAGAGATCAGGAAACGGGTCTCCATAGAGGAAAAAGGATATGAATCAACCAAGTAGCTCCATCAGGCGGTCCTGGCCAGTTCCACTATTGCCATGTTCCTCTGCCCTGAGGTGTGGCCTTTATGAAGGAGGAGAAAGGAGTTTGCCAGAGAGGAGGCTGGACAGAGGTGCCCTTGGTCCCTGTTGAGGCCAAGGGATTTTGTAGGAAGCTATAATTATACCTACTTATCCTAGATTTCCGAGAAAGAAAAAGAACGCTAACCTTTTCCCTAGCAAGATGCTGTCCTCAAATTCACCTGTACGAGTCACCAGAACACCCCAAGCCCTAAACTGCCTGCTCCCGAAGCCATAGTAGCTGTGGGAGTTCATGTCCTTGTAACCAATGTTTGTGATCTTCCTAGGAGATTTCCACGGAGACTGTCATGAAACAGAGCTGATGCTTTCTGGCAAAACCCCTGTGAATCGATTTGCAGGGAATCCTGGGAAGGGATAAGTGATGTGTTAAAGGGAGAAAGACCCAGGAAGAGGTTTATGGGATGGTGACAGTGGAACAGATGGCAATTCAGTAGCCCCTGCCCCTTCCTGAAACCAATGGCCAAGTTCAGCAGACCCAGGGGCATCCCAGTGCAGGTCGGTTAGAAGAACAGAGCTGACCCTCCCTGACATCCCCTAAGGTGCCTAACACAGGGCTTTACACACAGTTAGCACTCAATTAATGTGCTGATAATTAACTTGTTTAAAACCAATACCAACTTAACAGGTGATGGATTCGTTTCAAGGTAACTGATATCTAACTCTTCGGCCACAAAGCTCTTTTCTTAAAACCGTAAACACTCTCCATCGTCTGGAATGTGAAAGGAACGGCCTATAAGCCTGTGACATTGCCAAGGCTACTCATCTATTCTGCACCGATGACGACTTCTGATCAAATATATATTTCTCCTGTGAAGGAAAGAGATTTATGGAAGAGACACGTTACAACCCAGAAAGCTCCAAAACTTGGGGGTCCAGGTTCACCCAAGTACTCTTCTTGTTACTTATTTGTTACTATTCATAAATGTCTTGAGCACCCTCTCCATGCCGGGCCCTCTGCTAGGTGCTGCGTCGGTCACACGATCACTGAAACATTACAAAGAGAACTGCATTACAATCCCCTGCCTGGTCCTTCTTTCCTTTCCTGGGCCAGAGTCTCCGCACAACTCCCAAGACACTGGAGCGGAGCGTGAGTAAGGGCAGGCTCTGCCCCTGGGTGCATGCTCCAGGGCCCCGGCCAGCTATGGGAACCATCTGCAAGCAGCACGGGGCGTTCACATTTTACATTTCATAGGCGATGCAGTCTCAGATGGAGTTCAACTGGTCCTTCTGGGGATCATTTCTCATGCTCCTGGAGCCCTGACCCAGAGTCCAGCCAAGGTACTCAGGCTCAGCACACACAGCAGGGGCCACCGGTGCCCACTTAGCATCTGTGTCCAAAGCCCCAAGACTCTGCCTTCCAAAACATGCAACAGACCTTACGTGCATCTTCATCTCAGACAGCTCAAGAACCACACCACAACAGAGAAAGAAGAAAGAAAAATGTCAAACCAGGGGGCATAAAGCTCAAACAAAAAAAAAAGACATGCTTATTTCCAGAATCTGAACTCCTATTTGGAATTTTGAGTCCCTGGAAATACTTTTCCACAAAGAAATGTGATAAAAGAGCTTTCCTACCTGTTTTAAAGGGGGGAGGAGCATGAATAAATAAATAAATGAGTCATCGCAAGGTAGTTGCTGAAGCAAAGACAGGTATGAACTTCAAGGACAGCAACCTGTGACATCGTCAATAATTTGTCCCAGAGATCTGGTGATTAGAAGGCCTCAGGCGGGTTAGGAGAAAGGCCAGTTACAATTTTAAAAGAATTGCAGCTTTTGAGAGTCTGCTAGGGGGTACCCCCTTGCAAGGAACATAAAGCATAAATTTTAAAAGCTCTGGATACCTCTGCAAAAGGCAATTAAGACCTGTGCTGTTAGAGTTTGCAGTTCATTTCATATGGTCTACACTTTATTCCCTACGAACCAATCAAGCTCCTGGCTGGCATTCTGGAGATTCATTAAGCACCATATAAATACTCCAGGCCACACTGCCTCCAAGGAAATCTTATATGGAGCCCTTGCCAATTACTAGGAAATAATTATGCACCAAGTAGTTGGATTAGCTGTCCTTAGCTCCTTTTACAAAATTGAAAAAGTCTCCATTGTGGTAAGTAGACCAGACTCTGATAACATTCTTATGCTAAAGGGAAAAAAAAGGCACTATCATTCTGAGAATGCAAGCTGACCATAGCTTTAAAGTCAGCTGAGTAACTATTATGTCATGGTCCAAGAATGTGCTTTTAATTGTAATTGACACACACAAATTACATAGCTAATCTGTGTGAATGCAAAGTTGCCAAGAAACTTAACATTTTAGCTCTTCCAGACTGGCGTCTGCATAGATGCAATCACACAAAGTAAAATATATTAAGTCCCCGTTGCTCAATGCAGTCGGTCTCTGGGGTGGGTAAGGTAAGTCGGGTTGGTAAATATCATTTTCCTCTGAATTAAGTGATTGTCAAGAAAGTGAATCACCCTTCCTTTCCCCTTCATTAGGCATGCTGCAGTGCAAAAATTCCTATAAAAATACCTGTTTTTGAGTCATTAACGTAAAATGGAGAAAACAGCAGCAGCCTAGGACAGAGCTGTTGAAATTTAAGAGGAAGAGAGAGAAGAAAAATCCACTGGATACCTTATGTGTGTTTGTACAGTACTTTTGTTTGATTCAAACAATTCTGTTTTATGACAAAGGCACTGAAAGATTCTGACACCACCTCTTGGGAGAGCAATCCACAAAGTTCTAAACAGCAGAGAGTACACCACAGAAAATGTTTATGTTAGACCAGCCAAACTATAAAACTCTTGTAACACTTCTCTGAACCCAGCGTTTCCAGTGTTTATAGATCGCTTTGCTATCTGAAAGACCCAGTTAGTATTTAAAATTTTTAAAGGGTTAAAAAAGTTACTCTTTCTCCCTGCAAGTTGCCTACTCACAGCTCAAATCCCACCCTGCAGGGAAAAGCAGCATCGCCCTGGACCTCCTGGAATCTAGGCAGGACCTCCACGCTCCAAGCTGCGACCTGCTAAAGTGATCAATGTTTTGATTTTTCACAGCTTTGAAAGCCTCTAACCGGCTTTTCCATTTTGGATCATTCCAAAGTCCGCAGCAAAATCATTAGTTTTTATGATGCTGGGGGAAGATGGGGGAGAGTGGTGGAGGGTTATGGGGGTCACTTAAGTGTTGCTAGCTTGTTCAAACTGAGATTCACTGCATGAAGCTTTTAGTAGCATTTGCACTGCAATGCTGGCATGCCCCCTTCAAAATCTGGAAAGCGTGGAGGCTGGCTAGCCTTACACCACAGTTTCATTGCCTCTCCCAGGCTTCACCCAACCATTCCCTCTTTTTTCTCTCTTTACCTTCCCAGAATTCACCAATCTGTTGGAACACTTCTGCCACGTGTGAAGAGTTTTGGCAGACCAAATCCACATGCCTGAAGTGATGCCTACCAGCAAAGACATAAAAATTTTCAACATCTCAACCGCCATATTGGAGTCATCTGCGGAATACCGGAAGAGCGCCCAGTTGGAGATTTCATAGAAATAACAGGCAATCACACAGGTTGCAGGCACCGTGTACAGGACTGAGAAGACCCCAATCTTGACCATCAGCCTTTCCAACTTGTCTGTCTTTGTCCCATCCTTTTGAAGATTCGACCGAATTTTGAACAAGGCCACCAAGCCTGCAGCAATGAACAAGGTTCCAATCACCAAGTAAGTGAAGAGGGGAGCCACCACAAAGCCCGTGAGGGCATCAAGGTTTTGGTTCCCCACATAGCACAGGCCAGTCAATTCATCTGCATCCACCAGTCTCATAATCAAGATGACAATGGTTTTCACTGCAGGGATAGCCCAGGCTGCAATGTGGAAATAAGAGCTGTGCATTTCAATGGCTTCATGACCCCATTTGAGTCCCGCTGCCAAAAACCAAGTGAGTGTCAGAATAACCCACCAGATGGAACTGGCCATTCCAAAAAAGTACATCAGCAAGAAAATGATTGCACATCCTGTGTTCTTAAGTCCTTCTTGGATGAGAACAGGTTCTGCTGCCTCTTCAAAATCGCAGGATATCCTTTCCCGGCCTACAGTCAGCCTGACAATATAAGCAATGCTATAAATATTATAGCACATACTGAGAAATATGATGGGGCGCTCCGGGTAGGAAAACCTGGCAGAATCGATCAGGAAGGTCAGCACAGTGAAGGCGGTGGAGATGAAGCACAGGCTGGCCCACACGGCCATCCAGATATCGGTGAACTCCTTGGCCGAGCGGCTGTATAAGCCAGCATCATAGCCGCACTTGAGAACGCAGTTCAGGCTCCTCTTCACCCAGATGTACTGATCAGAGTTGGTTCCCACGGAATGGCACTCTTCCCCAGGCTGGATGGGGGTTTTGTGAGGTAAGGGCACCTCCTCATCACCTGGTCCTTCCATGCACATGTGGTTGTGGTCATTCTGTGGTGGGAATTTGCTGCAGTTCAGGCTCTCCGGCCAGGCAAATCCAAATTCCTTCAGGACAGGCTCGCAACGTCTCTTGACCGAAAGACACATCCCGCCGCAGGGGCCGATGGGGATATTGACCTTCTCTGTGCACATGGGCACATACACGGAACAAAGGAAGAACTGGAAAAGTCATGAAACGAGCAAAGAAAACAATGACTTGGAAGTTTGACCAAAGGCTTGCACAAAACTGACTTGAATGCTTCTGGGCAAAGTATGCATCTACTTTTAAATCAGTCTACGGGCTGTCTGTTGACTCTGACCTCAAACAAATGTGCCTAATAATCCATCACTTGCACACTTTTTTTCTTTTGGGTCTAGTAATCCTTTCCAGGAGAACATAGATAAATAAATATATAAAAGGGACTCGAAGAATTACATAATCCCTTTTTGCACAACACTTAGGGAAATAAACCTTAAAAAGCTGACTTTGAGTCTCCCTCCCCTTTCAGCTACTATTTGAAAGAGCTGGACAGACTAATCAAATGACTCAGTCCTTTGGGTGATGGGGTGATTTATTTTTACCCCCATTTCTTTATCACCGTAAAAATAAATGTAAAAAAAAAAAGTAGATACGGCTTCTCTCATGTTAATATTCTCTCCTTTCTCTATTTTATCCCCTAAAATTATTTTTTTAACCAGTCTCATATTGAAAGAGAAAATGTCCTCACTGAGATACTGTTAAATCCAAGGATGGGATGCAGGTTGAAGCCTCTGGATACCAGGGGTTTGTTTGGCCAGGTTTCCTCAAAGAATAATAATGAAGCACAATAGGAAAATATAAATGTTCAGTCCCTGAAACTGCAATACCAGCAGGGGAGAGTCCAGTTGCTGTCCTCAATTCCTCCAGCATTGATAAACAGTCTGCTTGGCTCCTTACAGATGTTGTCTATGAAGTCTAGAGTTACAAGTAACTATTTTCCAGCATGTAAAGGGATCCAGTCCTGTCCTTCAAAACAGCTTGGCTGCCTCCCCAGGATACATGTAATTAAAAATATATATCCCTGCAAAAGCTGTTTCGCCAACAAAATTGTCACTGATGTCAGGATATGTGCTGTTTCCAAACTGAGAGCTAGAGAATCATTCTCTCAAGTTTTTATAACCTAGTTCTAAAGTCCTGAAACTTCCAAAGGGACATTTTACCAGCAACAGGTCTAATCCCAACCATCTTTCTGAAACCACAATCCAACTTTCCAAATGACCTATGTAAAAACATGCACCTAGTAAGTCAGCTGCCTGCCTGTTTCTTATCTCTCAAAAGTTACAACCAGAACCACAGATTTCTAAGGCTTTTAGCCTGGCTAACTATCCTCTATTTCCCCCAACTTCTCTCTTTTCTAAACTTCTAAAAATCACTCATAGCCTCACCAATCAAAACACAACCAGTGTTAACATTTTTAAAAATTTCCTTTCGGTTCTTTTTTTTTTTTTTTTTTAAATGAACTGGTTGTTGTTATAAGATTATATAATCACCCTGTATATGCAAATTCTTCACTTTTTATGGTAGGATGAACATTATCTATATTATTACATAAGCTTTAACATTTTTAATGACTGCAAAAAAAAAAAAAAAAAAAACCAAAAAAACTTCCAATACACAAACTACCTTCTGGAGCTTGACCATACTAACGCCTTTTTCCCAAGTGATATCTTCTCCCCTTCCAAGTACTAAACCTGCCCTTAACCCTGAGGCTAAGAAGGAACTCAAGCCATCGCAGCCATTCCTTACTGCATGACCTCTAAAATCATGCAGGACGACGCGAGGGGCCATTCTGCAGAAACGGGGCAGGGGTGTTTCATTTAATAACACGCCCAAAAAATATGGGGGGAGAAAGGAGGTCGGTGAGGGAGGAGAAGTTCCCGTCTCCTTATCTCTCCTTCCAAGTCTTAGCTGCAGCTGGCTGCCCTGCCTGGGACTCGCCCACCGAGCAGCGGCGGCCAGAATCCTTGGCAAAGATAACTCTCAGCTCCACTGGGGTTAGGGGCTTGGCCAGACACGGGTGGGCAGGGGAGAAAAACGGAAGGGCGGGGTGTAAGAGTGGGTTCTTTCGCAGGCCAGATGACTTACACAATGTTTTGGCTTCCAGTCCCTGAGAAGGGACAGAAAAGTGGGGGTGGGAATGGAAACCACTTCTCCAGGATAGTTAATACCCTTCAGACCTAGGAAGGGGGCAGGGGGCTTGACTTGGCAAGGGCTCCACGGAGTTAGTTTGGGGCGTCCCGGCCCAAGGGGTCCCGCCCGGGGTAGGGGCGCCCACCTGCAGCTGGCTGGAGCAGCCGTACTGGATGAGCGGCGTGAAAGTTGTCAGCTGCAGCTCGGCGTCCGTCTGCAGCTCGTGCCCCACCAGGTTGGGCATCTTGGTCACGTTGTAGCCCAGGTTCTGGCACATAGAGATGCGGATGGGGTCGCAGCGCCGCTCCTCCTCGTCCCCGAAGCCCCGCGCCGGCCTCAGGAGCAGCAGCAAGAGTAGCAGCAGCCGCAGGCTGAGACCGACGCCCCCGGGGGCCCCCAGGACGCGCGGCCCTGCGCCCCGCCAGGCCATGGCCAGAGCCGGGGGGCAGCGGCGGCGGTGGCGAGGGCTGCTCCAGCAGACACCCCCAGTTTGCACGGGGGAGCCGGCTGCCCGCGCTGCTCCCAGCTCCGGGAAAGGAAGTGTGATAAGGCGCCAAGGGCGACGAGGGGGCAGCGGCCGGGCTCTCCAGCAGCTGCGCGCGACTGTATGGGGTATTAGACGCCCCCGGCCGGGGCCGAAGGACAGACTGCGAGGGTCATGGCCACAGGCGGCGAGCCCCCAACCCAGCGCCGGCCGCGGCCGCTCAGCGTCTCCGCGAAGCCCGCCAGCACGCAGCGCCGCACCGCTCTCACCACCCGAGCCCTCCGAGGCGCTGGAGGTTTGCTGGGCGGTGGCGGGACGGGACGGACAGCGCCCCTCTCCAATGGCCGGGCGCCGTGGCCAGCGAGGGGCGGGGCCGCTCTGCCCTGGGCAGGGTCAGGCTCCCGCCCGCCCGCCCCCCTCCTCCGCCCCTCCCTCCCGTCCCGTAGCGCTCCGCCCCGCTTCCCGGCTCTCACTTTCCTCCCACCCGGTTCTCGGCGCTCGGGGGCCAGGCGGGGATGGAGCCGAGACGCTCCAGCCGGGCCAGCTTGCCCCTTCTGTCCCAGGTGAGAAGCGCTCCCAGAGGAGTCGGCTCCCTTTTCCTTTTTTTCTTCCAGCTGTCACCTCAGCCCGTGGCCACTTCCCCACCAAGCAGAGAAACGTATACAAAGAACACGGGATTTGGATTTACAAAGATTGTGGCTTTAAATCCGGCTGTGTGACCTTGAGCAAATTGCTCAGCCTCTCGGCGTCACTTTCCTCATCCGTAAAGAGACTTGGGAGGATTAGAGATAACGCGTAAAATGCTTAAGCACCGTGCCTGGTACAGCGTGAGCTCGCAGCTATTTTCACTCCTAACTTGCTTGGGTTGGAGCCCGCCCCCCTCTCCCCGCCCCCAGCCTCGGCCTGACCTGCACCCGGGAGCTGTCTGTCTCCAGCCGCGAATGGGGGAGGCGCCCCGGAGCAGCCGACCAGCCAACGGTCTCGCGCTCCGATTTCCTCACCGTATGAAATGAAATTCCACAGGGGGATTCGAAAGGAAATGAGACCGGGACGCTCCGTGCTTCTCGGCCCGCCGCCCTTCCTGTCTCGGGGACACGGTTTCTAAATAAGGTTGGGAGGGTGAGAGGGCAGGAGGGGAGAAGCCTGACCTGTGCATGGGGGGCTGAGAAGGCGCACAACCGCCGGGGCTCCCCTTCCCCAGCCTCCCGGGCATCCCTCCCCTGCAGCCTGCATCTCTTTCTGACTTATTCTGCTTCTGCGGGAGCCCTGGGGCTCATGCCAGCCGTTTTTCGATCCAACTTTTCCCTCTCACTCCCAGCCCTTCTCCCCACCCGCCCCTCCTTGGACGGAGCTTTGTGCTAGCCCACACTCTCCACTTTCCAGTCGGGCCAGGGAAACCCTCAGCAGGTGGATTCCTAAGCCATTTACTCGTTGCAGGACTGTGGTCAAGCCAGTGTGCCTCTCGGAGCCTCAGACTGGCCATCTGTAAAATAAGGAAGTTCATATCTCCCCCCACACAGTTGTTCTGAGTTAAATGAGATAATGCGTGTAAATCGTTGAGCGCACTGACACATCCTAAGCGCCGAATAACTTGGTTTTTGTTCTTGTTGTGGGACATCTTCTGCAGCCCAGGTCTGAGGATCTGGGTTAAGAGCTTTCTACTCTCTTCCTGAGGTATTTTGGCCCAACACTTATAGCACTGTTTTCCAGGCACTTGATGACAGGGACCAAGTTTTAATGTGTGTTTATAACCTCCCATTTCAGCTAAGTCTGGCATATGGCAGAGGCTGGATGCAAGTTGGAAGGAGCTCTGTACCACTCATGTGGTGCCCATTCATCTCTGCGGAGTAATGCTTGAGACCATTGGCCTACAGAGATGAATAAATGATTAGATGAATGAATCAAATGAATAGATGATTCTCACCCTGTAGGAACTCACAGGAGGAGACAAAGAATAAAAAGACAACTGTAGGGGTCTTCCCTGGTGGCGCAGTGGTTGAGAATCTGCCCGCTAATGCGGGGAACACGGGTTCGAGCCCTGGTCTGGGAAGATCCCACATGCCGCGGAGCAACTAGGCCCGTGAGCCACAACTACTGAGCCTGCGCGTCTGGAGCCTGTGCTCCGCAACAAGAGAGGCCGCGATAGTGAGAGGCCCGCGCACCGCGATGAAGAGGGGCCCCCACTTGCCACAACTAGAGAAAGCCCTCACACAGAAACGAAGACTCAACACAGCCAAAAATAAATTAAAAAAAAAAAAAATGACAACTGTAACTCGATGTGTAAGTGCACACAGAGAGAATTGTGGGTAAACTGAAGGTAGAGGTAGCTGAGTTTGGAGGGCTGCCCAAAGGGGGATGATCAGCAGAATTCTGAGCTACTGGACAAAGCAGAGCTATGTGCGATTGGCACTTCTCCTACGGCACTTGCGGGGAGGGGAGGGGAGCTTGCTTTGTGCTAAAGATATGTGTACATGGTTTATTAAACAATGGAGTCCGTGAGGTCAAGGAGCAGGAGCTGTCCCTCGCACAGGGCCTGGCACACAGAGGGAACCCACTGGTGTTGGGTGAAGGAATACCATTAAGTCAATAACAAGTAACTCATATAGAACCTTTGCTTTGTGCCAGATACTGTTTTACACACTTTACATGCATTATGTCATTTATTTCACACAACAGCCTGAGAAAACTGATGTTCCGAGAGGTTAAGCAGTTTGCCCAAGAACACAGAGTAAGTGACAGAGAAGG